>NC_051252.2:4863486-5172285 GCF_015237465.2 Chelonia mydas | reverse complement strand
TGGCTCTTGGGGCTGAAGGGGTTAATTGTTTTCAGCACGAAGAGCCCAAGCACAGTGTTTTTGCCTGTGATACTGAAAACATGCCGCTACAAATATTTCGGGTCGCTTAGGCAAGCTCTAAATATAGACTTGGAAAGTACAAACAACTGTCTCCTGTGGCCAAGTACCCCGACAGAGGGTCAGGCATCCAGTGCTGGGAACCAGCATGGCTCCTCAGAACTGGGAGTCTCCCCGTTCCTGAGCTTGGTGGGGGGATAACAAATATCGCACAGGGGGTGCTGTGTTAGCGAGACCTCGAGCGGCCGCCCCTTTGCTGCAGCCTGGGGCTCTCCTGCTAGCAGCCCAAGGGGACATGGGGTGTGCTGCTCACTCTGCATGGGTCCAGCTGCTAAAATGCATTCAGTCCTTTCCTTGCATCGCTCTTCCACGTGGCCAACTGCTGCATCTGCCCCGGGATGCAATGTGGGAGGGGAGGTAGGCCTGCACTGGGAAGACTTGAGCCCCGGCTCTAACCTGCTGTTCTCTGCAATAGGAGCCCAGGTGATAACCGCTGAGTAGGTTACCAAGGAGCTCTGTCAGCCTAGACCAGCCTTTCCCAAACGGCGGGTCCCAATCCATCGGTGGATCCCGGAAGGGTTGAGTGGGGTTGCACGTACCCTGAAGGCGCTTTTGCTTCCCCTGAGGAGTCTTTACCTGGACAGCGGGCCCAGGCCTGGGAAGGTGGAGCATCCCCCTCTGTCTTTGTGCCTGTAGAGTCTACCCTCTCCCGTCTGAGGTCAGGGCTCTGCTGTCTGTTGGGGCTTCCCAGGCTCTGGCCAGGTTAGGGTCTGCTCTGCTTTGTGTCTCTGGTGCTCTGACATTCCAGCAGCTGGAGGGGGCAAAGGTCACCTGAACTGCAAGTTAACCAAAAGTCCTAATCAGCGTTCCTGAAATCTTCTCGGAAGGCTGCAGCTTGCCTCATTAGAGCTTCTGCCCAAGCCGCCTCGGGATGCTGTAGAGATCAGCTGCATTATGCTTTAATAAGTACTTGTTAGACAGCAGGAATCAAGAGGAAACCAGCTGTATAGCTATAAAACCCCCAGCTGCATACACTATGCTGCAGGACATCAGTCCGACACCATGTCATGGGTGCACTGAAACAGCAGCATTCGCAAGTCAGCTCTGACAGCGATCAAGTGCAGGATTCCAATCTGCGCTGGGCAGAGGCATTCATCTTGGCCAAACCAAACACGTGAGCTGCACTGCTCTGGTGCAGCCATCCCTGTGGTCAGCGAGAGAGGAGTGTTAGCTAGAACCCTTGCTCCCTCCAGCTACAGTTTGCAGAGGAACCTTCAGGGTCAGGGCATCAGAATCTTCCTTTCTTTAGCTGGAAACTGGACTTGTGACCTAGATGTGTCAGGCATGCAATGTGCAAATCAGGCTGCTTACAGAGCAAAAACGAGGCTTGCTGCTGTCTTTGCACACAGACTTGCTGCGGGCTGGCTGCTGGAGCCTGCTGCAGGCAGACGGTGCGTGGCTGCTGTAGGGTTCCTAAACTACTTTCGGACACTGATTCATTTGCCCTCTCTTGCCCTCTTCCTGACTCGCCTTTGAAGTCTGCAGCACATCCGCTGTAATCCGATTGTTGATGAAACCTTATTTACCTGGATACATTGTGGTGTGTTTGTTGCTCTTTGGGGGAGACCTGTGACATGCAAACTATCTCCCAGACCTACCAGATGGGCTCTGGCGGAGACACCATTGAATTGGCCTTCTCTGGCTGCTGCTAGCAAGGGTTATTTGCGTGGTGTCTGCAGCAGGCTTGGTGCTGCCGGCACAGGAAGTCGCGTTCATTTTTTCTGTCCCTGACACATGCGGAAGGATGTGTCTGAACACCAAGTGTCTCCTTCACGTTCCTGCAGAAAGATGAGATTTGCCCACAGCTCTAACCCAGCAGGCCTGGCGAGAGAACATGCTAACTCTTGGATTAGTGGGGGTCCCCCTAAATTTGGTAAACTTTTATTTTGCCAGCTTGGGCAGTGGCATGACCTGACTGTCTTCTCGGTGTCTCCAGACCTTCGTCCCTGGCATCTCCCTTGCTTCCAAGTTTTCCATTAGATCAGCAGGCATGGCATGGCCCCCACCTCCTAAGACTGCTGGGGAATGCAGCATTTCCATTAGCTCCTGGTTGCTGGGCAGTCAGCTGTGAGGCAGGCCCTCTCCCCATAAGCTTTCTGCAGCCTCTTTTTATTCCCTGAGGTTGTGCTTGTCGAGTCACCATGTTTGCTGCACGGCTGGAGCCCCTCCATAGAAGGGTGCCGTTGCCTTTAATGGTACTCGGCCCCTCTGAGCTAGCAGCAGACCCCTCGGCTCTCACTGGCATGTGGCTGTGGCCCCATTCATTTAAATAAGAGCTTTCCGGCAGGGGCTAGCTTCAGACCTAAAAATTAGTAAGGAAGCCCCCACAGAGAAAGGATGGAGTCCTGGCACAAAATAAAAATGGATTCTCCATTAAGGGGCTGTTAGGTGACTGGCAGCTGCTCAGAGCTGGGGGATTTGGAGTGGGCAGGTCTGAGGTCGCTGTTGGGTGCAGGCTTCGATGCTCGTTGGCGGGGATGGGGATGGGTGAAGTTTGGTGCTAGCCCTACGCTGTTTGCTTACAGTAGCAGGGACGTAGCTGCCCTGGTGGCCCGTGGTGAAATAAAGCTGTTCCCCCCAGAAAGACCAAGGTTACCGATCCGTGGGTAGCGCCGTCCCCTCCGACTGAACCCTGACCTACGCAGGACACGGCAGGCTGCCTGCCATATGCAAGCCCGCAGGGTGACCCTCCCTCCTATCCCCATACCCAGGGGTGCGGGAGGGGATGGGGGAGTGTGTGGACACGGGCCCTGCAGAACCTCTCGCTCAGTCCCCTCCGACTCCACCCATGTCAAGCCCGAGCAGGCCTAGCCGTCTGGTAGTTGCTGCTTCAAGATGATGCAGTGAGCCGTAGCTCACAAAAGCTTATGCTCAGATAAACTGGTTAGTCTCTAAGGTGCCACAAGTCCTCCTTTTCTTTTTGCGAATACAGACTAACACGGCTGCTACTCTGAAAGATGATGTATGTAAACCCCGCCCAGCTCTCTAGCCCCTCTTACGCCCTGCTGGGTATGTGACGGAAGCAGGCCTGGCTCTGGGGGGAGGGGAGGAGGAAAGGCTGGTTCTCAGTGTCAACAGATTTGGGCTGTTTTCTGTTCCCCTTTATTGCTCCCTCTGTGCTGTTTGAACTCCTCCTGTGGCCCAGGGCAGTGCTGCTCCCCTGTCCCTGGAGGCCCCTGCAAGTTGAGCCCTCTTGTGCACAGGGTGTGGTCAGGGCTGTCCTTAGGGTTTATAAAAAGGAGGACTTGTGGCACCTTAGAGAGGTGCATACTGATGAAGTGAGCTGTAGCTCAGGAAAGCTTATGCTCAAATAAATTGGTTAGTCTCTAAGGTGCCACAAGTCCTCCTTTTCTTTTTGCGGATACAGACTAACACGGCTGCTACTCTGAAACTTAGGGTTTATGGGGCCCTGTGCAGTATTATGAAACGGGTGCCCCTATGCCCGGTGGCAGCCCAGGCTTGCATGCGTATTTTAGATAAGGGTGGACTTTTGAAGGATTTATTTAAAAAACGATATGTCTGAAGATCCAAGCATTTAAGCCTAAAGATGAATACTCAGATTGTGCATCTACAAATCTGTGCAAGGATTTTTTAGAGATGTGATTTTTATCATCTTCACCAACACACTAATCAAATATTTTTAAAGCAAATATTTAACTAAAGTCCTGTAGGCTAACATGTTCTGAGTAAATATGACAGTAATGCACAACTGGTTTTGTCAGTAACTTCAGACAGTATATACCTGGGGGTTGGCAAATGCCTGTTAAATGGCTTCATTACCACTTGAATGGCTCTCAGTGGTTTCAATGTTGTGCTAATCGGTCTGGCAGTCTGGAACGCTTTTTCCCTTTTAAGTACTAGATCCCTTCCGGAGGAAGACTCGGGAGGCTGCAGCAGCCAGCTATGGTGCGAGCCTGCAGGAAGGGTCAGAACAGGGATAGGAAAAGGTGGACGGGTGGACACTAAGACCCAGGGGTGCCCCAAATGCTGCGTATGCCTAAGGATGGCCCTGGGTGTGGTGCAGGGGGGAGATAGATGCTTTCTGCCAATGCATGTTACCTTGGACATACCTGTCTGCCATCACCTGACCCAACCCCCAGTGTGTCCAGAACTAGCCGGGGTTCCTCCCACTCTGACTGACTCCAGGGAGGAGACATTTCACCTAGGTCCCTAGTTTGTCTCACAGCTGTGTAATGACAGTAGCGGGTCTCAGAGGGAGAAGGGGCCAGGGGTGGGAAAGTCGCCTCTTGGGGGTGAGAATCAGAGGACTCTTGCTCAGAAAGGGCTATCCGGGGCGCTCTCTTGCAGGGACTCTAGAAGAACGGGGTGAAGGGGAGTGCTCCTTCCTCTTGGAGTGTGGAAAGCACTGTCCAGGAATTGCTCCATAGGACATGCAGATCTGCATCTGTTGTTCCTGTGTTCTGATCTCCATAAGACATTGAGCCTTGTGCCACTGATCTGTCCCTCTGGGAGCTAAGAGGGATAATCAGATCTCATGCTGCAGGACATCAGCTGATTGTGCCAAGGGTCAGGAAGAAATCTGCCCCATGTACAGAACTATACAGCTTGCCAGGTGCGGCAGGAGAGGTTTTCACCTTTCTTGGACACATCAGTCGCCGATCGCTCTTGGAGGTGGGATAGCGGACCAAACGGAGCAGTGTCTGACATGACGTGGCGGATCCGGTGCTGCCTGGATTTACGTGTCTGCACTTTCCACCTGTGTCCCGCAACAATGACATGGACCCTCTATGTTGAGAGCAGACTAGTGCTTGATTTTCTGCAGTGCCTTCCATCTGCGGGAGTGGGCAAAGTGCTTTGCCCCGCAGAGACTGTGCCGGCAAAGCGCTTGTGCTGGGCAGGCTGGCCCCTGGCACAGCCCGAGACACTAAGCCCTGACGTGTGCGGTCAGTCGGGATTCTGCCATTGTGTCCCAGGAGTGTCACCTTTCACCTGGATGGAAAGAGCCTCCAAGTCTGTCCTAGGAATGGCCCTCAGACTGCCACAGGGGGAAGCCAGTGGGGGCGAGCTACCTTGGGCTCCTGGCCAGGGGAGAGAAAGAGGCCATGCTTCTCATCGGAGTTCCTGTTTCTTCTCTGCGTAGGAAGCCAGGGGAGATATTTATAGCCTTGTTATGCAAAAAGAAAAAAAGAAAGAAAACAGGAAATTGGCAAGTTCCAGATAACCCGCCATTGCCGGGCTGTAGCTGCTCCCTGGCTGCCAGGAACGTGTCTGCTTCCCCCAGACCCCAAGGCTGACAGCAGGCCCTGGGGGGCCACAGGCTCCTCTTAGTGCTCGGGGGAAGAGCCACAGCAGGGGCTGCCTGCAGCCAGGGGCTCCAGGAGCTTAGCTGGGCCTTCCCAAACAGAGCAAACTCGCCTGAGGGCTGAGACTGAGCAGGGACCTTTCAGCCCCAGGAGACTTTTCCACACTTACTCCAGCTGAAAGTGGCGGCTGAGACTGGAGAGAGGTAGCTCTTGTCTTAGCACCCCTGCAGTTCCCTGGTTGGGAGCCGAGGGGGAGGATGTGCACTGCTATGGGGCAGATGGGGCAATATGTCGCTCAAGTGCAGCTTGCGGCTGGGGGAAGGATCTTGGACTCTGCCTTAGAGCCCTGCGCAGGACTATTGTTTTTAATCCCAGTCCCGGGTTGTTTCTTGCATTTTTATGCCTCTCCCACCTGCAAAAATCTTAGATCCCTCAAGAGAGACAGATTCCCCCCATGCGACTAAAGAAAAGTCCATTAACATATTACAGGGGTGGCCAAACTGTGGCTCGCGAGCCGGATGCGGCCCTTTTACAGTTAAGGTGCAGAGCCCCCCATTCTCCACCTAGCGGACTGAGGGGGAGGCTCAGGGCTTCTGCTCTGAAGCTGGGTGGTGGGGCTAGGGGCTTCTGCCAAAGACGACTGGTGCCTGCTGAGAGCGGCGGGTACAATTTAAAGGTTTGCCCCCCCCCCAACAGCTTGATTCACCCCCCCCCCCCCAACAGCTTGATTCACCCCCCCCCCCCCCCCCCAGCACCCTCCCATTACCCGCAGCAGCCGTGCAAGGAGGAGGCCTGGCGACACCATGTGACTGAGTAGGACCAGCAAACCTTGGCAAAAATCTGGGGGGGGGGCACGTGACCCCACATGCCCCTCCGCCATGTGTCATCTTCGGCTTCTGCCCCGTGGCTTTAGGCCTGCAGGGAGCTGAAGCCCCGATACCTGGCTGGCACCTCCCATGGGGCTGAAGCCTCGAGACCCCGCCTCCCAGCGTGGCTGAAGTCCCGAGCCCTGGCAGGCACCTCCCATGGGGCTGAGGCCCCCAAGCCACGGCAGGCGTGGCCCAGCTCTTGAAGTTCTGAAGATTGCCGTATGCAGCTCGGGCGGCCAGTAACTTTGGCCACCCCTGACATATCGTCAATATAAACGGAATTCAGACACGATTTTTACCACGCAAAGAGTAAAACAAATCTTGCTTTACACCATGTTAAAAAAAATACTTCAACTCCTGTTATGTTAGACATCAAATCTCTTAAATTTCATCAAATCTCGCTTAAATTTAAGTATTAAAACCTTTATTTAAAAGAAAAGGAACGAAAAACGTGCTTTACGTCGCTGCAATTCTGTGTATGACAAACTGCTGCTGTGTATTTCCCACCGAATGTCAAAACAGATTGCACCACCGTTGTGCCTTCACGGTACAGGTGTTTTTAAAGGTTATACTCATTAAGTTTCAGAGTAGCAGCCGTGTTGGTCTGTATTCGCAAAAAGAGAAGGAGGACGTAGTCACTAAGGTGCCGCAAGTCCTCCTGTTCTTTTTGCGAATCATTAAGTTGTTTAAAAAATGTTGTAAACTGCGTAAGCATCGCTTTTAGAACTCTGAAACATACCTTTCCAGTTAGTTGTCTGTCAGGGTTATTACTGCTTTTTGGGAAACGTTTAATGGAAAAACTGCTCACAGCCTAGGGTTTTTGATAGTTTGAGCCTCTTTTTAAAATTTATTTCTAAGTGATTAAATTAAAATGCAGGTGTACTGGAGTGGAGTCTGTGGGGCTGGAGCCCAGGGAGTGGGTACAGGGAACGCAGGGCTCAGGGGAGGTGGTGGCTCTGGAGCTTATGGGGACAATTCAGTTCTTAGGTGGTTGTGATGTCGGGTGTTTTCTGGCTGCGGGCCCTTGCCGGGGGGAGAGCACAGCGTAGCTTCTCCTTGCACACCCTCTCAGCTATGGGGTGGAGGGCACTGTCTGCACAAGCCACTCTGTAAGCTGTCGGGGGGGGGGCACCGTCAGACTCCTCAGCAGGAGTGCGGTGTCTGCATCAGTCTCCTCAAAGCATCCACTGCAGCTGGCAGGCTCAGGAAGTGCTTGTTAGCCCTGGTTTTCCGATTGGGTCATTTCCTACGTACGGTGTCTAGCTCTGTCCTGCTGCCCTGGGCTGGCACTTAGCTCATCCCGTTCGTGTCTGGCTGCCCCCGGAAGCAGGGTGGGTGGTCTCGTGGTGGTGCTTGGCCTGAGTGTGTGTCGTTCTGCACGGGTTCTCGCATGGCAGGTGCTACCCTGACTCCAGAGGGCTGCAGCCTACACAGAGCAGAGCACCTCCCTTACCGGGGCGTGGGAAATGGACCGGCTCAGGGAGTGGGACACAGGCCTTGCGCCGTGGGACGGAGAATGGGATCCGGAGCCTTCCACTGGCGGGAACTGGTTCCAAGCCGGCCCCAGCTGGGTCACTTGAAGGTTCTTGAGCCCTGTGCTAACGGGAGGCCTGCGATGCCCTGGGGGCGCCCCTCCTGGTGCGAATGGCACTGCCTAGGGTTCAGACTCGGCACAAACCCGCTGGGCCGGGAGATGAGGGGTTACCACAGCATGAGACCTCAGCAGGGAGAGGCTAAGGAACCTGGCCCCATCCCCTCCCCACCTTCTTCCTGCTGCAGCACCCTGGGGCCCAGCCGGTGGGCTTCTCTTGCCACCACCCCGGGGGGAGGAGATGGGTGCATGGGACCCCTTGGGAGTCAGCTGAGGGGCGCCTGCCTGTGCTGGGGGGGCTCTGGGTTCTGCAAACAGGAGGAACCGGCCGTTGTGGTAGGTGGCAGGCGCGGGGCTAGGCCAGGAAGCAGGGCTGTCCTGCTGGGCAGAGCTGGGCAGCCTCCCAGCTGGAGCCCTCGAAGCCACATTGCAGCACGGGTGCCCCTCGGCCCCTGGCTGGTTCAGTCCCGGGCATAGCGGCCTCTGGCCTGCACGTAAGTATGAGCAGCCAGCTTCGCAGGCGCAGTGCCCCAGCCCGTCTGTGTCACACCCCTTCCTTGCGGGGTGGATGTCTACAGCTTTGATCCCTGCCCCAAGGTGAAAGTCACGTCAATGGCACCAGCCGCCCTCCGTCCCCTCTCAAAGGGAGAGAGAGCCCTGCTGAGCCCTGGCTCGGCGTGGGGCCTGGCCAGCGTGTGCTCTCCCCCTCTGCTCCGGCTGCAGCAGGGAGGGTTCGTGGTTTTCCCCATTGCTGGGGGATGCTCCAGGGTCCATGTCCGCACCCCCCGTAATGCAGCAGCTGCGTCTCCTTCCTTTCCAGAGAAGCTGTACAACTCTCAGGGGCCGGAGCTGAGGCGCTCCCTCTTCTCCCTCAAGCAGCTCTTTCAGGTACGTTCCCCGAGCCACACTGTGGGGCACCGTCCCACCGCGCAGCCCAGTGACCTCAGGCCCTGTGGGCCTGTGCCCAGGGCCATGTGTGGTGCAGGGCTCCACGGGGGCAGCTGGTCATTCTGGGGCAGCATGGGGGGCCTGTGGCATTAGGGGATGCTGGGGGATCCCATCAGACGAGCCCCCCCAGCTGCTGGTTTGAGTGATAAATGCCCCCATGTATCCTGCCTTTCCGAATGCCCGATTCCTGGTGTCCCCAATTCCACAGCGAGGGAGCTGCAGGGCATAGTGCCTGGGGAGTGGGGGCTCTGGCAGTATGGGTTTGTTAACCCAGCCCCTGCCCCCAGGGTGGCTGCAGATTTGGGCTGGTGCCTTGAACCCCACCTGTCAATGCCTGCAGCACCCCACTGTCCCACTGCTTCTCACCCAGCAGTAACCAGTGGGGTACAGCGTAGGCACCGCCAGCACTGGTCCCTTCTCCCCCCACCCACAGGGTATAGCTAAGCTCCTTTGTTTTCCGTTTTAAGTCGATTTTTACTGAAAAATTCCCACATTTTACAAAAAGTCGTATTCATTTTTTTCTGATTTTCACCCTACTTTTGTATCATTCAAATGTATAAAAAATAACTTGTTTTATTAGGAAAATACACATCTTATTAAATGTATTGTATTACGATAATACATTAGTCTGTGTGTATATGCAAAGCTGCCTGGTGAAGGAAGGCTCTGTATTAGTCTAGAAGATACACACAATAAACAAACAGGCAAGTTCTGAAGTGCGTGTGCGTCTGTATGTACTGATGAATCTCATGCCCACCACGTACACATTTCAAGCTGTTAGCAGATAATGGTTTAAAGATTTGACATGCTAAAATGGGAAGAAAACAGAAATCTGTATCAGAACATGGTTCAGAAGATAAGGAAGTATTAGAAAATAATAAATAAAAAACAAAACAAAAACAGGAGAAAAGGGCGACGTTGAGTGTATGCGCTGCAAATGGTGTGGCTCAATGTCTAAATGTAAATATTTATAGGCTAATAGTTCTAAGTCTACACCAGTAAACTGTTTATTCAGAGCAAAAGTTTTATTTAGGGATTAGAGATATTGTTTTCTTAAACTCCGAGGTGGCACTGTGTTCTGAGTTCGGTCTTCGTTCTGCAGCAAACCACATTGATGAATGGAATTCAAAGCATTCATCTGCTGAATACTTTTTTCCGGTCTTTCTGTCTACCAAAATAAACCCTGATATTTACCCAGAAAAACGAATAGGTTTTTTTGCACTGATTTTCACCTGATTTTGTAAATTCCCGAGAAAAATTAAATAAAATAAAAACTGAGAACATAGGGCCCTAGGTACAACACAGCCACAGCCGGCATTGGCCCCTTGTCGGACCACACCACCCCTAGCTGTCGGGTATGGGCAGCCCTTGGGCTCTCCTTCTCTATCAGTCTTGCCCTGTCTGCTCCATCCCTGCCTTAGTGGGGGTACGACTAGGGCCTGTTTGAGCCTCCTGTCCCCCTGGAGCCGTGATTGTGGGGTCTGGACCCCTGCGGGCGGATCAGTGTGATCTCTGGTTTGTGCTGCAGGAGGATAAAGACCTGGTGCCAGAGTTCGTGAACTTGGAGGGGCTGACATGCTTAATCAAAGTGGGGGCCGAGGCCGACCAGAACTACCAGAACTACATCCTGCGAGGTTGGTGACAGGACTGGCCCTCTGGCCTGCCCCCCGGTAGGGCCCAGATCCACCCGCCTGCCTATCTGGAGCCCTCTGGTTTGGAGGGAGGGGAGATTTTGGGCCTTGAGCCCCCAATGGCCCAGAGACACACACACTGGGTGTGGGAGTCCCAGCTGGAGAGGGAGGACTGCTCAGGGGAGGTGGCAGGCACTGTAAGCTCTGTCCCTCTCTGAGCCGCGCCTCTGCACCAGGCCCTGCCTGCGGGTGAGCTCTGACCAGGAGCTGTGCGAGACGGCCCTCTGCACTGCCTGGCAAGGCGGGTGCTGAGCCTTGCCTCTGACTGCTTGTGACCGGGGTCCTAGTGGGGGCCAGCTGTGGTCACTCAGAGTGAATGGAATAGGACAGACAATCCCCAAAAAGCTGGTGGATATTCCAATACTTAGATTACCAAGCCAGCATAAAACAGCTGCTTTATTACCTCACTGGTTACTCAGAAGTCCAAACAACACAGTTCCCTTAAAGTGATCAAGCCTCAGGCCTCCATCCAGGTACCCACGTCAAATATGATGATTTCTGAAAAACTTATTTCATCGTATAAAAGAAAAGGGTCTACCAATCCTGAAGGATCGGACACATCACCTTCCAGCTTACTGAATGTTTCAGATCTTACCCAAATACACGCTCCAGACAATTCTTATTAACTACACTAAAATTTATTAAAACACAGAAGAGAGAGAGTATGGTTAAAAGATCAATATACAGACAGACTTGAGCTCAATTCATTGAGGATCAGATTCATAGCAGAGATGGTGAGCTTCGCAGTTGCAAAGAGTTCCTCTAGAATTCAGTTCATAGGTTACAATCCAATGTCCAAATCTCATATTCAGGGCGTAACAGTATAACTGGGACCTCAGTCTTGCGACGCAGACTTCCCTGATGAAGTCTAAGCAGATCTGAGATGAGAGAATCAGGACCTTAGGATCTTTTATACAATTTCATGTCCCCTTTGGCAAGTTCAGAGTTCCTCAAGGAGCAAAAGGTAATTAGGATGACACAGGACATTTCAAAGAGAGATGAATACCGAGATACCTGTGTTTACAATTCAGTTAAATGCTAGGATCTTCTTTTGATCTCTGAATTATCAGAATACAACATAGACAGGGACGGTTGATTACATTGTCCACCCTACTCATACACATGTAAATACCCAAAACCACAAACCTGATCTCCTCACTGTCTTTTGAGGGTTATTTGTTTTGCAGGATGTTTACCCCTGTCTAGCCATGTGTCACACTGCTCTTTCCCTCACAGCGCTGAGCCAGATCATGCTGTTTGTGGACGGGATGTTGGGCGTGATCGCGCACAACGAGACCGTACAGTGGCTCTACACGCTCTGCGGAAGCATGGTGAGTGACACCCAGAGCACACCCCGCGATTGCTGCCTACTCCCAGCCTCCACTCCCTCTGCTTTATTGCAGCTGGGATTTGTCCGGGGGAGGGCTTTCCGTGCACTGGCCTTGCACTTTCCATGCGGAGCGTGCTAGGGGGTGGGGCTGCTGAGTGCTTTTGCACTCCCTGCCCTGAATCCTCTCCGCGTGGGTAACCTGCCTGCTCGCTCACCCCCAGTGCCAGGCCTGTGCCTCGCTCCCTGTCCAACTGGGCTCTGCACACGCTCGCTGAGGGCAGGTTAAGCAGCGCTCTGCCCCGGGCCATGTTTGGTGGATTATTATCTAGATACCTGTAGAGCTCAGACCTTGTGCTGTGGGGGCTGTGTGCACATGTATTCCAGAGCAGTCCTCCTTTGAGCGATGGTCCCTAGGTGTGTTCCACATGTGGGCACGCGTGCGCCATGCACCTGAGTCCGGCATTTCTTCAAAGCAGTGTCCATAGACTCGCCTCGTGCTCCCGACCGACGATACAAGAGGCAGTGCAGGTCGACACCTCTCCAGTTCCTTCTTACTGCCGCAGGGCCTGAGTCCCAGGATTCAAGAACTGCGTCTCCTGCCCTCGCTCCTTCTCCATCAGCGATGAGCATCACTGGTGCCTGTGCTGCCTGGATGAGGCACGTATCTCTGCCAAGTGTAGGATCTGTAAATCCTTCCTGCCCAGAACTGGAGGCCTAAGAGCTCCGACTGAAGAAGCTCCTGATGGAGGAGGCTATGCGGCCCCGCGGTGACCCGGGCGTCATTGTCGGTACCAGCTCATCTATGCAAAGACCATCTGGCTACGTCAGACAAACTGGGCCCTTCAGGGACTTCTACTGGAACTCCTTGGATTCCGGGTCCTACGGAGACCTTTGTAACGTCGGAGGGTATCTTCCTCCCCTACCTGCAGTCTCCACTCCTGACCCAAAGCAGGAAGGATTCTACTAGACGCTGCTACCTGGCTAAATGGTGGCCATTTTAGCGTCCCCACCAGCATGCGCTTGATACTGTGGACACTCGATTTATCCATGGCAGGAAGGTTGTGGGGACAAGCCATATCCTCACCAAGGGTTTCTAAGTCAGTTTCAGAATGCATCTTAGAATGCTACAACATATCAAAGTTTCCCCCTCCTGGGTGTATCACACCTTGCTCCGTGTGGGCACAAGCTGCCTCCCCAGCATCCTTATTGGACGTCTGCAGGGTGGCGACGTGGATTTCAGTCTACGCTTTCACTTCGCGCTGTGTGCAAACTGTCAGCAAGAGTGGAGGCTGCCAGCTTCCTCGCACCCTCCTCCGGTCTGAGTCCTGCTTGACAGTCACCCACATGTGCAATACACCTAGAGACCAGCCCTCGAACTAGTAGTGTCGGTTACTTACTGTAACTGGAGCTTCTTTGAGCAGCGTGGTCCCTATCTGTATTCCACCCCCGCACTCCGTCCCCTCTGCTTTGCATCCGGCCGGAGCAGCATCGACCTGCCCTTCCTCTTACGCCCTGGGTCGGGAGCGCGAGGAGAATTACTGCACACGTGTGGGTCAACGGCCAGGGCTTTGAAGACGTTCCGGACTCGGGTGCGTGGCACTCGCGTACCCACATGTGGGATACCGATGGGGACCCCATGTCTCGAAGAACCTCCAGTTACAGCCAGTAACTTCCATTACCCCAGTTGGCGTGTTTGAAGACGTGCCCAGGAGGGCTCGCTGGCACTCGGTGCGTTTCCTACCTGCCTAAAGGGGTCCTGGTAAAGGGGGTCCCTTTGGGGGCCTTTCTCATTGAGCCAGAAGCTGTAGAGCCGCCCGCATGTCCTGCTGCGAGTGGAGTTTGACACTTCAGGGACAAAATGTGCCCAGCCGCAGGCAGACGTGCGCTGTGAACAAGGTGGCCTCCCCCGGTGCACCTGGCAGAGCTGCCTGGCCTGACAGAGACGCGGCAAGGACTAGAAGTGCGAGCTCGGTCTGGGGGCTGCCTCTGCTTCGGCCGGCACCAGCCCTCAGAGTCTGTTCTCTGTGCAGCACAGCTTGCTGGCTGAAGTGTGGCCCTGATCCTGACCAGGAGTGGCCCGTCCGGCACCAAGAGCATTGTGTGCTAGGACCTGACCTCTCCCCTCGGCACTGAGGACCAGGGCAGCTGCTGTGAGCTCCTCACACCCCACCCCTTTAATACGCCCCTCTGCCTCCCCAGTACCGCCTGGTGGTGAAAACTGCGCTGAAGCTGCTGCTGGTGTTTGTGGAGTATACGGAGTCCAATGC
This sequence comes from Chelonia mydas, assembly GCF_015237465.2. NCBI lineage: Eukaryota > Metazoa > Chordata > Testudines > Cheloniidae > Chelonia > Chelonia mydas. The sequence continues at coordinate 5,158,208 of NC_051252.2, read as the reverse complement.
CCAGCTCCTCATCCAGGCTGTCAACACGGTGGAGCAGGCTAGAGGTGAGCACGGCAACCCCCCCCCGGTGCCTGGGGGGAGCTGGCTGGCAGGCTGTGAGCTGCAGTGCGCAAACACTCGGGATTGAAATAGGGGTGCCCTGGATGGGTCCCCTCATCGGGTCCCCCCGCAGGCCCCCCTTTCACAGTAACAGCACACACTCCCGTCAGACTCGGTCGCACTCAGGCCCTGCACACTGCCCAGATCAGCACTGGGGGCCATGCTGGGCGCACAGGGCATTGCTGGTAACTGAACCCTCATGCTCCTGAGGCAGGGATTTGGGTGCATGCGGTTCAAAAGGCTCGGCTATAAACGTCCTATCGTGCTGCACGCCAGCTGAGCTGGTAGAGGAGCCCAGGGCACCCCCAGGAGCCCCAGCTGGCCGCACGGCTCTGTGCTTCAGATGGTAACTTGCTGCCCTCCCACCGTGCCCTCCCTGTCCTCAGCCCGGTCTGCTGCCCTGTCTCAGGGTGCTCTCTGCTAATGCCCCGGCCTGCGAGCTCCCCATCCAGCCTGAGCCTTGGCATGCCCGGGAGCTGGGTTGTTCATTGAGAAGATAGCTGCCACGGGACAGGAAACCTGCCACCTTAACTCTCCAGCCTCCTGCCTGCGTGCCATGAGAGCCGTCTGTTCCCGGGGCACGCCACTTTCTCCAGCAACGCGCACCCATGCTGCTGCTGCAGCTGGCCCCCGCCCTGGCGAGCTGTGCCCAGGCTCTGGGTAGGACTGTGAGCCCCAAGGAGAGCGGGATGGTCCTGTGGGAGGGAAGAGACGCCCAGTCGCATCCTGCAGAGGGTGACTGGCCAGGGATGCCCCAGGCTAGGGGCAGTGTCTCAGGCTGGAAAGGAAGCTGCCAGTGCTCTGTGGGATTTACGGGCAGACCCACTGTACTGGGAGGAAGAGGGTGTGCGGGTCTCTCCGGGTGGCCTGGGTCCTGATCTCGGGGCCCTGCCTGAGCCTGGTGCTCCGGCTCAGAGAGCCGCTGGGCAGTGCTGGCCTGCGTGTGGTGCTACAGCGACCTCTGGTGGCAGGTCAGGGTATTGAAGTGTCTGTCCTAGTGGTGAGTGCCCTGCGATCCGCGCCAGGACGTGAGCCGCCACACTGCACAGCCAGGCTCCGTTACCCGGTCCGCACTGGTGCCGCACTCGCCTGTGTGGCCCTGGGACTTCTGGGGCACGTCCCAGGCTGCTTTGTGCTGCGGAGAGCGGAGATGTTCCGTCCCAGGGAATTGTGGGGGAACTTGTCTGTCCTGGGCACGTGGGAGGAATTGTGGGAAAGCAGCGGAGGACTGTCAGCTGTCGAGTGGCTGAGCCTGGGTCCTCTCTGTGAAGTGGGCCTGTGACCAGCTCGAGCGAAGGCAGAATTTGAGCTCTAGCTACAGCTGCAGCCAGGCCAGCTAGCCTGGGTTTAAAGCACCAGCACACTGAAGCGAGCGGGGGATGAGAGGGGGCATCTCCCGGGTCGGAGCCCAGGTTAACTCTGCCGTGAAGTTGGAGAAGGAGGGGAGTAAAGCTCATGTAGGGATCCTCCTTCTGCATGAGGTATCGCCATGGTGCAGGCTGTGCTGGGCCTCTGGTAACAGGTGGTGCTTGGGCGCCTCCGTCACACCAGGGCCGTGCATGCCCTGAAGGGGGCAGATGGGGTGCAGGGCCATCCCAGAGAACACCTCGCTCTGGACTGGCTGTCAGAGAGCCAGGTTCCAGCCTGGTGCGTCATGCTGCCTTGGGCGGGCCTGCTGCAGGGGCTGGCAGCTCCCAGGGGGCTCGCGGCCATTCTCGGGCCAGCCCCACGGAGAGCATGCTGCAGTGCCAAGCTGGGTGTCTCTGCTGCCGTTCCCCCTTGGTCCGCTGGGCACTCTGTACTCGTCTGCGCGAGACGCTGGGGAGGAAAGCCGAGCCCTTGAGGCCAGGGTCCAGGGCGCGGGGTGGAGGCTGCCGTGGCAGCAGCAGCCTCCCGCACAGACGGAGCCCTGAGCATGGAGAATAGCTCCCAAAGCTGCCCTGCGCTCTCGGAGGGGAAGGAGCGGAGCAGTGCCGCTCCAGGCCCACGCTCCGCAGCAGCGAGGTCTGTGAGCTCCCAGCGCTGTGAGAGCGGGGAGGGCGGGCGTCAGCTTGAGGAACCTGGCTGGAATAGGAGAGCTTCTCCCTCTGTTACACGTGTGCCCCTGGGCTCCCCGTCATGGAGCTGTAGGAGTGATATAGCACCCCAGCTTTTAATCAGTCCCTAGGAGTAACCCCCTCCGTGTGCCAGACCCCCAGGGGTCCCTGCAAGGCAGGACACGCAGCCTCAGTGGCTTCCCCCATGAGCTCTGCCTGGCAATGCCAGCTGAGATAGATGCCTGGTCAGAGACTTGCACCCTCCTCAGCGTTCGAAGCACCTCAGCCAGTGTTTGCAGTGACACCAGGCAGCCGGGTCTATGGTCATGCAGAAGACAGCACGGGGAAGCCCTTAGGTTAGCAGAGAGAAGCAGAGGTTAAGATGTAGTCCATCCTGGCCGGCCCTGGGCCTCCCTTGAGCCATGCTGCTCTGGGAACCATCTTGGTTTCCTTCCTCCTTCTCTGTTCCTTTTTGTCTCAGTCCCAGGTGAGAGCCCAGTTCTTAGCAGCCCCTGCTGCCACCTCCTCCCATTGTCCACCTGCTGCAGGACCTCGCAGAGTGCACCTGTGCGCCAGCCAGCCAAGCCGAGAGCCTCCCACTGACAGGGGTCGATGGTTCAGTCACTGGGGTTTCCATTGTCTCTGTCAGATCTTCCACTGATGTGGGTTGATCCCAGCCAGGCCTTAGTGACCCCATTCTTATCACCCCAGACAGCTCCCTGCTGTCTGCTGTGCATTACACTCAGCACACAGTAGTACAAAGCACAGAGGGAAACTGAGGCACACAAGACTCATAAAAGTATTACCAGAATTCCCACATTCGTCACTCTCCCCAGCACGTGGTGCATGGTGTGCTGGCTGGACCAGTGGGCCCAGCTACTGACCTCACATGGCATTAAGCCCCACTCGGAGGCTCTCGGTGGATGTGTTAACATAGGAACCTCTTTCGGCGCTCCCACCTCCCAGGGCACAAGCAGGCTGTAGCTCTGAGTCCTGGGTCTCAGGTGACAAAACTCTCCATGGGACCCACAGTGCTGTGTAATAAGCTGGAGGGGGCAGAGCCTTGTGCGGGGAGTGGGGAGTCCAGAAGTGGCTGATCTGGTTGGCTGGACTGCGGGGCCCACCGGTCACGAGGAGGAAGCCTGCCCTGCTCGGGGACCCTGTTTGCCAGGCTTGTGGTGCTGTTTCCTAGATGCATATCCATGGTCCAACCTGGTTGCAATCTTAGAGGAGCGCAATGGGGCTGACACGGAGCTGCTGGTGTTTGCGATGACGCTTATCAACAAGGTCAGTACCGCGGGGCAGAGCGGCCGCAGCCTGGCACATCCTGCCAACGCCCTGGCTGCTCGGAGGGAAAAGAACAAGCAGCTGGCGGCTGTGGGGTGGGGTGGAGCATGTTCCTGGGAGTGGCCCCCGTGTTGCTCCTCCCCCCCACCCTTCACCTGTGCAGTCCTGCTCTGGCACCTGGGCTGGGGGGTGTGGGCAAGAGGCCTGCCAGCCCCTGCGGCGCGGCGCGGGCTGGCCTGACTGCGTCCCCTCGGTGTCGCTCAGACGCTGGCGGCCCTCCCGGACCAGGACTCGTTCTACGATGTGACGGACTGCCTGGAGCAGCAGGGGATGGAGCGCATTGTACAGCGCCACATGCGCGGCAAAGGCCTGGATCCGGACGTGAAGCAGCAGTTTGCAGTCTACGAAGTGAGTGCATTTCCCCTCCCCCCATGGGCAGCAGCCCCCTGCCCCTCCGACGTGCTGCCCCTTGAGAGCTCCTCCTCCCCTGCCCTCGGGTGCAGGCCAGGGGCTTGGAAGGACCCCCCCCCCCTTACGCTGAGGGTTCTGGGATTGCCCTGGCCACACCTACCGGAGCATCCTGCCTGCAGGGAAATGCCCTGGAGGTTGGACAGGAAGGTGAGGGCCTGCCAGGTGCTGATACGCAGATGCTCCAGCCGCACCGGGGCTGGGCAGGTCACTGGGCTGTTGGGACAGGCCTAGCACTGCCGACCCCCAGCATGCCCAAGGCTCCAAGCACTTAGGCTCCTGAATGGCCTGGCGGAAATCTCACTGCTTCCCGGTGAGCCTGGGGTCGCTGCCCCACACAGCAATGGTGTATCTCCCCCCAGCCAGGCATGATGCCAGCCCCCTCCCCAGCCTGCAGAGGGGATGGAGAAGGTCTCTGGGTCACAGAGGGGTTGTGCTGGGGCAGCCGTCGCTGAACTCTCCCCTGTGTCACACTCGGCATCCCGTGGCTAGACGTCCATTGCCCTGCAGCGAGGCTGACGAGTGCTAGGGGCGCTCACGCCTCTTGGAGCCGTTGGTTCAGGCTGTCAGCAGGCTCGGGCAGAGGAGGCAGCCTTGGCTCACACGTGTTTGAAGCTGGGAGGTTATTTCCGTAGCCATGAGGGCTAAAAGTCTGCCGTGTGGTTAAAAGGAGAGCGTCAGCGCCGTGGAGACGGTGTAGGTCAGATGGGCAGAGGCAGCCAGGGGCAGGCAGGCAACACCTGCACCCGGTGGGCAGAGGGAGCCCCATGACAGCGTGGGGTAACAGGGCCCGACAGCACTGGGGGGCAGCCCAGTGTGTCCTGGCACGCTCTGCCCAGGCACTGCTCTCCGCAGAGCTCGCTCAAACACGAAGACGGAGTCGAAGAGCTGCCGCCGGGGGCACGCAAGGAGCGGAGGAAAACAGACGAGAACCGGCGGGGCCGGCGCTCCCTGGGTGGCAACGTGGATGCTGGAGCCGGTGCAAGCTCCCCAAGCCCAGCCGTGGAGGACAACAAGCTGCCTGAGCCCTCCAGCCCCCCGAGGGAGCCCACTGCCGAGGTGGTGCTGGACAGCAGCCCAGCTCCGTGAGTACCGGGCGTCCAGCAGGGATAGGCAGGCTGGTCAGTCGCTGGGCTGGGTGCGGTGTGCAGGAACCAAGCTGGGTTCTGGTGCCCACCGCGAGGCCTTGGGTGTTTGGTGCAGGACTGTTCTGCGCTGATGGAGGGCGTGGTGGTCCTGCAGAGGCTGGGGCACAGCTGAGGCAGTGGGCTAGGCATGCCCAGCCAGGGATCTGCTCCATCTCCCGCTCCTCAGGGCTGGCTTAGCCAGGCTGGACCTGCAGGGCTCCTGTCCGGGCGCTTGGCCTGTGGGCACCCTGGATGAAGTGTCTGCGGCGAGGCCCCGAGTCTCCGTGTGCGCCCCCTGCAGGTGAATGATGGGGTGCTGTGTGTGATTCATTGAAACGTAACAGCAAGAGCCCCTCTCGGCACGTGCCAGGCTGCGCGCCTCGCTGGCCCACCCCGCACGGCTGCTAAGGGGAGCTGGCTCGTGGGGCCTAGATTGAGTCTGCGCTGCTGCCGTTTCAGGCCCCGCTTCGAGAGTGTTTACAACAGCACGTCCAACGTGCGGCTCTCTGCGCTGGCCTCCCCGGAGGAGAGGGAGCACCCCAGCCTGGGGGAGAGGAGCGTTTTCAAGTGAGTTGCCTCAACTTGGCGGGAACTGAGGAGCGTGTGCTGGCCCTGGGGAACCCTTCCTGCTGGGGCACGGCGTGAGACAGGCCTGGGGGAGGCTCAGGGCAGGTCTACGGGAGCGTGACTCTGAGGGGGGGCCTGAGGGACTGAGGCAAGGAGGCACCTGGCAGAGACACCTCTTCCCTCCCCATTCCCCTCCCCCCCGTCTCAGCAGAGATACCCCAGAGTGCGTCTACACAGTAAAATAAATAAATAAACCACCGCAGCAATGAGTCTGAGAGCCCAGATCAAGTAACTCCGGCTGGCGCTGTGGGGCTGAAAACAGCAGGGTGGATTTTCCCGCACGGGCTTTGAGACGCTTGCCGGGTCTCAGACTGGGCGCCAGGGGTTTCCTTTCCAGTGTCGATGTCCCCGCAGTGACCTGAGCTGGGGCCTGTCCATGGTCTCAGGTGCTCTTGAGAGTGTTTCAGGCTGTGGGTCGGTGGCGCTGCTTAGCCCCAGGACCCCTCCTGTGGGGGACCAGGGGAGCCCATCGACAGCCCATTCTTCTGGGGATGCCTGGGGCCCTGGCCTGCGCAAGAAGGGCTGTGTGCAACAGGAGAGGCCGGTGGGAGATCCCGAATGGTTCCTAGGGCTCGGGAGCCAGCCCCCCCTGTGGAGGAGCGGCGGTTCCTTGGGAGCTCCAGGTGACGATGGGAAGGGAGCGGCGTGGAGGGAAGCTGTCCTGGTGTACAGGAGGGTTGTGTAGCGGATGGGCTGGCAGGAGGGGGCCGCACTGCGCTAGAGGGACCCAGCCGGCACTGTCCACACTTGCGGGGGGGGCGCTCTAGAAATTGCTGTGCTGTGGAGTCAGCATGCTGACGTAACCCATGGAGAGAGCACGCTGGCGGGGGGGTCCCAGCTGTTGGTCTCTGGGCCCTGCTCAGCTGGGTGGAGGCGTCTGGTGGGTGATCAGTACCCTCCCAGAGGGGGAAAAGGGGAAGGCCCTCCAGCATGCAGCCAGCATCATCCCCCCGCAGAGTGGGGTCTCTGCGAATACCGGGATCCCAGCCAGCGCCATGGGAATGGCCTGCCCGCTCCTCTGCAGGTGCTGGCGGTGCCCCTAGGGCTCCGCTCAAGCAGCTCTCCCCCGTGGATGGGTGGCGTCTCTAGCTCCAGCTCTCACGCTCTCTGCTCCTTCTCTCGGCACTGATTCTCCTCTGCCTAAACTTTCTTTCCTTTTTCAGACTTCACCAAACTGCCCCTGTTTGGTAAGTGACACGGAGGCTGCGTGTGTGTGCATGTGACCCTTCCCGGCGTGCTGCTGGCTAGTTGCCTCTCCCTGCCTGCGGCTGCTCTGTCCAGGCTGCCTCTCCCTGCACTCCGTTAGTCTGGAGTGTGGGTGCTGCACTGGGGTTTGCTCGCACGAGGCTGAAGCTGCTGCTGCTTCCCGGCCTGGGTCTCCTCTAGTGCTGGCCACACGATTCTGTCCCCATTACATGCTTCGCGTTGCCGGGAAGCACTTCCTGCAACTCCTTCTCTGGGCTGGGATCTACATTCCACTCAGCAATCAAGGGTCCATCTTTCCTGATCACTGACCCCTGAGCCTGCTACACCAGGCATTATCCTAGGCCGGGGCCAGAGACCTTCTCTCGGGGCTGAGCTTGTCCGGACACCTCCACAGCGATGCAGGAACCCCACTGCTTGTCTCTGCAGCGCTTCCCCCCTCTGCTCCGTCCTCTCTCTGCAACACTGAGGGCCAGCGGAGCACCGTGCAGCCTGCTCCACTTCCCCTCGCCAGCATGCTGGTTCTTAGGCAGACGTAACCCCAGACGCAGTGCACAGAGCACGCAGAGAGCAACCAGCTAGTCCACTGCTGGGGAGTGCGGAGCGGCCTGGTGCAGGCCCATGTCTGAGTGAGACCTGAGCTGCTGCACTCTGACTGCTGGACTGGCAGCACCATCCTCGGGGTTGGGGTCTCTGTATAAGAGTCCCTCGTGCTGTTCATTTGGGCTGGCCCCTTGTTCTGCCTCTGGATGGAGAGGAGCGGGAAGCTGCCTGGTTATGGCCGGGTGCCCTTGAGGGTTCCAGCACCTGGTTCAGCAGCTGGGCCTGCCCCAGGGCATCACTAGAATCCGCTTTCCAGGGGCTGCTGTGCGTGGCTGGAGGCCGGCTGTGTTAACTGGCAGCTCGTTTGCTGTGGGTCCTAAACTGGGTGTGAAAATGGCTGTCCTCCAAAATGGCTGCCGGGACGCCCTCTGGAAGCATGGTGGGTGTGGGAAGGGTGGCAGCTCCCCCACACCTCCATGAGCCCTTGTGAACGACTGATCCGTGCATAGAACCCCATTTGTTGCCCCAGTGACCTTCGCCGTGGCTGCTCCTATAACCGGGGGGGGCCCTCTGCTGAGGGAGGGGGTGACTGGACTGATGGTGGCAGCCTGTTGAGTGACCAGCATGTGCTATGCCCAGGGGGCTGTTGGCTGGCCTAGGGGGCAGGAGGAGCACACAGGGTGCTGAGCCCCTCGTCTCTGAGTGCAAGTGGCAGTTTGTCCCACTGTTAGTGGATCTCGCTTCTCCAGACGGGAGCTCTCAGCAGAGCCTGGGAATGTACCCTGGGCTGGACAAGAGGCTATGCTCAGAGCAGTGGGAGGGAGCCCCAGTTGTGGTGGCAGATGGAGGATATGTCTACACTGCAGTGTTAGCCCAGGGTCAGTAGAACATGACGTAGCAGAGCTGGGATTTGCTAACCTAGGGCTTGTGTCTACACTCATTGGTAACCCCAGGTTAGGAAAGGTTGGGTCCCAAGCTGGGGCTCCAGTGACTTGACTGCATTATGCAGGCCCGAGTCCAACCACCCGTATCGCAGAATTCCTAGCACCCTCCCAGCATGTGACTGCTCTAGCCCTTTGGTCATGGTGCAGTGCTGGGAAAACTTGACTGTCCACCAAACTTGACGGCCAAGAAGACAAGGAAAGTCGGGACATGGGATGGTGGGATATTTTTGGCAGATGCCCAGAGCACGAGTCCAGTGGGGCTGCATCTACACTGCAAAGCAATAGGGCTCAGACCCTGGGTCCTGGCTTGGACTCTGCCCCCTTATGGGACCCTGGGTTTGCTCGGTTTGCGTGTAGGTGGAAGGCGGTTTCAGCTGGAGCCTGAGTTCAAACCTGGGGCTTACCTTGCAGTGTAGACATCCCCCTTAGGGTAAGTCCACACTGGAGCTGGGGGTGTGATTCCCAGGTCCCAGTGCTAGCTGTGATAGGCTAGCGTGCAAAAACTAGCGTAGCCATGACCGGCGGGAGGGGCTGTGTGCCCCAGTCCAGTGCCAGCCCAGATGCTCTGCACGTACCTGGGTAGCTTGCCCCTCACGCTGCTCGCCTCGCCCTGGCTCCGCTTCTGCTCCTAGCGCTCTAGCTGGGTCAGAACTGGGGCTGGTGTGACGTCTCCAGCCCAGACGTGCCCTTAGATGGATTGGCCTGGAGAGCGTTGGGGAGAGCCGGGGCTGGCAGCACAGGAGGGGCAGGGCCGTTTGCTCTGGGGCGTGCTTTCCCGTTTGCGCTCAGGCTCGGGGCTGTCCTGACACAGGGCGCCGGCTGAGTGGAGCTGAGAGGCGGCTGCCGTGTGGAAAGCATGCGGAAAGCATGGGCCGCGCCGCGCCGGGCAGCGGTGCTAACTGCTCTTTTCTCTCAGGCGAGAGGAGAGCCCCCCTTTGTGTGGGGACAAGCCCGTTCTGAGGAAGTTTGAGTAAGTACAGATGTGTGCTCATCTTCAGATGTGCCCTGGGTCCCGCTGGAGCCAGGCCTGGGCGCCCCCAAAGCAGAGCAGGGCTCGGGGTGGTGGTCTCTAGGGTAAATGTCACATGGGTCATGGAAGCTGGGGGCAGATTGGCTCCCACGCATCTGCCTCCCCCAGGTGTGTGTGGCTGCACTTCCCTTTGCTGAGCCGGGGGGCAGCGCCCGTCAGAGCCTGGCTTGGGCAGAGTGGTGCCAGGGCAGGGGCTGTATCCACCAGAGCAGAGAGGTTGGGCCGTGGGAAGAGGGGAGATTGGTTTCCTTGGCTACCTCCAGCGTGCTTTGTGGGTAACTCAGCCCCCACGGCGAGCACTAGACATACACTTCGTCCCAGCCCTAGGAGGACCCTCCAGCCCTGCCTAGTTCCTTAGAGCGCTCTAGCTTGGGAAGCCGCGAGCTTCAAGCCCAACGTGTGCTGGAAGATTTTAAGTGTTTCAACCTTTCTGAGTGTCTGGGCTTCCTGGGCAGTGCCAGAAGCCAGTGGCTTTCGGAGCTAGAACTCTACAAAGTTCGACAGGGGCCTTTACCTGTCTGAGGCGCCTGGCTGCAGACCTGAGTCTGTGAGAGCCTCTGCCGGGGAAGGTGCTTGCCTGGCGGGACTCCAGAGCTTTGGGGAGCCAGGCACCTGCCCCTGTAGTGGGCGAGCCGCACCGCAAGGGCTGGAGTACAGCGCTGGGAATAGATCGTATCCCTTCGCATTGCCTTTGAGGATCGCATCAGGCAGCTCTCGTGGTGCGAGCAGAAACCGACCTGCTGACTAGTAGGGAGAGCTGGTGCGGGCGTCCAGGCCAGCCGGGCACAGGCGCGGCGGCGAGGCCCCTGGGCCCTGTTGTGCCACCGGCTGCAGCCTTGCGGTGGCTTCCTTTCCGTGGCAGACGTCAGACTGTCATGAATTGCATCCGGCAGGGAGTCGATTGGTCAGGCCAGCAGCCCCTGGGCTGTTCATTTTGCCTGGCCACCCCGTTTCCCACTCGGCGTGTGCTGCAGAGGTTTCCCTAACAGCATAGGAGCCAGGCGTTGTCCGGGAAGCTGGAGACGATGGTCGCTGCTTTGGGCACCAGCGAGTCAGTTTGGGTCTGAGGGATGCACGCATTAGCTGGGTATCTCTTGCTAATACGATCAGCAGTAAAGTAGTTAACTCTGATCCCTAACGATGATGGTTTAATTGTTAGCCCTGCAGTGAGGGGAAGGGCTCTCTCCCCAGGCTGAGCGGCTGTTTCAGGCTGAGGGCAGACTGGGGAGACAGCAGTGCAGCTGCACCCGTTTCCCAGATCTCAGGGTGACGTCACGGCCACTAGGGCTGGCGGGGGCAGCTTCTTACCCTGAAAATGAAAGCTGGGTTCCTGGAGCGTCATTCTGCGGCGAGCGGCCTATTTCTCAGTCAGTTCTGAGGCTACAGGATCCCCCAGGCCCTGTGGGAACTGGCTCCCCTGTTTTCAGGTAGCCTGTGCCCTGGGTTTTGTTGCATTCCCAGCTACCCCCAAGGCTGAGAGTTAAAGCAAACCCATGTACTCAGGCACCTTAACTCTGGAGCCCTTCCCGTCTTCCCACTGGCCTCTCGCATGCCTGCTTTCCCCACGGCCAGAATGCGACCGCCTCTGGGCTGTCGGTGGCAGCTGTCAGCCGTACATAGCAGCCTGGCACGGTGCTGCACGTGGGGGGAGGGGAACAAAGGCAGCACGGTCTCAGCTGGGAACTGCAGTGTGACCCTGGCCCTGGGGATCACTCGAATCCCTAGGCAGGAAGACTGGACCGGCGTGTTGGCAGCTTTCAGGGGTGCTGCCCGTCGTGTGATGGGGCTGGGAGTGTCAGATGTGGCGAGTCCACTGGGCCTCAGAGGGGGCAGTGTGGTGATTTACAGGGTGTTTCAGAGCTGAGTGGGATGCCTGGGTTTTCTCTGCTCCGATGTGGGAAGAAGGAGCTGGGGACACCAGGGCTTCCTCATGCGCAGGAGCTTGGATGTCTGGCCATGCCGTCCTGGCGGCGGGAGGGGAAGGCTGCTGGACCTGGGTGGCTGTAGGCGGCTGCTGGCCTGAGACACCCATGGCTCTGCATACCGTATGGTGGGGTGCGTGCTCTGACTGAGGGGCAGAGGGTGCCCGGCATGCCAGCAGTCCTGTCCCGGGACACAGCTGCCCCTGCTAGACATGTGCACCGTGGTCCTGTGCCCTGCCTGCGTGTGGCTGGTCGCAGACATTGGACTCTCTTTTGCAGAGCTCGCTTCTTGGAAAACCTGGCTTCATCCCAAAAGGAGAGGCTGTCTGCGATGTCCAAGGGGCGGCTTGACATCCTCGCTGAAGCCATTCCAGGGGGCGGCCAGCTCAGCCTAGAGCCACCCCCAGCAGCAGGTACGCAGGTCCCGTGTGCCCGGTGAGTACCATGCAGCCCAGAGGGGCAGTGTGCCACCCCCAGCAGCAGGTACGCAGGTCCCGTGTGCCCGGTGAGTGCCATGCAGCCCAGAGGGGCAGTGTGCCACCCCCAGCCAGGCATTGCCACCTGAGAAGGCAGCAAACTTGTTGTCACTGCCTGGTCACTTCCAGCCCCTCCCTTCCCAAGTGACTGGGATCCAGGCTGCAAGGTCTCATCTCAGCCCCCTCCTTCCTGGGGCCTTTGAGCACGTGCGGGGCAGGGACCCAACTCCAATCCTGCTGTGGGCCTTGGCCCACTGCCACAATAGACATACTGGTTCCCTGCGGGGTGGGGGTGCTCCGGACAGCTTGCAGGACGGCAGGGCCATGGGCAAGACACACACAGACATGCAGCGCATGGCACCTCCATCCATGTCTGCGTAAGCAGCCGCCAGATGCAGGGAGCCCACTCTCCGCGAGAGGAGTGGGACCCGACCACTAGGAAACGCCCCACCATTGCGAGGACTACACACATGCACTGGGTATGTGCAGCCCTGGCGTGGGGTGTGTGACGACCCGGGCCACAGGGGCCAGCCCGCACTCCCTCCCTTGCCCATGCCCTGCCCGCAGGCGCCAGGCTGCCTAACGACTGCTGTGTCTGGGCTGCAGGGAGGCTGGCGCTGAGCGAGGAGAAGGAGCGAAATGAGACGGTGAACGAGCAGGAACCCCACGTGCCATCAGTTGGGATCGCTCCGGGGAGGGACGAGAAAGGAGACGGCATATCAGGCAAGGACCTTCCCTGGGACACCCTGTGGCCAGATGCTCCTGCAACCTCCATGACCCCCTGCTCCCCTCCCCAAAACACGCCTGCTTCTGTGACTAGGGACCCAACCCCCACACCACCTTGAACTGCCTGGCGCCTCCCAGAGCCCCCTGCCGCTCGCCATGGCTCTAGCCAAGCGGCTGCCTGTCCTGCCACCCCAGAGAGGCGCATCTAGTGCTGGGGGGAGCACTTTGCTGCAGCAGGAGTGCACTGACCTCGGGGGGGCCCAGGGCCAAGGCTGTGGCAGTCAGTGAGAGCCGGTAGCCGGGGGAGCGTAATGTAACTCCCTGGCTGCAGAGTTGAGCTCTCAGATTCAGAACAGCTGCCATGGAGGTGGCTGTCTGGCCTGAACTCTGCCTGGGGGCAGGTTTTCCATGATTCCTTCCCCGCCCCTTGTCCAGCGCTGGGCCTCGCAGTGCAGGAGACCTGTGCCTCTGAGCCGGGACAGTGTGCAGGGAGAGGCCGCCAGGCCAGCTATGGCCTGACGTCTAGGGAAGCAGAGGTGAAGAGTGCTGGGGTGCAGGGAGGCAGTGGCACCGTGCCCATGGGAGGGTGAATGCCCTGGACACGCTCTGTCCTCTGGTTCCTCCACAGAGCGCTGTGTCCCCCAGCGGGAGAGCACCGATCCCTGCAGCACCATCTCCTCTGACAAGAAGCTGATCCATGACATGCTGTTTGCCAAAAGCCAAGTGGCGCCGGAGCGGGACCTGCTCTTCCCTGAGGCGTCAGCCTCTGCCCAGAACCAACGAGTGGCTGGGGACCAGCCGAGCCAGGCAGAGCTGCAAGGTGGTCAGGACCTGGAGAACGCTGGGCCCCATGGCAAGGCCCCTGACAGACAGGTCTCTGGCGCCCGGACCCGGCTCCCGCGCACCCAGTCCAGCGTCGAGGCAGAAGCCAACGCTCAGAGCATGGGGCGGGCCCTCCTGAGCCCATTTAAAAAGGACTCTGAGTTCATGTGGGATCGTCTGGAGCCCGGCCCCATGCTGCTGAGGATCAAAGACCTGGACTTCTCAGACCTGGGGGAAGAGGAAGACTTTGATGCCTTCGAGCAAAAGGCAGTAGGAAATGACTCTTTCCATGTACCTCCCCCACCACCTCCTGGCACTGGAGCACTGGCTGTGGGAGGCCTCATGGCTCCCCCACCACCACCCCCTCCCCCCGGTTGCCCTCTGCCCCCACCACCCCCTGTTCCTGGCTGCCCACCCCCACCCCCTCCTGAGTTGCTGGGCTCCCCTGCGCCAGATGGCCGCTCCCCTGCCAAGAAGAAGAAGACGGTGAAGCTCTTCTGGAAGGAGCTGAAACACCACAGTTCCCACGCTGGGGCTGGCCGGTTTGGCCGGGGCACCGTGTGGGCATCCCTGGAGAGAGTAGAGATTGATGCGGCCAAGCTGGAGCATCTCTTTGAGTCCAGAGCGAAGGAAGTGCTGAGTTCCAAGGTACGCAGCAGGTCGGGGGCAGCAGGCCAGTCCTGGCGGCCTGCAGTGGGTGGTGGGGCACTGTGGGGTGTGGTCCGAGAGCTGGCTGCCATAGCATGCCCACTGAAGCAGTCCGCGCCCCTCTCCCTGCCGCTCTGTTGCTTAGAGAAGGTTATTACAACTATTTTGCTGTCTTCACTGAGCAGCAGGCAGGGCTCCCTGGGACTGGTGGGTGTCTCGAGCCCATAGAGGAATATTGCTGGAGCATGGGGGATGCCCCGTGTGGAGCAAAGGCCCTGGATTAGCTGAGTTTTATTTGTCACTCCCTTTCTTTTCGTGTCAAGAGGAGGGTGGTCCTGCTGGACTTACCGGAGCCTGGGGGGGTCACAGTCCTGGGCCTGCAGTCTGAGCGATGCTCAGACACTGCACCTCTGGAGTGGTTCTTTTAGTTTGGTGCATCGAACGTCGTAGGAAAGCACCCTCCTGGGTCATCGATCCAGTCCCTGCTGGCACACGCAGCCTGTGGACTAGTAGCCCTTTGGGAGGAAAGTGGAATGAATTCAGCTTCTCAGAGGAGCGTAATACACAACAAGAGGAGAGGATGAAATTCAGCCCTGCTGGAAGTGAGCTAGTGGATCCAGGCTGCCCTGCACAGCCAGATCCTGGCTCCGCAGGACCCATTACAGGAGAAGTTTCTGTAGCAGACAGTCTGTTTGGGGTGCATGCCGCTCTTTCTTGGTAACTGACCCCAGAGAGGGGATCCACTCCTCTTCCTCAGGGCCAGTCGAGCAAGAGAGCCTGGGCGCTTTAGTGTCCCCTCACTGGAGAGAGAAGGGGCCCAGTCTCTCCAGGTGCAGCTCGTTTTGCACCTGGCATGGCCAATGGCATCTCTGCCAACTTGAGCCAGAGGAGGTGCTGGAGACGCTGGCAATAGTGAAAATGCCACAGTTCTGCTGTGACCCCTACCAGCGTGCGAGGCTGTGCTCTGAAATGGCGGGTTCTGTGGGGTAATCTCCTCACCCGCGGGGGTCAGGAAAGGCCTTACTTCTCCTGGGGCTAGCACTGCAGGATGCCCTGGGTGCATGGGAGGGTGGGGAGGTGGAGCTGCCTTCGCCAGATCCTCTGTGTTGACACTGATGGGAATAGCTCGGGGGCCTGCTGGGGAAATGTGGCTGTTTCAGGGTAGCCCGTGCGCTCCTAACCTGCCTTTCAGCCCCTTTTCTTCTGTTTCCCATTGCCCCCCCCCGAAGAAGGCTGCTGACGGGAAGAAGTGCACGGTGGTCCTTGACCCCAAGAGAAGCAATGCCATTAACATCGGCCTGACGGTGCTGCCGCCCGTTCACATCATCAAGACGGCCATTCTCAGCTTCGACGAGTTTGCCATTAACAAAGAAGGAATTGAGGTGAGCTGCAGCGATTCCTCCCACGAGCCGTTTCTTGGTAGTAAATGTTTCCGAGTAAAGAGCAGATGAACTCCTGCCCCAGAAGGTCACCCTGCCCAAAGCCTGTCCCAGGCCGTACTGTGTTTCTCCTCAGCACCCCTGTGTGCGGGGCAGGGCTGTTGGCCCTGCCATGCACAGAGAGGCTAAGGGACTGGCCCAAGGCTGTCTGTGGCAGAGCAGGGCATTGAACCCGTGTCCATTAGTGCCCTGGCGCTGGACTGGCTCCTGTAGAGGCCAGCAGCACTCCCTGCCTGCAGTGTCCTCCGACAGCACTCCGGCTCTAGGCCTGTGTGTGCCACGCGGGTTTTCACGGAGCCTAGATTAGATCATCTAGTCTGACCAGGCAGAGCATTTCTGTGTGGTTCTGCCTGCCCCAGCACCCTCTGGAGCACAGCTCTTAGAAAGAGAGGCCCAGTCTTGATTTAAAGACTGCAAGGGACAGGGAATCTGCCTCAGAGCTAGGTCACCTGTTCCAGTGCTTCGTTATCTTCATTGCTAAAAAGGTACACCTGATTCTGGTCTGAATTCTGTTGGCCAGCTTCCAACCACTGGCTCTCCTTCGGTTTTTATTTGCTCGCTAAAGAGCCCTTGAGTGTCAGAAATCTTCTCCCCATTGGCCCAGGAAGCCACCCATCCAATATTCTGCTAGAGGAGCCTTAAATACCTTAAATAATTATCCTGTCATTCCTTAGGGACATGGGCAGGGTGGCTCCCAGGCCCAGTCCCCAGCTCGGGTTCCCCGTAGTGCATTTCCGACACGGGAGGAGATTTCTGGGGAGAAGCAGCTGCTGTTAGGAGCGTGGGAGCTGGCGCGTTGTCTTCCCCAGCCTATGGATGCTGCTATGTTGGAGAGTGAGAGTCCAGCACAGGCCCTGTGTTGTTCTTTCCTGACATCCCTGTGTGACAGTCGCTGCATCTAGATGGTGGATGGGCAGCCCCAGCATGGAGCTGGGTATTTGTGGTTTCCTTGCAAACAATGTCTACCCCAGGCTGGCTGACTAGTCTCTCCCAGTCCTTCTCCAGCTCCAGAGTTCATCACATCTCATTGCATTTTGGTTTTGCCCTGGGCTTGGTCCGTGGATGCCTGTGGTTTGGGGAGGATGAGTGGGTGTGTTTCTCTGGTTCCCCCACACACTCTGTCTTTTGCTGCCATGTGGCTTAGCTTTGCAGGAGGGGTGCTTGACTGATTGCTCCCTGGTTCCCCACTAACAACTAACAGTCCCTTGAAGGAGAGCCCTGCGTGCAAGCCCTTGTGAAGGCAGACTGGAGATGGCTGGAGAATGCTGTAAGACTGCATCCCCGTCCCCTTTGCTCACAGCAGTGCTCACTCCCAGCCAAGCCCCACTCCCGGCTCTGCTGGTCCTTGTGTTCCCTTCTGGCCAGAGCGAGCAGAAAAGCACCCATGCACCCCCAGGGTATCGGCACTCCAGAGAGTTACTCTGCTGAGACCAAGAGTGTGCAGGCCTGAAGGCTGTTTGGTTGTCCCATGCCCTATTGATGCTCATCCCGGTGTGGGGTGGGGAGGTGTCAGTACTCTCCCAGGTGGGCATAGCTAGTCCAATGAACCATGATGTGTGACCCTTTAAGGCTACCACTGAGACCAGCTTGACAAAGAACTACTGGCACTGCTCTCTGGGCAGCTAGACCTGACCTGCTGCCTCGGATGTGCGGCTCCTTGTGTCTTACAGAAAATCCTGAGCATGGTTCCCACCGACGAAGAGAAGCAGAAGATCCAGGAGGCGCAGCTCACCAATCCCGATGTCCCCCTGGGCTCAGCCGAGCAGTTCCTGCTCACCCTCTCCTCCATTAGCGAGCTCACGGCTCGGCTCCAGCTGTGGGCCTTCAAGCTGGACTATGAGAGCATGGAGCAGGTAATGGGGCAAACCCCAGCCCACTGACCGTTTCCCCGGCAAACCGGTTGGACCGTGAACATCCCTGACCTTTGGGTTTGGTAATGCAGATTCCCCTGGGCATTCCCACTGGATCTCTGCACCCCCCTGCCGTGCCTGGGGACCTCGGCCGCATACGTGTATCCTGTGGCACTTCAGTCCCTGCCTGGTTTGGATAAGGGCATGGTACAGCCACGCTCAGCAGCTGTAGGCCAAGGGCCCGGTCCTGCCCTGCAGGGGCCGGCGGCCTAGCTTTCCAGGCGCAGGGATTCCCCTGGCTCGGGTGAGTTCCGCGTCTTTCATGCTGAATCCAAGGCCAGTGAGCCCATGCGGCGCTGCCCTCTGTCCCAGGGTGGAGCGGAACCCGGGCTGGCCGTGGCTAGTCCCTGGCTTCCCGACAGAGTGGTGAGTGCTGCCGTGAGGTGGGATGTACGCGGGCTGGAGCTGGGCTTTGCTGATTTACCAGTCACAGCAGCTGCACCTTTTCCTGTTCAGGAGATCGCGGAGCCTCTGTTTGACCTGAAATTGGGGATGGAACAGCTGGCCAAAAACCAGACCTTCAGGTGTATCCTGGCTACTCTGCTGGCCATGGGGAACGTCCTCAACGGGTCCCAGGTGAGGGGTAGAGGGAGGGGCCTGGGGTCTCCTGCAGCTGCCAGCGCAGAGCTCCTGGGGGACGAGGTGGCTGCCAGCCGGGGCTTAGAAGGAGATGCAAAGTCCCCAGCTGATGGGAGTTCCCGGGCTGCCAGCGCAGCCGTGTGCCCAGACCTGCGGCTGTGCGTAAGAGAGCAGGCAATGCGTGCAGCAAGGAACTTAGCACCCAGGGCTAAGGTGCCAAGCTAGGTGGGAAATGCTGGGGGGGCCGGCTGCTGAGCGGGCCAGTGCATGGCAGCAGGGGGGCCTGCAGAGTCGCGCCCGGTGGGCTGATGGGGCTCACTGCGGGGGGCTGGTCTGTTGCTTTGCTGCAGAACACACCGAGATCTTGTCAAGTGAAAATCCATGCAGGGAGGTGTAAGGGAGAGCAGAT
This sequence comes from Chelonia mydas, assembly GCF_015237465.2. NCBI lineage: Eukaryota > Metazoa > Chordata > Testudines > Cheloniidae > Chelonia > Chelonia mydas. The sequence continues at coordinate 5,139,913 of NC_051252.2, read as the reverse complement.
CGGAGGATGGAGTCCGCTCAGTCGGACTGGAAGAAACTACTAAGGGGAATGGTTATCTGTGGAATGATGGTGCTAGGGCCCATCTGGGATTGTGCCAGGCGCTGTACGAACACATTGTGAGAGGCAAACCCTGCCCCCAAGAGCTCATGGGCTAAACAGACAAGGCGTGGGAGGGGAAACCGAGGCAGAGAGGGGATAGCCACGCAGCAGGTCGGCGGCTGTGCTCCCAGTCAGCACTGTACCCGCTGGACTACACACTGGTGTCCAGGGCAAACAAAGTGGGACTAGACTGTGTGCAAGGCGGCAGTGCCAAGCTGTGGGTGGTCCAGCTGGGATGCTGGGCCATTGCCGAGCTGGGAGGAAGGGGGTACAGAGAACGTCTGGAAGGATGTGGGGTGGGGTTAATCAGATCAAATAGCTTTAGCCTCCAGAGGAGCAAATGGTGTAGAGACAGTGCTGGTGCATTACCCCTGCCAGGGAAGGCCACGGGCCTGGGATTGCGGCTGTGAAACTCAGCCGGAGCTAGCACCGGAGCAAGTGGGAGCCCGGCTGGAGAGGCACGGGGCAGAATCAGCTGCTGGGAGAGGGCAGTTGACTCCAGGAAGCAGGGAGAGGTGACCCTGGCTCTGGCTGAGCCTGCGTTTGGGTTTCAGAGCCGGGGCTTCGAGCTGAGTTACCTGGAGAAGGTCTCGGAGGTGAAGGACACCGTGCACCGGCAGTCCCTGCTGCACCACCTGTGCTACACGGTGGTGGAGAGGTTCCCCCAAACCAGCGACCTCTACTCGGAGATCGCAGCCATCACCCGGTCAGCCAAGGTCAGACGCTTGTCGGAACCAGCAGATATTCCAGCTCCCCCGCCACTGCCCCCAGCCCTGCCGACCCAGGGAGCGACACCCGAGTTTGGCGAGGCTGCGTGGCTTCTGCAGGCCCTGGGGGGGACGGACGGACATGGGGGTCATGTGGGGACGCAGGGCAGCGAGGGGATCCCGAGCGCAGCACGGCCACGGGTGCATCTTCACTCCTTCCTCAGGTTGACTTTGACGAGCTGGCAGAAAGCCTGAACCAGCTGGAGCGACGGTGCAAAGCATCATGGGACAGCCTGAAGGCCATCACCAAGCACGAGACCAAACCGGGCCTGAAGAGCAAGCTGACGGACTTCCTGAAGGACAGCTCCCGGAAGATCCACGTTCTGAAGGTGGTGCACAGACGCGTACTCCACAGGTCGGTCTGCCTGCTGGGCGCAGATCCTCTGGTCCTTGTCAGGCTGCCCTGGCAGGGTGGGGGTCCAATGGGGGTGGGCGGAGCAGAATTTGGCAGGGGGGAAGGGGTGAACAGAGGTGACAGGGAAGAAGGCTGGGGGGGCGGGGAGCATTTGACTGGGGGGAGGGGAAATGTTCCTTATTCCCAGAGGAGTTGAGAGTGTTCCCAGCCCTGGGGGTGGGCAGGGAAGTGGAGGGGGGGGCTGGCAGAGCAGGAGGGGGGTGGGGTGGGGGAATCCGGGCTGGTTCTAAGACTCCCCCTCCCTTCTGGCAGTGGTTGTCAGGGTGGCCTGAGGCGGCTCCAGGTGCAGGAGGGACCGGGGCCGGGTCGCGGGCCCCCGTGTCCTCCCCTCGCCCCCAGCTGCTCCGTCTCTCAGCAGGTTCCGCTCCTTCCTGCTGTTCCTGGGCTACCCGCCTGCGGCCGCACGGGACACGAAGGCGACGGGGTTCTGCCGGCTCCTGCGGGAGTTCGCCCTGGAGTACCGCACCTGCCGAGAGCGCGTCCTGCAGCAGCAGCGCAAACGGGCCGCGCACCGCGAGAGGAACAAGACCCGGGGCCGGATGATCACGGAGGTACGGGGCTGCCCTGGAGGACGGGGGGCGTCTGCTGAGCCTGATGCCTTCCCCTCCCCTCATGCTGGCCGTCTCCTCTCTCCGCAGATGGAGCGATTCTCTGGCATGGCCAACAGCCCTGAGGCAAGCCCCTCTCCAGCCGTCGGGTCTGCCAGCCCGGAGCAGCGGGTGGATGCAGGCCACGAGACCATGAAGAGCGTGTTGAGCTCGGCTGCGGAGCCCCACAGCCGACGCAGCAGGGCCAGCCGAGGTAGGGGGTCCGGCCAGCCCGGTGACTCTGCACTTGCCCCGTGGCGGTGCCGAAGGGCGCGCCGGGCAGCCGCTGGCATGACCCTGGCTGCATCTCCACTTGTGGCTCTCTGTGCAGGCCCCAGGCAGCGGCTCAGCTGGGAGCGTGCCAGGGCCCCGCACTGTACAGAGCCCGGTTCCCCCGGGGCACTGGGCTGTGGGCGTGGATCCCGCCCCACGCAGCGGCTCAGCTGGGAGCGTGCCAGGGCCCCGCACTGTACAGAGCCCGGCTCCCCCAGGGCACTGGGCTGTGGGCGCGGATCCCACCCCACGCAGCGGGGAGCGTGCCAGGGCCCCGCACTGTACAGAGCCCGGCTCCCCCGGGGCACTGGGCTGTGGGCGCGGATCCCACCCCACGCAGCTGGGAGCGTGCCAGGGCCCCGCACTGTACAGAGCCCGGCTCCCTCAGGGCACTAGGCTGTGGGCGCGGATCCCACCCCACGCAGCTGGGAGTGTGCCAGGGCCCCGCATTGTACAGAACAGGGCCCGGCTCCCCCAGCGCACTGGGCTATGGGCGCGGATCCCACCCCGTTCCCCTGGCTCTCTGCTCAGCATGGTCTGTTCTGCAGCTGCTCCCGGGCCCTGCTGTATTTGTGGGGCCTCAGGCTCGTTCCTGCCCATGCCCCAGTGCCTCGGTGCTGGTCTGTGAGCAGCCAGGGACCCGCGGAGATGCTGTCTACAGGAACGAAAGGCTCTGTGACACGAACTGCCGAAACACCCCCTTCCAATGGAAGACGTGCCCCTGGGGGTCCTGCCATCCTGCACCCTCCACACAGCTTCTAGAGGACAGGTTGCTGGGGGCCCGGCTGGTCCTTCCTCTCTGGGGCACGACTCTGGGGCCCTGGCTGACTGCTGGCTCACTGCCCAGCTCAGCGCTGCTGGGCTGCCCCATTTGTGGGGATCGAGGAGATCGAGCTCGATTACTGCTGGGCCAGCTCCCTCTGCCTGCAGCGGGGCTCACTTAGGGAGAGGTGGGATGCAGGATGCTCCCCAGCCAGGTACGGCCCCACACCCCATGGGCCCCAGAGCACTGGCCTGAAGTCGGGGACACCACGCGGTCCAGTCCCCAGCTGCAGGGCCCCTGGGCATTTGGTGGGAGCATGGGGTGTGGGAGGGATAAACAGGTGGGGAGCCAGTGCGGGGACGGGTTGATGGGGTGCAGAGGAGAAGCTGTTGGGGGAAGGGATAGCTCAGTGGTTTGAGCATTGGCCTGCTAAACCCAGGGTTGTGAGTTCAATCCTTGAGGGGACCATTTAGGGATCTGGGGCAAAAATTGGGGCTTCGTCCTGCTTTGAGCAGGGGGTTGGACTAGATGACCCTCTGAGGTCCCTTCCAGCCCTGATATTCTATGATTCTGTGACTCTTGGGGATGACAAGCATTCGACAGTGGAGGGAGGAGGTGGTTGCTGCGGGGTTAGCTGATGGGTTTGGCTGTTGGGGGGTGGGGGGGCGGCAGTAGGGCAGCCATGGGGGAGACGTGGGAGCTGGCAGCTGCGGGAAGGGAAGCAGCCAAGTGGCCATGGGCAGATGCTCTGGCTGTAGCAGCCAGAGGTTTTGGCTGGGAGGGTGTGGCTGGGAGAAGGCTGAGCTTGGCAGCGGGATTGGCTGCCCCACACCAGCTGCTCCGATTCCCCGGCTGACATTCCTGTTCTCCCTGGGCAGGCATGGGCCGGTCAAGCCCCTCCGGCGGCTCCGTGCCCCAGGAGGACAGCTCTGGCTCCGCGGCTGATGCCTCGGACGAAATCATGGATCGCCTTGTGCAGTCTGTCACGCACAGCACCGGCCCGCGGCCGGGCGCCGCCAGGGAGCGCAAGAGGTCACGTGTCAGCCGGAAGTCCCGTAAGTGCCATCCCCAGGCCGAGCCTGCCATGGGGCCAGGACCGAGCCGTGCCATGACACTGCTGGGCAGGAGGAGCTCTGCCAGCCAGGGCGACTGCTGGGAAACTGGCGTCATGGTGTCTGGTCTGACCCACCGGGCCAACAGTCTTCACATGCAAAGCCTGCGGGAGGCAGAGCCAGGAGCTGTGCGGGGCCTGGTGTGGGCACTGCCCTGGTGCTGCTTTCAGCCCGTGCTGGGGAGCGTGCAGGGGGCAGACCCCAAGGCTCCCACCATTGGCCCCAGCTGGCTGGTGCTGAGGGGCCGCGCAGGCTGGAGGCTGTTCCACTCCTGCAGAGCACGGTGTGGCTGGCCCAGAGCCCGCAGAGCAGGCGGGGGCCCCTGGCGGCTGGGCTGAGCGTGTGGCCATGTCCCAGTTTGGGCTGGCTTGATAGAGCCTCCCCCTGTTGCTGTTCAGAGCAGGGATGTCCTGTGATGTCGGCAGCAGGGCCCTAATTCTTGCCTTTTCCCCCAGTGAGGCGGACTCTGAAGAGCGGCCTGAGTGATGACTTGGTGCAGGCCCTGGGCCTGGCGCAAACTCCCGGCTTGGAAGTGTGATGGTTGCCGTGGCCAGCGGAGCCTGCCTAGAGCCCGCAATGTCCCACTCCCAGAGCGAGCGGGGCTGTGAGCGCGCTGAGCGGGAGCCCGGCCGGCCCAGGACAGCGTTCTGCAGCCTGGAGGAAGGCACTTGCCGGGCAGGGCCAGTGCTTGGGGAGCCCCGAGCCCCTACCCCGGGGCTGCAGCCCAGCTCGCCTTGCACCACTGGAGCCCCTCTGAAGCTTCGCCTGCTGGTGCCATAGGATGGGCACTCCCACTACAGTGGCTATTGCTTCTCCCCACCTCCCCCATGGGTCTCCCTGCGTCCTGTCCCCCGCACCCTGCCGTCCATCCGTCCTGTTTTCCTGCCGTGGTGCCGTGCACTGAGCAGATTTGCTCTGGGGACACTGGCATTTGAGCCCTTTGCAGGTAGCTGGCGAGTGGGACCTTGTGCTGTGGGTTAGTTCGGCTGGGCCCTGCAAAGAGAAGCGCTGGCTGCAGCAGGGGCTTGGGCATGGCTGGGCTGCATGGCGCTGCCATCACAGCCGCTCCCAGTTCCCGGCCAGCCGCTCCTGGGTGCCACCCCATCTCCTTGGGTTTGCCTCCTGCCCCTCCTGCCTTTCCCCTTCAGGTCGCTGGATTCCAGGGCTTCTCCGAGACTTCCCAGGGTCGCGCTAGGAAGTGAGTAGCATTTCCCTGGTGGCTGACCCCTGCGTCCTCCCAGGGCTCCCGGCCCTTCCTGGGTGCTGGTGATGGGAGGCGGCTCTGGGCGGGGTCTGCGTGTGCACTAGCTGAGCAGTTCATGGAAGCCCCCGTCTCCTGGGGGAGTCGTACCCATTACAGTGAGTCGGGTTGCGTGTGTGCTGTAGTCGCCCTCTAGCAGCACGTGGGTTGTGAAGGGCCCAGTGTGGTCGCTGGGGACGGTGCCAATTGGACTGAATAAAGACGCCTGCTGTTCACTGCTGCTCCGCGGTCTCTTTTCAGTCCGGCCGGGCAGGAGCCCAGCTCTCCTCTTCCCTGCCCCTCCCAGCTGTGTCCAAAGCCAGCGGCCCACCGTGTGCAGGGAGCTCCTCCTCCCGCCCCTGTGTTTCGGTCCCTGGGCTCGTTGGCGTGGGTGCTATGGTGAGGTCCGGGGAGGGCAGGTGCTGCGACGAAGGGTGTGGGGAAGGCCAGGGCCAGTGGTGCCTGCTCCAAGCAAGCGGGGTGTGCAGCGTGTGGCACTGTCCCCCGCCCCCAGGAAAAGCCTCCTCCAGGCTGCCCCTGTTCCCTGCAGAGCCCGGCCTGGCACGGCAGAGGGGCTGGAGGTAGGTTCTGGGTGGCAGGCTCATAGCCTGACTCCTGGGCTCATTTGAATGGTTCTGTCAGGCCCCAGAGAGAGGGTCTGTCCCTGCCTCGCTGTCTGCTGGTCCCGGGGCCCGGTGATGCTCGGGAAGTGCAGTCGTTATCCCAGCAAGGCCAGGTGTTCTTCCCGTTTCCCCCGGCCAGCGGGGGGAGTGTGTGCAGCCCTCCAGCAGCCAGACCGCAAGGTTACGCGCACAGCCCAGCTGGAAACCATGGGGGGGTGAAGTCTGGTGAAGAGTTAGGGCCCTCCAATGCACCTGTCTGGGCCAGGCTGTGCCACTGAGGGGGGCCGGGGATCCTTCCTGACCCTTCTCCCACTGGTGACCAGCTGTGCACTGAAGCCCAAGGTGGGGAGACCCTTTCAGTTTTTACCTGAGTGCCTCAGTTGGTTGCTTGGGCAGGAGGCACCCACTGGGTAGCACTGCAAAATACAGAGGGAAACTGAGGCACACATAGAATTTATAAAAATATTTCAGAAAATTCCCACTGCCATACAGAGCAGGCCGAGCGTTCAGTCATAGGAAACAGAAGAGGGCGCTCGTGGACATGGAATGTAACTCGCAGCTCCAGGACAGTGACATAATTCTCAGGAACGTGTCCACAGGCTCTTTAATGCTCACAAGTGAGGCCCACAGTGCTACACCTCAGCTATAAGGCATCTCAGCTCCATCCCTGCTCAGACATCACGGAGGTGACCGTTGTATGCAGGAGAAAAGTAAAGGGGTTTGGCTGGGTGGCCTAGTGGGTCATGTCCTGGGAGTAAAAACACTGCATACAGTAAGGTAGCAGGGATGTACAGTGGAGGAACGCTTCCATGCTGGAAGCCGGGTAATAAACAAGGAATTAGGCTCAGTTATGAAAAGAAATTGGCTATGATTTTGACCCCTGCCCCTGGTGGGAGGAGTCACGTGACGGAGATGTTACAGTCACTGGATACACCCTGGGTCAGGAAGGACAGAGTGAGCAGAAGGGGCGTGGCCTGGACATCACAGATCCTGTCCCCTGCGCTAGTGACTGACCGTTCAGTTCAGAGGGGCAGGACTATTAACTGGATCAATGTTTTAATGATGTGTCACAAGGCAGGATACTGGGTCTGTTATAGAGACCAGTCGGACAAGGGAGCAGAATGAGCAGCTGCTTAAACATCCGCCCCAATGTGTAGAAAGAAAGACCGTGTTATTGGGGGGGGATTTCATTGTCCGGGGGGGAGGCATGCTGGAGCTTTCATGCTGCCACTAGTAAGATATCCTTGAAAGATTCTAAAAATTATAGACGACTTTCTGACACAAGAATTGGGGTCGTTCCTCTTTCTGATAGATACGACTGAATTGATCATAGAACTAACTTTGATGGTTGTGTAGGTATAAGCGATCATGACAATTTCATTTACTAGGTGCAAACAATATAGTCAAGTCCAGGAATATAGATACTTGATGCTTTAAAAGGGTCAACTTCCCCAAAGTGAAAACAACCATGAGCAAAACTGAAGGGGAGGAAATAATTAAACATGCAAATGTGAATGGTAATTGGGAATGGTTTAAGAATGCTTTATTAGATGCAAAAACACACAACAAACACTCACTGTTCTGCAATCACAAAAGAAGGCTTTTTCATTAATTTAAAAAAAGTCCTAGTGAAGAGGAGAGGTGAAAGAAGCAATAAAAATATACACATTACAAATGGGAAAATGGGGAAGCTGATACCGTGGAGTACATATCAGCAGGTAAGAAATGCAGACAATTGAAAAGGGAAGCTAAAAGTATCAGTGAAAAATCTGTGGCAGGGAGAATTTTCAAAAGCGGCTAAATGACTTACGAGCCTGAATCCCATTTTCAAAAGTGACTTAGGTTACTAGGATCCTGAGAAGGTGTGTGATCTGGAAGGCTCTTAAGCTGCACCATTACCATGAGAGGCAGGAGAAAAAGGCCAGCTCGGGGATGGGGCTGGGCTCTCTACAGATACCCAGCATTTAACAATGCCATAAAGCAACCCTTGTGGCAGCTTAGCACACCTATGTCCAGCCGGACCCCTCACTCCACATAGTGCCTCCCTCCTTGGAGTCTCTGTGGTGCCTGCTGGGGAGTTTCTCTCTGTCCCACGCATCCTTATTGCGATGACACTTTCCCCCAGTATCTAGTCTGTGTTCCCTGGCACAGCTTGGTGCCATTGCAGCATGTTGCCTGAGCCCATCCCTGTTCTTAGGGCACTGGGAAGCCACATGACGCCTTCTCTTTCCCCCAAACGGTAAGTAATTACCATCTTTAACACCACTGGGTGTGTGTGTGGGGGGTTCTTTCTAAAGAACAACAGGGAGTCCGGTGGCACCTTAAAGACTAATAGATTTATTTGGACATAAGCTTTCGTGGGTAAAAAACCCACTTCTTCAGATACATCTTCAAATGCACCTGAAGAAGTGGGTTTTTTACCCACGAAAGCATATGCACAAATAGATCTGTTAGTCTTTAAAGTGCCACCGGACTCCTTGTTGTTTTTGTGGATACAGACGAACACGGCTACCCGCCAATACTTTCTAAAGACCCTCTCCAGCTAACAGGAAAGGGAACGAGGCCTGTTGTTACAAGGAAAGCCTGACGTTGCAAATGCTTGAATTTTTCCTTCTCTTCTGTATCTTTTAATAAAAGATTAAGAGGATTGTCAATGGTGTGTTTGCTGTGGGACTAAGCAGGCTGAGGTCTCTGTGTGCCAAGCCCCAAACAGGGCCGGGTTACCACCTTTGACTCTCTGGGACCATGTATTTCATCGACATTAACACAGCAGGGGCCTGCGGCTGCACGTGAGTGTAGAGTGGGATCCTATGCTGCTTCCCCAGTCTCTCTGGGAGAAGAAGGGGAGCCTCACGCAGCCTCAATCTCATGGGGATGTTACAAGAACAGCCACGCGGGGTCAGCCCAATGGTCCAGCTAGCTCAGTGTCCTGTCTTCTGACAGGGGCCAATGCCAGGTGCTTCCAAGGGAATGAACAGAACAGACAATCACTGAGTGATCCATCCCCTGTCATCCAGACCTAGCTTCTGGCAGTCAGAGGCTTAGGGACACCAGAGCACAGGGTTGCATTCCTGACCATCTTGGCTAATGGCCATTGCTGGACCTATCCTCCAGGAACTTATGGTCTTTTTTCCATCCAGTTATAGTTTTGGCCTTCACAACATCCTCTGGCAACAAGTTCCACAGGTTGACTGTGTGTTGTGTGAAGAAATACTTCCTTTTGTTTGTTTTTAATCCTGCTGCCTGTTAATTTTACTGGCTGACCCCTGGTTCGTGTGTTATGAGAAGGAGTAAATAACACTTTCTTATTCACTTTCTGCACACCAGTCATGGTTTTATAGCCCTCTATCATATCCCCTCTTAGTCATCTCTTTTCCAAGCTCTTTTCCAGTCTTCTTAATCTCTTCTCATACAGAAGCTGTTCCATACCCTTAATCCTTTGTTGCCCTTCTCTCCACCTTTTCCATGTCTGACATACCGTTTTTGAGATGGGGCAAACAGAACTGCACACAGTATTCAAGCTGTGGGCGTACCATGGATTTATATAGTGGTATTCTGATATTTTTTGTCTTACTATCTATCCCTTTCTTAATGGTTCCTAACAATCCATTAGCTTTTTTGACTGCCACTACACATTGTGTGGATGTTTTCAGGGAACTATCCACAATGACTCCAAGATCTTTCGTGAGTGGTAACAGCTAATTTAGACCCCCATCATTTCATATGTATAGTTGGGATTATGTTTTCCAATGTGCGTTAGTTTGCACTTATCAACCTTGAGTTTCATCTGCCATTTTGTTGCTCACTCACCCAGTTTTGTGAGATCCCTTTGTAACTCTTTGCAGTCTGCTTTGGACTTAACTATCGAGTAATTTTGTATCTTCTGCAAACTTTGCCAATTCACAGTTTACACCTTTCCCCAGATCATGTATGAAGATGTTGAATAGGACTGGTCCCAGTACAGATCCCTGGGGAACACCACTATTTACCTCTCTCCATTCTGAAAACTGACCATTTATTCCTACCCTTTGTTTCCTATCTTTTAACCAGTTACAGACCCATTTTGTACCATGACTGCTTAATTTGCTTAATGGCTATTGGTGATGGACCTTGTCAAAGGCTTTCTGAAAGTCCAAGTTCACTATATCCTCTGGATCATTCTTGTCCACATGCTTGTTGATGCTCTCAAAGAATTCTAATATATTGGTGAGACATGATTTCCCTTTACAAATGCTGTGTTTACACTTCCTCAACAAATCATATTAATCTGTGTGTCTGATAATTCTGTTCTTTACTATAGTTTCCACCAGTTTGCCTGGTCCTGAAGTTGGCCTGTAATTGCCAGGATCACCTCTGATGTCTTTTAAAAACATTGGCATCACATTAGCTGTTCTCCAGGCATCTGTCACAGAAACTGATTTAAGTGACAGGTCACATACCACAGTTAGTAATTCTGCAATTTCACATTTGAGTTCCTTCAGAACTCTTGGGTGAATACTATCTGGTCCAGGTGACTTAATACTGTTTAATTTATCAATTTGTTCCAAAAGCTCTGTTGACACCTCAATCTGGGACAGTTCCTCAGATTTGTCACCTAAAAAGAATAAATTGTGTGGGATTTTCCCTCTCATCCTCTGCACTGAAGACCAATGCAAAGAGTTCATGTATCTTCTCTGCAACAGCCTTGTCTTCTCTGAGTGCTCCTTTAATGCCTCCTTCATCCACTGCTTGGTTGGCAGATTTCCTGCTTCTGATGTACTTAACCATTTTTATTTATTTATTTATTTATTGCTGTTCGTTTTTGTGTCTTTTGCTAGTTGCTCTTCACATTCTTTTTTGGCCTGTCTAGTTATACTTGACTTGCTAGAGTTTGCTTCTTTCTATTTTCCTCAGTAGGAGTTGACTTCCAAATTTTAAAGGATGCTTTTTGCCTCTGACCACTTTTTACTCTGTTGTTTAGCCATCATTTAGTAAACTATATGAAGATTTATTAAATAGGAAAAGGACATTAGAGAGTTATTTACAAGGTTAAAGCAAGCCAGCATAAACATACAAATGAGTTAGTCTTAGGTTTCAAAAGGTAATATACGTTTCTATCATCAGCAAGCTCCATTTGTCCCTTAAGGCTAACCCAGGCTAAGCAGCTGGGGATCTCTTGCTTATGCCTAGGAACACCTTCCCTCCCCTCCCGCCCCCAGCCCCCCAGAGTACAAGCAGCACAGAGATACCTAGTTCCTTTGGTCTGGGGTTCTCCGGCCATGTGCTCTGAGCTGCAAGCTCGGCCGATAGGAGGAGTTAACTTGCATAGCTCATTTTCACATGGAGAAGAGCAGAACAATGAGTCTTTAGTCCTTTAGCTGACGATTCATCAATCCAGAAGTGGGGAGTGTCCAGTTGTATGGTCCAACCACAGCCTGTCTGGTATCAAAGGGTCTCCTCTTTCAGAGGGGGCGTAACAATTTCTGTAGAACAGCTCTTCCCACTAACGTACGTCCTGCCAGGAGTGCAGGGGACTGGACTAGATGACCTCTCAAGGTCCCTTCCAGTCCTGTGATTCTAACGTCCTTCTCCTGTATGGGGATCCATGTGCGGTCACAGAACAATTGCTCAGGTACTACATTACAATGTGGAATACAGATATTACCAGTAAGATCAGTGCAGGCAGCAACTTACAAGCATTTAGTAGAGCCCAGACACTCCAAACTTTCTTATAATTCTAATATCTACCATATTAGTATTAATCCACAAGTGAGCCAGATTCCAGCTATGTATCTGTTCGTGTCCAGTTGAGACCTGGGGATCTTGGCGTGAGCTGGCACCTGGCCTGCCAGTGTCACAATATTGTACTGAATATTTCATATGGTAAGGTTTGACACTATTGAAATGAAATGTTTCAGTGGTCCTGATTCGATGGTTTTTGACATTTCCGTTCCCCAGAAAATTTTGAAATGTTGGCTTTTTGTTCCAGTTTGCAATCCATAATTTTTTATTTATTTTAGAAATATTGGGCTTTCTGTGGAACGGGAGTTCCATTTTCCAACCATCTCTACCTATCACCAGAGCATCTAAGGCAGGGTAGTCAATAGGCGGCCTAAGGGCCAAATCGGGACCACCAGATGCTTTGGAACAGACTGTGAAATCTTTTTATTTAATTATTATTATTAATATTCTTATTATTGTATTATTTTCTCTGGAGTCTGGACCTTGACTATACCTTGACCAAGAAATTTGGACCTTGACAAAAAAATAATTGACTACCCCGATTTAGGCTATGTGAACAGAGATTTTCTTTGCCTGTTTTTGCCTCATGTCAGTCCAAGATGAATTCCAGAGCAAGACTCCTGAGCCACATGAGGGACTCAATGGAGCTACAGACACTGCTGATGGCATCTTGCTATCAGTATGTTCAAAGGAAGAACACTGTGCAAACTTTTGCACCATGCTCTAGAAGTCCTGCAGAACTGGTGCCTGCCTCATCCTACTGCATAGGTCAGCCTGAGTCAGTAAGGTATGTGGCTACGGTGAGAGGGATCAAATTAGATACAGCTTAAGTGAGTATGAAACAGAAAGGATGTTATGCCCATGTAGAGCTGGAGAGAGCCCTGGACATCTTGACCTGCCTGTCCTGAATGTACCCCATGCTGAGAACTCCCAAAGCACGAGAGTGGAAGTACTCAAGCAGCTGTCAAGATGCTCAAGTCTCCCAGCATTCTCTGAGTGAATCCCGTGTGGGTAGAATGTGCCGGTGTGAAAGGCTTGGACGCTGACACCCTCTGGCCACAGAACAGCTTCTGCAAAGCAGCTGCAGGGCCCCTGGGGCCTGAAGACATCCCCACCTCTAAAGGAGAGAGGATGGGTCTGTTTCCATGGACTGTTCTCTGCTGAGTGGCCAACAAGGGGCCCCGTAATGCCAAGGTGATGGCTCCAGCTAGGAACCAGACAAAGTTGACCGCCTCATTGATCAGGAGTGAGTGGGTGAGATTCTGTGGCCTGCATTGTGCAGGAGGTCGGACTAGATGATCATAATGGTCCCTTCTGACCTTAATATCTATGAATCAGGGGGCCAAACAGCCTTCAGCCAGGAACAGCTTCCAGTCGTTCCTGGCCAGGCCTGGACTCCATCTGGGGAGCTGTTGGTGAATGGAACAGGACAGGGGACTCTTACCTGAGCTCCAGCTTTACTTGAGCAGGTCACCTGTGGCTCAATGCACGCATGAAGGCCTCAGTTAGTGATCCACTGACCAACACAGTGTGACCGGGGTCCCCAAGGGGCCACACTGAGATTGCTTGATCAGGGCAAACTGCAAAGAATGGGGCAGACAATCCCCAAAGCTGGTGGTTATTTCTAATACTTAGATTCACCAAGCCAGCTACAGAATAGCTTCTTCAATCCCTTACTCGTTACCCAGAAACCGGAAACACAGTTCCCTTAAAGCAACCCAGCCTTGGGCTTCCACCCAGACACCCTAGTCAAATATGATGAGGATTACCAAAAATCTTGTTAATCATATGAAAAGTTCTACCAATCCCAAAGGATCGGACACATGACCCACCAGGTTAAAGAATATCTCAAGCTCTTACCCAAATACACGCTTACAGCCCATTCTTATTAACTAAACTAAAATTTATTTTAAAAAGAAAATGGAGTATTGGTTAACAGATCATTATACATACAGCTATGAATAGAGTCCTTAGGTCAGTTTCGTAGTCGAGATGGTGAGCTTTGGAGTTGCAAGAGTCCATTCAGAATTAGTCCTTAGGTTGCCGTCCAATGTCCAATATCAGGGTGATCCAGATAGAACTGGAGACCTCAGTCTTGAGGCTCAAGCTTCCCCTGATGAAGCTTAAGCAGATTTGAGATGAAAGGATCAGGGCCCAGAGTTTTTATAGAGATTATTGGCAGGCTATGATAGCCTCTTGACAGCATGTAGTCCTTGGGTGAACAATAGGCAATTATCCTAGCTTTGAAGTAGACCTCCTGTTTCCTAAGCATCACCGGTAATTAGCTACATGGATTAACATAAGGCAATTGCCTGTCTCCTGCCATTTGCAGGTGATTTACCACAAGCTTTTAGGAGGAGTTAAGACAGTGATATCACTGCATTTGCAGTTCATTTAAATATTAACATCTTTTTTTTTTGATCTCTGAATTAACGGAATACAGTGATAGTCAGGAACTGTTTGGTTACATTGTTAACCTCTAACAATATAAATGTAAACACACAAAACCACAACCATTATCTACTAATCTGTCTCTGAAGGTTGAATCTGGGTCAATTAGCCTGCTGGTAGTGTAACCCCTTCTGGCCCCTTCTTGGCTTTCTCAGCTTGTGAACCAGGAACTCTACAGTCTCCTCTTAACCTTAGAGATGGTCCCTCCAGTGTAGGGTGAACGCATGGTGGTAGGCGATAGAGGGGCAGGTCATTGACGGGGGCAGGGTCAAATGGATTTGCTTTAAAAAGTGCCTCTGAAGTTGTTTCCTCTGTCTGCAGCTGCTCAGTCAGCCTGTGACCCTGCAGTGGTGGCTGCATCTCACCTGCTGTTTGCTAGGTAGGAAGGAGCTGGTGGGACAAGTGCCATGATTGAGTGCGGTTGCGTGTGCATATCTATATGAGGGAGGGCGCAGGAGCTGTGGGTAGTAGCAGCTCCCTTATGGGGATGCTAGCCCAGGAGGGTTTCCCCTGAGTTCTTCCTGTGGCTGTGGCCCTGTCCCCAGAGTGTGCCGGTGCCCAGCCCAGCGCAAGCCCCTCTCCCAGCTCTGGGCTGGAGACCGCACTGCCATGGAGAGTTGGAGAGGGTAAAGTTGCCTTGGGATGGCAGCCAGAGTTCACGTCTGGCTCCAGCACACCCAGGTAGAGCTGCGGATGGATGGCAGCCAAGAGTCCGTCCTGCCCGCTCCCCCTGTTCATCACTGCTTGGTGAAGATGGATCTCTGCACGCCAGCGGTGGTGCCCACCTGGCATGGCACTGGCAGCACCTCGTGGTGGGAACCAAGCCATGGATTGTGCTGGGTTCCTGGCCAGGATTTCTCACCCTGGGAACTGTGAAGGTACATTTGTTTTCCTACCTGTTTTGTTTCCTCACTGTCAGAGACGGGCTGGCACCGCTCAGGCACCTTTATTGTTCTTGGCTCCCCGTCAGTTCCTGTGGTGTCTATGGGTTGAGTATGCTCATGCCAGAGGAGAAACCAGCTGCTTGGCCTGCAATCCACCCATGAGCCATGTGTCTTGGAGCCAGCAAGGCAGAGGCAGGTGCCAGCCCTTGCCGGGAGGAGCTCCTGCTTGGTTAGCCTAGCTTGGAGCTCCCAGGCCTAGGGGAGCTTCATTAACCCCCTGAGCATCATCGCTCAGTAAAGCCAAGTCTCTCAGCCCTCAGGGGGCCTCCTGGCCCATTACCACATGCACCCAGCATGCCCTCACTTTCACTGGGTATCCTCAGCCACAGGTCTCCTGGCTGACCCGGTGTGATGTTCTGGGGTGCAACCCCGAGCAATGAGAGGTTGTGTCACCGTCTGCCCTGTAACCCTGGGTGCTGTAAATGCTCTGCTGCTGTGGCTCCCAGCCAGGACACCAGCAGACAAGCATGCAGGTCACACCCTGAGTGTCTTTGTCTGTGCAGCCCTGTCTCAGTGCTCTGAGCCCAGCAGCCTGCCTATGACACAACAGCCCCACCCTAGTCTCCACCAGCCTGGGTTACTGCTTGCAGGTTGACCCCAGCACACCCCCAGTCCCGAATGTCTCTAAAACTGTCTGCCCTGCAATGTCCAGCCCTCTCCTGGCACACTCACAGACCTTATGAAGTTCGCTGTTCCCTTTAAAGGAACAGTAGAACTGCCATGTAATGCTCTGTTTTATTCGAAGCACTGGATTGGTTTGTAGTCAAAAGTATAGCACGTTTATTGAACAAAAGTCCTAGGTTAAGTGATCCTCCTCATCCTCGCTGTTCACACCAGGGGTCTGAGTCTTGGGTTCCTTGGAAGTACCCGTGGTGGTGTGTAGCGGGGGGGGGGGGGGCATTGTGGGACAGCTGCTGGAGGACTATTAGGGACAACATCAGTAATTCAGTCTTTACACTCATGCTGCGCCGACCTCAGTACATCAACTATGGCTCTGTGCCACTCGGGGAGGTGGTGTTACACCACTGGCATAACAGGGCGCTTATATTGGTGAGAGACAAATTTAAGCATAGACGCATGCCCATCTAGGTCGACGCAAGGCGGCGTACGTCTACCTACCTTTGCAGTGTAGACCAGGCCTGACAAATACATGGCTGGGATTAGCCTGGGTCACCTGTGCATTAGTATTGTTAAAATAGGTATTCGGGTTGTGTTTAGCTGTTTAGCTGTTACGGAATGCTTGTGAATTGCTTCCTGCAGTAATCTGACTTGTAACAGCTGTATCCCACACTGTATGGTAATAGATGAGTGGTTCCATTGTGAGCCTCTGTACCTGTGTAAATCACCAGACAGGAGAGAGACATTACCTATTGTGAAGGGCTGATCTCCAACGGAGGGAGTTACTTTCTGCCTCACAGGGAAGGTTCAACAATGCCAGATAGACTATTGTGGAACATTAAAGAGGACAAAAGACATTTGTTGTTTTGCTTTCCCCAATCTCCTGTGAAGATGAGTCATGCAAGTGAATTCTTCCCGTCAGCTGAGTTTGAAGCTCAGCGCACAAGTGAGGAGGGGGATAAAAACCCCTGACAAGAAGGAGCTGTATCTCGATGCTGCTTGGACTCTGGGGCAAGGTTTTCTAGACATAAGCAAAAGATCCCCATCTGCTTAGCCTGGGTTAGCCCTAAAGGACATATAGAGCTTGCTTATCTCAGAAGGGTCTATTACCTTTTGGAACTCATTTGTGTATCTCTTACCTACTTTTACCTTGTAAATAACTCTTGATCCCTTTTCCTATTTAATACATCTGTAGATGGTTTGTTATAGGATTGGCTTCAAGCGTTGTCTTTGGTGTGAGATATACGGTGCAATTGACCTGGGGTAAGCGACTGGTCCTTTGGGACTGGAAGTAACCTGAATATTGCTGCGATCTTTGGTGTAAGAGACCATCTATCATGCAGGCAGGCTCCCCTGGGTGGCAAGGCAGACGGAGCACCCCTGGGGACTGTCTGGGACTCCACGTTAAGGCTGTTACAGCGCCTGAGGAGTTCACACGTGATACTTGGGTGGTGCAACCTAAGTATAGAGCTCACCGCCAGGGTGGGGTTTGTGCCCTGCTTCGTAACAGTCTGCCCTGAGGCTGGTACCCGCGCTCTCGAGCCGCTGCAGGGCAGCTGAACAGTCCTGAAGCTGCCCATGCTCATAAGCCTGTACTGTGATGGTGCCTGCTGACGTTCTCGCCAGCTGGCAGGGGAGAGCGTCCTACCGCAGAGGAAGAAATAAGGCTGCCATCCCAGCAAACCTTCGGTGGAGGACTGCAGAGAACCTCCATGAAGGTTTCATCAGCATCTCTCAGGGTGATTCCAGGGACATCCCGGTGTACATGAGCAAACTGCTCCATATGCCACCACCTGCCTAACTTTACAGGGGATGCAAAGCAGAGGATAACTCTCCCTCCCTTTGCTGCGCCACTCCTTCTTCTGGGACGAGTAAATTATTGGGAAGTCGATCGCTGTGTTCTGCTGCATTGGGGGCACCAGCAGGACATCACTGCAATGGGCAATGCTTTTACATGCTCACCCAAGGTTCCTTCCCCTGCATCTGGCTGGCCCGTGCCTGAGAACTGGGACTGACGGGATCGCAGCGGAGTCTCAAACAGGCCCTGCTCACAGCGTAGCTGGACCCCTGGCCACATGTTCCCCATCCTCCTCTTCCTCCTCCTCCACCTCCTCATCCTCACTGTTCAGGCCAGATGTCCGTGTCTCCGATTCCATGGTGCTTCTGGGGTCTCTGCCAAGCTTGGCATGCAGCTCTTTGTAAAAGTGGGTCAGCGTCAGGCATTGTTGGGCAGCTCCTGGAGGACTGTTAGGGTCAATAGAGGTATGACAGTGTCTACGCTTGCATTGCGTTGACCTCAGTACGTCATGGCTCAACGCCGCTCAGAGAGTTGGTGTTACTGCGTCAACATAACAGGGCGCTGACTTTGGTGGGAGACACATTTAAGTGTAGACACAGCGCAAGTAGGTTGACCCAAGGCAGCTTACGTCGACCTCGCTTCGTAGTGTAGACCAGGCCTTATTTCCATCAGGAGCCGCACCACTGGAGTGAGGCTGCAGGGTTGCCTCTCTGCACTGCTCTGCCGGGGAGAAGATGAGGGTTTGTCGCTAGATTCTTACCAGGATCACGTTTTAGTGGGGAGCAGAGCAATCAGTCCTGTGTTAAATGACAGGGACCGATGTTTTCCGTGAGCACCGAGAAGGAGCTGCCATAGCAACTCAAGAGGGACGGCCCTCCAGGAGAGAGAACCCTGCGGCGCAAATGGACTCTCTTGTGCAGCCTCTGGCTGGGCTTGGCTAAAGATCGACGCTCTGAGAACTAGCCCTGTTACTAACTCTAAATACAATAAATACCCAGTGAAAAGGCCTGGGCTCATGCCTTTGCTAACCAATTAGCTCGAAGCAAAGCAGCAAGAAGAGCTGCACTTTAGTGCCAATCAGCTACACGGAGAACGTTTACTAAAAGTTCCTGAGAGAGGAGCTAGCCAGAGCCTGTAAAGCTGTTTCCCACGTACTGGGGTGATGGGAATCTTACATACGTCAGCAATCAGACTGCACCAACCAATACTCAGACGTCCAGCTTCCCGAGCAGAGACCGAGACGAAATATGGGCCTCCTGCCTTCCATCATGGCCCAGAAAATCACTTGCACACTTTCAGGGCTGATTCCCCACTCTGGCACTTCGAGTGCAGAAGCTGGGGACCCGCAAAGATTGTACAAATTCTTACTGGCCACTCCAGGCTGGTATTAAACTCCCAAGATTACAGCTGTTTTTTGACATTGGAGGGGTAGATGCTGCCACTACCCAAGTGCATAAAAAACTCGGTGAGACCCCAAGAAGGTGCATGTGGGAATTCCTTCCTGCTTGGTACCCTCAAGCCCTTTCACCCACACCCACCCCCAGGAAGAGCTGAGAAAGAAAACCAAGGAAATCAGCTGTGGCCACCAGCTAATCAAACAACATCTGCACAAACTTCTTAGGACACAAAAAGCCAATCCTGTTCTTAAAAAAGGTAAATTTTATTAAAAACAAAAAGAAAGAAAATACATCTGGAATTTAGGCTTACAAGCAAAACAAAAGCAACTGGGGTTAGCACAGAGGAATCCACAAGCCAATAAGAAATAAAAGAGAGAAACCTAATCGTGTCTTCCTAGACATTCCCTGATCTACTTACATAGCTGGGGTTTCAAATGAGTAGTTTCTAGGTATGCTCTGATGATTTTTCATACCTGGTTACAGTATAGTCCAGCCCTGTCCCTGCTCTCCGGGAGAACCACCACAGACAGACAAAAGAAGAGTCTTGTTTCAATTTTAAAAAGTTCTAGCCATCCCACTGGCTCTTTTGGCCAGATGCCACTCACTTCCTTTCACCTATGCATGCAGTCAGACTTTTTAACCCTTTACAGGGTAGAGCAAGTAAAGTACAGCTACCAAGAGGGATTTTATAGCTAACTGGCTGGCTGGGTGTCCATAAAATGAAGCTCCCCCCCCACCTTCATTAATCACACAGCCCAAGGAACTGCACTCATAAATAACGCAACACAAAAGCCAACTACTCTCCTGGATGCCCAGCCCAGCCTCCAGCATGTCTGTGCTCAGAGGGAGACCTGGGGGCCTCACCCCCCCCCCCCCGACACCGTGACTGAACGACACCCAGCCAGCCCCCCAGAGACAACGTGCAAAGCCGATACAGAACACCATTCAGACATACAATAAGGCAACTGGACACACAAAGGTCTCCTCCAAGCCCTTCCCCCAGCACTGCCCTCCATCACCTTCCCTCAGCCCCGAATGTTCCCCTCCATCACCTTCCCCCTCCCCAACTCAGGAGTGCGGGTACCAACTTCAGGACAGACTGTTACGAACTCGGGTATAAACCCCACCCTGGCTGTGAGTTCTATGCTGAGATCTCACCAACAAAGCAGGGCTAGACCAGGCCAAGCACGGGGGGTCTTTTGCTTATGCTCAGTAATCCCTGCCTGTCAGAATCCAAGCCGCAGGTACGGCCGCTGGGAGAGGCCGTACCTGTGAACGCTTAGGTAAATAAAGCGTCTCGCGGCCTGCCAGGGGCTTACCCTGAACAAGCCATGAACCAAGTTTGGGAGGCCCTGATCTAGACCATCTCTGATAGGTGTTTGTCTAACCTGTTCTTAAAAATCTCCAATGATGGAGATTTCACAACCTCCCTTGGCAATTTATTCCAGGGCTTAACCACCCTGACAGGAAGATTTTCCTAAAGTCCAACCTAAACCATCCTTGCAGCAATTTAAGCCCATTGCTTCCTGTCCTATCCTCAGAGGTTAAGAAGAACAATTCTTCTCCCTCCTCCTTGTAACAATCTTCTATGTACTATAAACTGTGATCATGTCCCCTCGCAGTCTTCTCTTCTCCAGACTAAACAAACCCAGTGTTTTCAATCTTCCCTCATAGGTCCTGTTTTCTAGACCTTTCATCATTTTTGTTGCTCTTCTCTGGACTTTCTCCCATTTGTCCACATCCTTCCTGAAATGTGGCGCCCAGAACTGGACCCAGTACTCCAGCTGAGGCTGTAACAGCCCGGACTCATTTCCTTGGTGACTACCCTGCCTACGGCACCTCTCTGGGTGTTTTATCTGCAGCTGCGGCTGTTGCATCCTGGAGACGCTCCCCCACCACATCCACAGGACCCCTGAGCTGAATGTGGAGGAGGAAGACGAGGACTCAGGACGACATGTTCAGCGAGACCCTGCAAGCCGGCGCTGCCTCAGACCGTGAGCCCGGGGCCCGGAGGGTGAACACTGAAGACAGCCTGGAGAAGGAAAGAGGCGACAGGAGAGAGGCCCAGCAGGAAAAGGAGAGGAAGATGCACCAGGACATAATGGGGCTTCTCCGGCAGCACACCCAGCTGCTGCAGACTCTGGTGGAACCATCCCAGCTCCCCTCCCTCTGCAGTCCCTGGGGAACGCTCACATCGCACTCGACTTTCCACGTGGCATCCCTGCGCCGAGCGCACCACACCGAGGGGCCACACCGCTTCGCTTACGCTGGCCTGTGAGCGCCACCGTTTCTGGATGTGTAACTACAATGGACAGAAATGTTCTCTCCCTTGTTAAGTTCCGTTCCATTAATTTATTAAGCTGTTAATGTGTTTGCTTTTAAATTGCATGGATTTTTTTTTTTTGCAGTGGTTTTGTTACTCCATAAAATTCTATTATTTGGAAAATAAATCCTCTTTATTAGTTCCCAACACACGCTGCAGCATGCCTCGCTGTACTGAAAGCGACCAATTACTTGTTACTGTGCAATGCGACACAACTCAGGATCAGTGACAAACACCGTGTAATAATCATAAATGTACAGCAAGCATTGCAAATGTGCTGTCTTTGAATGTCCTTTTCTCCCTCTGGGGCACCTGGCGCTGGCCACTGTCGGAAGACAGGAAACTGTGCTAGATGGACCCTTGGTCTGACCCTGTCTGGCCGTTCTGATGGTCTTAATTTTTAACCGCTCGTTTGCCTTCACTTTTCCGGTTCTCCTATTTTCTTGCTCTCTCTTCTGGACTCTGGAACCTGAGCTTTGGCTGGTTTGCTCCTGGACGCAATGGGGGACGGGTTAGCCAGTGTCCCAGTGCAAGGCACCACATGCAGCTGGCACACCTCCTTCCCCGCTTGCCTGCCAGGGAGATGGTGCCAGCTGCTCGTGTGGCCAGCGTGTCTGGGGGGGACTGACAGACCCACCCCAGCATATTATCAGCAATGCAGGCAGCACCGGCGAGAGTTAAGGTTGTCCAGCAGTTCTCATTATCAGACCCTGTTTTCAGATGCTTCTATCTTTGCCTAACTTCAGTTGTTCAGGCTGAAATTCTCCATGCTGGGCATCTGCCTTGGGCTCAATGTTTGGAACGTTTCCGCTAAACCAGCTCGGCCGTTGCCCAGAACAAGAGCAGGGAAACCACGTTGTTTTGCCAGGTTCAAAGTATCCGTAGAACTGGGTGTTGAGACGCTCCGGCGCCTCCGTGCTTTGAAGCAGGGACTTGGTGTTTGGCGGGGGGAAGGGGCACTCTGGTGTCAGGACGTGCCTTTCGCTGTTCCCACAAAAATCTGTACACATCTGGCCAGGTTACAAACAACCCCAGTTGGGTGGAGGCTTGTTTGAGTTCGGCAGCAAAATTCTCTGAAGAGTTTGCCCAGACTGAGCATGCTTTGGCCCCCCCTCCAGAGCCCCTGTGTGCGACCAGACTCAGCATGCTCCTGCCCAGGGCTGCAGTGGCTGAGAAGGACTTTCCCTGCAGTGGTTCCCTCCAAATGCCAGGGGCTGAGGGCTGGCTGGGCACCTGAACTGAGAGCGGGGAGCCTGTCTCTCCTGTGGGCTCCGTGCTCCTGCTGCTGGAAACAGGCAGCCTGGAAGGGGAGGAGAAAGGACCGGGACTCAAATGCAGAAAGTGAGGAATAGAGAAAGCAGAGCTCAGGTGAGATGGGTCTCCCACAGTATTCTTGCCAGCAAGTTAAAGAAGTATGGGCTGGATGAATGCACTATAAGGTGGATAGAAAGCTGGCTAGATTGTCGGGCTCAACAGGTAGTGATCAATGGCTCCATGTCTAGTTGGCAGCCGGTATCAAGCGGAGTGCCCCAAGGGTCGGTCCGCGGGCCGGTGTTGTTCAATATCTTCATAAATGATCTGGAGGATGGTGTGGATTGCACCCTCAGCAAGTTTGCACATGACACTAAACTGGGAGGAGAAGTAGATACACTGGAGGGTAGGGATAGGATACAGAGGGCCCTAGACAAATTAGAGGATTCAGCCAAAAGAAGTCTGATGAGGTTCAACAAGGACAAGTGCAGAGTCCTGCACTTAGGACGGAAGAATCCCATGAACCGCTACAGACTAGGGACCAAATGGCTCGGCAGCAGTTCGGCAGAAAAGGACCGAGGGGTTACAGTGGACAAGAAGCTGGATATGAGTCAACAGTGTGCTCTTGTTGCCAAGAAAGCCAATGGCATTTTGGGATGTATACGTAGGGGCATTGCCAGCAGATCGAGGGACGTGATTGTTCCCCGCTAGTCGACACTGGTGAGACCTCATCTGGAGTACTGTGTCCAGTTTTGGGCCCCACACGACAAGAAGGATGTGGAAAAATTGGAAAATGTCCAGCGGAGGGCAACAAAAATGATTAGGGGACTGGAACACATGACTTATGAGGAGAGGCTGAGGGGACTGGGGATGTTTAGTCTGTGGAAGAGAAGAATGAGGGGGGATTTGATAGCTGCTTTCAACTACCTGAAAGGGGGTTCCAAAGAGGATGGATCTAGACTGTTTTCAGTGGTAGCTGATGACAGAACAAGGAGTAATGGTCTCAAGTTGCAGTGGGGGAGATTTAGGTTGGATATTAGGAAAAACTTTTTCATGAGGAGGGTGGTGAAACACTGGAATGTACCTAGGGAGGTGGTGGAATCTCCTTCCTTAGAAGTTTTTAAGGTCAGGCTTGACAAAGCCCTGGCTGGGATGATTTAGTTGGGGATTGGTCCTGCTTTGAGCAGGGGGTTGGACTAGATGACCTCCTGAGGTCCCTTCCAACCTGGATATTCTATGATTCTATGGGTGGACAGGAGCAGGAGTAGTGGGGGGCAGAAAATGGGGGAGGGATAGGAACAAAATGCGGAAAGGGGGGGCAGGAACTGTAGGAAATGCAGAAAGAGGCTGGAAGGGACAGGAGCAAAAGGGTCTGTAATAGCTGCAGAACCTACTGGCAAGGTGTGTGTCTTACCCCATCAAGTGGCAGGTCAGTACATGTAGAAGATAACAGCCTTCTACTGCTACCAGCTACTCTGTTAGCTCCCATAGAAGAGGTCTGTGCTGTGGAGCCAGAGATCCCACGTGGGGGTCAATATAGTTCCAGAATGTGACATTTTTGTTTTTTTCAATTTTTAAGTTTTTTTTAAATAGGAAATTACATTATTTAAGGAATATTCAGGTTGCAAAGTCAAGCACTCCTTGCCAGCATTAAGGTTTTCTCTGTAACCTCTTAATTCAACCTCTTCTGCATATGCATTATGATACATGCATTAATTACACAATCATAGAATCATAGAATATCAGGGTTGGAAGGGACCTCAGGAGGTCATCTAGTCCAACCCCCTGCTCAAAGCAGGACCAATCCCCAATTTTTGCCCCAGATCCCTAAATGGCCCCCTCAAGGATTGAACTCACAACGCTGGGTTTAACAGGCCAATGCTCAAACCACTGAGCTATCCCTCCCCCCAAAATTTAAAGAAGCTTACAAGAAGTGCAAGATTGGACAAATCATAGAATATCAGGGTTGGAAGGGACCTCAGGAGGTCATCTAGTCCAACCACCTGCTCAAAGCAGGACCAATCCTCAATTTTTGCCCCAGATCCCTAAATGGCCCCCTCAAGGATTGAACTCACAACCCTGGGTTTAGCAGGCCAATGCTCAAACCATTGAGCTATCCCTCCCCCCTCATATATGATTTTTCCCATAGGACCCCTTCCTCATTCAGTGCACAGGACGGACTTGCTCTGGGGATGAATCAGGGCTGCGTAGTAAGACCCCAGCCTCATTTGTTGCAGAAGTTGGGCAAGTGTGTGGTGAATGAGGCAAGGGATTGCGCAATGAGAAAGGACGTCTCCCATAAGCCACTTCCTCCTCAGTGTCTTGGAGTATTTTCAGGTGCCATCTCCAGGCCTGCTCTGCCCAAATCAACCACTTTTCCTGAAAGATCATCTCTGTGCATGCTGGGTTCCCGAGTGGGCAGGCCAGGAGGGGAGCAACTGGAGCTTGTTAATCCTCCAGGGAGTCCTTTCCCAGCTGCCCCATGTCGCAAAAGCTGTATGTGCAGGAGGGACCCAGGGCTTGCTGTAATTGCAGTGTTCACTCTAATAGTGAGCTCCGTGAAATGGGTGTGTCGTTCATTCTCTCTCTCAGTGGGCTCCATCACACAGGGCTGAGGCAGTCAGTCAGTCAGGAGTCACCGCAGCCACTCCACCTCCAGTCCCGCCCTGGAGCTGCCCCGGCTGATGAGACTTTCAAGGAATGAAGAACAAGTTCATCTGACTCAGTCGTTTTCCTCCTCTTAAATGTGTGACGCAAGGGCAGCTCCAAGCAGTGTGCGGTGCATTCCCGTGCCCTGAAGGCGACCAAGGAATTTGCAAGGACCACATCAAAGAGGAAAGTTTGCAGCCTCCTGGCCAGCTGTACATAATGGACACACTGCGGGCTAGTGCTGCTTCCTGAGATGATGGAGCCACTGGGACCCGCCAAGGAATGACCCAGCGTGGCCAAAGGCAGGAAAACACCTTCAAAGAGGAGGCCGAGGAGGGTCATTGTTCTCAAAATCTGCCAGCAGATCTCATCAGATCAGCACGGAGACCTTCCCACCCCCCATAACTGGAAGAGACAACCCCCCATTGAGCTCAGTAGAGGGTCAGATCCACAGTGCACTCTGTCCGCTGGGCGCCACTTCAGCACCGTGAAGCTGCTGCAAACCTGACTCAACTGCTCTGCACCACGGGACCTAGACAAAGCAGCCAGAGTGAAACGCGGAATCTGGCTCATAATTTCCATTCCATTCCCAGGCCTGAAACCAGACTGAAGGAAATCGGAGGGATCTAAGTGTAGCAGGAGTGGCTCCAAATGCACCTTCTTTATTGCAAGATAATGTACACTGGGAGGAACAATTTGGACCATTCAGACACATTGCTGGGTTGTGAATTAATAGTAACCACCCAGGAAAAAGATCCAGGCATCTCCCAGAGAACCTTTGCTCAAGGGACTGCAGCCCTGAGAAAAGCAAATGTAACCCTTCTGGCAGGTGGAGCCAGCAGCAATAAGGGCCAGGTTCAGTCTCTAGAGGTTCCTTTTCAACAATACAACACAACACCGGCTCGAGCCTCCACCCAGTGACCTGGGACAATGACACACCACCCCCTGGGCTCCTCTAAGAGGCAATACTTCCCCTCTCACAAGCACAAAGTCTGAGTGTAGCAAAAACTTTTAATAAAAGGAGGGAATTAACTCCAGCATTAATTTGGGAAAACACTGCAACTAGGGTTCATAAACACAACCCATGAGGAAAAGACCCACCCCCAAGTAAGCTGGGCAGTGTCCTTTTCCCCTCAGGGTCTTAAATCCAGCAACCCAAAAGTCCCTTTAACGTGCCCGTCCCTTCTCTGTACCCCACTCACAGTTGCTGTCCTTGGCCAGTGCAGCCCCAGGGTTTAGAGGTTCATCCACAGAGTTCACCACCCACCCTGGGTGGAAGACAGGGGGGATGAGTAAGGAGGCACCTTACACATTGCACTGCTCGGGCACTCACTCGTCACCCCAACGGCCGATTGTCACACCTCTGCGGGGCTCTGCCCTGGCACCCTCCACCAGCTTCTCTGCTGGCCGCTTGCCACGCCTCTCCTCCAGCAGACCTGCTGGCCGCTTGCCACGCCTCTCGACCAGCTTCCCTGCTGGTCGCACCTTGCTGCCAGCCGCCCTGCTGGCCACCTGCCACGCCTCTCCGCGAGCCGCCCTGCTGGCCACCTGCCACGCCTCTCCGCGAGCCGCCCTGCTGGCCACCTGCCACGCCTCTCCGCCAGCCGCCCTGCTGGCCACCTGCCACGCCTCTCCGCCAACCGCCCTGCTGGCCACCTGCCACGCCTCTCCGCCAGCCGCCCTGCTGGCCACCTGCCACGCCTCTCCGCCAGCCGCCCTGCTGGTCGCACCTTGCTGCCAGCTTCTCTGCTGGTCGCCTGCCACGCCTCTCCGCCAGCCGCCCTGCTGGCCGCCTGCCACGCCTCTCTGTGAGCTGCCCTGCT
Organism: Chelonia mydas; assembly: GCF_015237465.2. Classification (NCBI taxonomy): domain Eukaryota; kingdom Metazoa; phylum Chordata; order Testudines; family Cheloniidae; genus Chelonia; species Chelonia mydas. The sequence continues at coordinate 5,113,059 of NC_051252.2, read as the reverse complement.
GGCCACCTGCCATGCCTCTCCGCCAGCCGCCCACTTGCCAAATGCCTTCAGGCCCCCCCCCCCCGCCACCCCACACTTAACACAGCTCTCAGTGATTTCAGCTGTTAGTGGGGGAGCCCACTGGTGGTGCACACTGGGCAGTCTCTTGCAATAGAGACACTGTCCCAAAGTAGGTCTAATACTTAGACCTAGGTACCAGTGATTTCAGCTCTGCAGCGTGTAACAAGACTCTCCATTAAATCGAAATTAGCTCTTTTATTATACCATGGAGCGAGGAAGGGTCAAATGGTGTCTAGGACCCTTAAACAGGGCCCACCCCACCCGGTGCAAGTACCTGTCCCCACCGTCTCTCCATGGTATAATAAAAGAGCTAATTTAGACTCAATGGAGAGTCTTGTTACACGCTGCAGAGCTGAAATCACTGGCACCTAGGCCTTTCTGCCATTGGAAAGAGGGAGGAGGAGCCTGCTGCTTCTTCCTCTAGCCTTTCTTTGGCAATGTATGGGGGCGGAATGACAAGGCCATGGCAGTGCCCGGGCAGGTTTGAGTCCTGCTGACTTTGAAGTGATAAACACTCCCCCCCCTGCCCCATTTTCTCTTTTCCTGGGTAGAGTCTTTGCAACGCTGAAGCAATTAGCAGCTCCAGCTACAAAGCCCTGACAGGCGGCGGAGCTGTGATCTTGCAGGTCACCTTTGCAGAGGCGTAAAGGTGCTGTGGAAATGGCGCAGGTGAGGGTGAAGGGGTGGGTGGGGGGGTCTATGTATGAATTTGCCAGGGTTCCATTTATTTTTTATGGCTGAAATCTAACCAACTGTAGTCGCTGATTTCAGCAGGGTCTGAATTGGCTCTCCCCTGACATCGAATGATAAGCTGGGGGAAAAGACTTCAGGAACCAACCGTGTTTGAAGAGACGTGTCTACTCTGCCTTTCTGCGCAGCACGATGGAGCTGTTTTGCCCAAAGGATTGATTTTGGCTGGTGTTGGATTGCCAGTCACTCTGGCGTTGGCAGCAGGGGTGAAGGAAGGTGGTGGTGTGAGTGGTGACAGCAGAACCATGCTTGGCGTGCCCTGCCTGAGGGCTGTCAGTTTACCAGGCATGATCCTAACCCCGTCCTTGAGTTCTGTCCGTTCGCCTCTTTGTTTGGACTAATTCAGTCTCCGTCCCCCTTTTCCCATCAACATATTCCGCTGTTGGTTATTGTGACACGTTTTGAATTTTCGCTGTTTACAGTTGAGCTCGCAGGGAAGGTTAGTTTGAAGGCTCGGTTCTTGCAACAAAGGAAAGTGACTTGGGCAGTGTCACCCTCGGAGGCCAGCGGCTGAGCCAGGAGGAGAACCCGGGTCTCCTGAGCCAAACACCTCCGTGGTTAAGGACAATGCTCTCAATCTCTCTCCGTATTTTTACCAGGCCCATCACCATGACATCTGAGTGTCTAAACCAAGCATTAACAGCCTGGGGTTAGGAAGAAATGTTCCCCATGGGAGTTATTGCACGATTGTCCATTCCGGGGGGTTACACTTTCTTCTGAACAGCTGGTTCTGGCCACGGATAGAGAGAGGGTACTGGACTGAAGGCCACTGGCCTCATCCAGGATTACGTTTCCTATGTTCCTGTAGCAAACTCCACAGAGGGAGTTACACTGTTAACATCCATTTTTAAGTCTCACCACACTGCCCCCCCTTTACCCCCCCAGTCACATCTCTGACCCACTGAGTCAGCAGCCTCCCGGGATCACTGCAATGATGCCAAAGGATGGGCTGCAGCGCCAGGCTGTTGTCCCACTCTAGAGGCATCCCTGGCATGAACACCGAGGTTTCTCAGCACATGGAGTCTCAGCACTACACCCGTGAAGAGCGTGGCCAGGTCAGGTGGAGGTTAGCAGCACACTCCGCGTGCTGCCAGAACTCGCCTGGTCTCTTCCCCCCGGAGTCTCGTGTCCCCAAAGCCCATGAGGTTTACGTATCAGCTCTGCCTGCAGGAACACTGAAGCATCCCATGCACCGCTACAGGCTGGGGACCGACTGGCTAAGCGGCAGTTCTGCAGAAAAGGACCTGGGGGTTACAGTGGACGGGAAGCTGGATATGAGTCAGCAGTGTGCCCTTGTTGCCAAGAAGGCCAATGGCATATGGGGCTATATTAGTAGGAGCGTTGCCAGCAGATCGAGGGACGTGATTATTCCCCTCTATTTGGCACCGGTGAGGCCACACCTGGAGTACTGCGTCCAGTTTTGGGCCCCCCACTACAGAATGGATGTGGACAAATTGGCGAGACTCCACCAGAGGGCAACGAAAATGATCAGGGGGCTGGGCCACATGACTTATGAGGAGAGGCTGAGGGAACTGGGCTTGTTTAGTCTGCAGAAGAGAAGAGTGAGGGGGGATTTGATAGCAGCCTTCAACTACCTGAAGGGGGGGTCCCAAAGGGGATGGAGCTCAGCTGTTCTCAGTGGTAGCAGATGACAGAACAAGGAGCAATGGTCTCAAGTTGCAGTGCGGGAGGTCTAAACTGGATATTAGGAAACACTTTTTCACTAGGAGGGTGGTGAAGCACTGGAATACATTACCTAGGGAGGTGGTGGAATCTCCTTCCTTAGAGGTTTTTAAGGCCCGGCTTGACAAAGCCCTGGCTGGGATGATTTAGTTGGTTGGTCCTGCTTTGAGCAGGGGGTGGGACTAGATGACCTCCTGAGGTCTCTTCCAACCCTGATCTTCTATGATTCTATGACACTGGAGGGAGTAGGAGAGCAGGAGGGTACCACGTTAGCTGCTGGGCAGGTCACAGCTCAGTGTTCTGCTTCATGGGGAGGCAGGCTGGCTCCAGAAGCTCTGGGCTGGCTTGAACCCAAAATAAAACCATTGTTCCCCTTTGGCTCATGGGGGCACTCTGTCGAATCCTGGCACTGTCATGGCTGGAGGGGACGCAAATCCAGCCAGAAGCACCAAGAGCCAGGAGGATGGGAGGGAGTTTTATCACCTAACATGACCTGCCCTGCTGGCAGAACCAGCCCAGCAGCCAAGGGCTGAATGGGCCCAAAGGTGTTCTCCTTTCACCCCACGCGTGGGGCCCTCCAGCACAAGGGCTGTGGCACATTGGGAAGTTTGCACTGCCTCTGCCTATGCTAGACCTGGCCTATGCAGAGAGGATGCCGCACTGCCAGGCTGGCACCTTTCCCCCTCCCTGACTTTCTCCAGGCTGCTCCACCGCTCTGCTGCAGGTTGTAAAGGGCAGCCTGGCATGCAGTAGGCAGCAGACCGGGCTCACCTCATGCCATGGGTGCCACCCACCCCTGACTTCACGCACTGAGCAAGGGCCTGAGTGAACAAGTGCTTGTTGTTCTTGCAGATCTTGGCTTTGTAGCCTTGGAGCTGCTTTGCCTCCCTCCCCCGACCTTGTCCCCCAGGCTCCTCAGCTGGCTCCAAGCAGACGCTGGCCTTGAATGGTACCTGAAGGACTTGAATTCGCTCTGATGAAAATAAAGCCTTGCAAATAAAGCATCAGTCATGCAAAGGTCTTCTTGGTGCGGAGAGCACAGCTAGAATGAGCGATGGGGCTGGGTGGGTGCACAAGGCCACTCCTGGAGGAAGGGGCAGGCTCCCGGGCCTGGTCTCTTCACTCCCTCCGGGGCACCTGGCATTGGCCACTGGTGGAAGACAGGACACGGGGCTAGATGGGCCATTGGGCTGACCCAGTGTAGCCGTTCTTATGATTTGTACCTGCACCAATCCAGAGACACCCTCACTTGGGCAGCTTGCTGAACTGGGGCCTCTGTAACAACTCCGAGGCCTGAGCGAAACCTACAACGCTGTCTTGGGAACAGGCGCCTGCCTTCCTGGAGCGCCAAAGCACCCAAATTCCACCCTGAAAACTTCTCACAGTTACCCTTGCTATTGAATATGCTTACCACTAGGAGGCAGCACACCCATTTCTACTAGGGAGAAGAAGCATAGGCCACCCTGGATACAGCTGTCCTACTACCAGCCTCCCAGGGAAGGCCCCTGCAGCCCCAGCTCTTCCTTCTGTGCTACTGTCACACTTGGTTTCAGAGGGGTACCCATGTTAGTCTGTCTCAGCAAAAACAATGAGGAGTCCTTGTGGCACCTTAGAGACTAACACATTTATTTGAGCATAAGCTTCCATGGGCTAAAACCCACTTCATCAGATGCATGGAGTGAAAAATACAGTAGGCAGAATATATAATACAGCACACGAAAAGATGGGAGTTCATAGAATCATAGAATCTCAGGGTTGGAAGGGACCTCAGGAGGTCATCTAGTCCAACCCCCTGCTCAAAGCAGGACCAATCTCCAACTAAATAATCCCAGCCAGGGTTTTGTCAAGCCTGACCTTAAAAACCTCTAAGGAAGGTGTCAAGGTTCCTCCCCCACTCTGAACTCTAGGGTACAGATGTGGGGACCTGCATGAAAAACCTCCTAAGCTTATCTTTACCAGCTTAGGTCAAAACTTCCCCAAGGTACAAAATATTCCACCCTTTTGTCCTTGGATTGGCCGCTACCACCACCAAACAAACACTGGTTACTGGGGAAGAGCTGTTTGGACACGTCTTTCCCCCCAAAATACTTCCCAAAACCTTGCACCCCACTTCCTGGACAAGGTTTGGTAAAAAGCCTCACCAATTTGCATAGGTGACCACAGACCCAAACCCTTGGATCTGAGAACAATGAAAAAGCATTCAGTTTTCTTACAAGAAGACTTTTAATAGAAATAGAAGTAATTAGAAATAAGAAATACCCCCTGTAAAATCAGGATGGTAGATACCTTACAGAGTAATTAGATTCAAAACATAGAGAACCCCTCTAGGCAAAACCTTAAGTTACAAAAAAGATACACAGACAGAAATAGTTATTCTATTCAGCACAATTCTTTTCTCAGCCATTTAAAGAAATCATAATCTAACACGTACCTAGCTAGATTACTTACTAAAAGTTCTAAGGCTTCATTCCTGGTCTATCCCCGGCAAAGACAAAATATAGACAGACACACATACCCTTTGTTTCTCTCCCTCCTCCCAGCTTTTGAAATTATCTTGTCTCCTCATTGGTCATTTTGGTCAGGTGCCAGCGAGGTTACCTTTAGCTTCTTAACCCTTTACAGGTGAGAGGAGATTTCCTCTGGCCAGGAGGGATTTTAAAGGGGTTTACCCTTCCCTTTCTATTTATGACAGAAGGAGATTCCACCACCTCCCTAGGTAACACATTCCAGTGTTTCACCACCCTCCTAGTGAAAAAGTTTTTCCTAATATCCAACCTAAATCTCCCCCACTGCAACTTGAGACCATTACACCTTGTTCTGTCATCTGCTACCACTGAGAACAGTCTAGATCCATCCTCTTTGGAATCCCCTTTCAGGTAGTTGAAAGCAGCTATCAAATCCCCCCTCATTCCTGCTCTTCCGCAGACTAAACAATCCCAGTTCCCTCAGCCTCTCCTCATAACTCATGTGCTCCAGTCCCCTAATCATTTTTGTTGCCCTCCGCTGGACATTTTCCAATTTTTCCACATCCTTCTTGTCGTGTGGGGCCCAAAACTGGACACAGTGCTCCAGATGAGGCCTCACCAATGTCGACTAGAGGGGAACAATCACGTCCCTCGATCTGCTGGCAATGCCCCATTGGCCTTTTTGGAAACAAGGGCACACTGTTGACTCATATCCAGCTTCTCATCCACTGTAACCCCTAGGTCCTTTTCTGCAGAACTGCTGCCTAGCCATTAGGTCCTAGTCTGTAGCGGTGCATGGGATTCTTCTGTCCTAAGTGCAGGACTCTGCACGTGTCCTTGTTGAACCTCATCAGATTTCTTTTGGCCCAATCCTCTAATTTGTCTAGGGCCCTCTGTATCCTACCCCTACCCTCCAGGGTATCTACCTCTCCTCCCAGTTTAGTGTCATCTGCGAACTTGCTGAGGGTGCAGTCCATGCCATCCTCCAGATCATTAATGAAGATATTGAGTTGCCTTACAAAGGAGATCAGTGCTAAAGAGGCCAATTCAATTAAAATGTAAGTGGCCTATTTTCAACAGTTGACAAGAAGGGGTGAATATCAAGGGAGGGAAAATTACTTTTGTAGCGCTAACGAGGCCAACACAATCAAGGTGGACGTCGCCCATTTCCAATAATTGACAAGAAGGTGTGAGTTTCAGCAGAAAGAAAATTACTTTTTGTAGTGACCCAGCCACTCCCAGTCAAGGGAAGAAGTGCAGAGAGGCAGCCATGTGATTTGGGGCTGGCAGGGGTGGGGATACGTGTGGAAAGTTCTTAGTTGCCGTGCGCTGTACCTTATTGACAGGACCTTGGGGGGCCTGAGAGACACCTCCCCATATCTGTAGCGAATGGACAGCCAGGCGGGGCAGGGTAGTGCAAGGAACTTAGCACCAGAGTGATAAGCTGAACAAAGCAAAGGCAGAGGTTGGGTCTCAAGAAGCATTTCCTGACATTGAGAACTTGCAGGAGTGAAATAATCTCCCCAGGGATAGAGGCCGCTTCTTGGTTTATTTAAGAATGGGCTGGCCTAAGAACTTAAAAACACACCATTATGTTGAGGACAGTCCTGCTTGGGCCAGGAGACTGGGCTAGGTGTGACCGAAGAGGCCTCTGCCCTCTAACGTACTGTGAATGTCCGCATGCCTGCCCAGCGGCGTCTGGCTGGCAGGGCTCTTGCGCACATGGGACAGGGCTCCGGTGGCTGTTTGCACTTTTGCAAATGTTGGCCATGCTCCCAGAGTCGTGGGTCCAACAGGAGAAATGGGTCATGGATTAAAGGAATCTGGTGAGCATCACCTAGTCCCTCCCTTGAAGTCAGTTGTCCATCACGCAGCCAGTACCCAACTGGCGCAAGTAACAGCCTTTGCTCAAAGGAGGCCAAGGACTAGACAGCAGGTGTGGCCATTGCTCAAAACTAGGGGCACTGGCAAAGCTCTGGTTCAGGGTAGCCCAGGACTGCGTAATGAATCTACTGGTCATTCCCATTGACAGTGGCCAGCACCAGATACTTAGAGGAAGATACAAGAATACTGATGATTGTCATTTGTGGGATAAGCTGCCCATAGAGGAAGTTTCTTCTTTAGCCACTCTGTTAGTGGTTCATGCCCCAGAGCACCAGGGTTTATACCCCCTAAAATGTTTCTTTGCTAATCTAGCTCTGGATGTTCTCATCATCCGTCAAAATGTCTAATTTGCTTCAATCATCTGAAGCTTTTGGCCTCAGTGTTATCTTGTGGCAATGGGTTCCACATGCTTTTTGTGAGTTGTGTAAAAAAGTATTTTTGTTTCTCAGCTGTAATTTTACCGCCTACATGTTCATGGACTACCCCCTTGTTCTTGTATTACAAGGAATGGGAAGCAGGAGGACCTAATTTATCACCTCTTTACCTTCATCTCTTTATTTCTATCATGTGGCATCTTTTTTATCTCCTCCCCAACTAAACAGCCTGAATGGTTGTTGTCTCTCTTCTTTCTAGGCCTTGCAGTCTTTACATCTCTGTTTGGATGGGGTGCAGAAGTGAACGCAGTACTCCAGGTAAGGGCACGCAGTTGCTTTCTGCAACAGAATTTGCGAAGCTATTTTATGGATTCATAGATTCCTAAGCCAGAAGGAACCATCATGATAATCCAGGCTGACCTCCATATCACAGGCCAAAGAACCCATCCCGTGACTCCTCCATCCATCTTCTGGATGAGCTTGAGTAGATCTTTTAGAAAGAAACATCCAGTTCTGATTTAAAGACTCCTAGGTGATGGAGAATCCACCACATCTGTTGGTAATTTGCTCCAATGGTTAGTTCACAGATCATAGAAGGTTAGGGTTGGAAGGGACCTCAGGAGGTCATCTAGTCCAACCCCCTGCTTGAAGCAGGACCAGTCCCCAATTTTTGCTCCAGACCCCTAAATGTCCCCCTCAAGGATTGAACTCACAACCCTGGGTTTAGCAGGCCAATGCTCAAACCACTGAGCTCTCCCTCCCCCCACTACCTCACTGTAAACATTTGTGCCTCAGTTCCAGTCTAAATTTGACTTCATATTCCAGCCATTGGCTCTAATTCTGCGATTGCTAAATTAAACAGCCCTCTTCTGTCACAAATCTTCTCCCGTGTAGCTGTTGATAGACTATAATCAAGTCTCTTCCTAACCTTCTCTTCGCTTTAATGCAGTGGTGCTGTAGCCGAGTTGGTCCCAGGATATTAGCGAGACAAGGTGGGGGAGGTAATAGCTTTTATTGGCCCAACTTCTGCCGGTGAGAGAATAAGCTTTGGAGCTTACCCAGAGCTCTTTTTCAGGTCTGGGAAATGTATCAGAGTGTCACAGTTAAATACAAGTGGGAGGGGAACAGAGAGTTTAGCGTCAGTAGTTAACATATTTCAGGGGCCCATTCAAGGTGAAGCAGCCTGGTAACACCGCTCCCATCACGGGATGGGGGGACTGGGGAGTTGGGCAGGCGATCAAGGGCCATGCAGGCGGGGAGAGGCATCTTTCCCCCGGTCTGCTGCAGCGAGAGAGGGCTGGGGGGGAGTTCTCTCTCCCCACCGCAGCCCCGGGGCAATCTGCACCCCAAACCCCTCATCTCTGGCCCCACCCCGGCCCCACCCAAGAGCTCTCACCCCTAGCTGGAACCCTCACCCCCCAGAACCCCAAACCTCTGCCCCAGCCCTGAGCCCCCTCCCACACCCCAAACCCCTCATCCCCGGCTCCACCCCAGAGCCTGCACCACCCAGCCAGAACCCTCACCCCCCAGAACCCCAAACCTCTGCCCCAGCCCTGAGCCCCCTCCCACACCCCAAACCCCTCATCCCCGGCTCCACCCCAGAGCCTGCACCCCCCTGCCAGAGCCCTCACTCCCTCCCCCGCACCCCAGCCCTGAGCCCCCTACCACACTCCAAACCCCTCGGCCTCACCCCCGCCACACATCACCTCCATATTGGTGCACATAACAAAATTCATTCCGCACATGGATATAAAAAATTAGAGGGAACACTGGAGTTGGGGGGTTTAGTGGGTTACAGATTGTTGTAATGAGCCATAAATCCAGTATCTCTGTTCAGTCCATGATTGTTAGTGTCGAGCAGAGTTATGAATTTAAGCTCCTAGGCTCCTCATTTGAAAGTGATTCGCAGGTTTCCTTTGAGGATGAGTACTCATAGGTCAGACACAGAGTGATGAAAGGTGATCACCCACCAGTGACAGGGTGTTTTGTCTTTTATCATTTCCCTGTGTGAGTTCATGGAGAGCATAGTGAGTGTCTGGTTTCACACACACAGTTGTTTGTGGGGCCTTGAGTGCACTGGATGAGGTACCCCACATGTTGTGATAGGCATGTGCAGGGCCCACGGATCTTGAAAGGTGTGTTGTGGGGAGTGTAGATCATTGTAGCAGTGATGATACGTCTACAGGTTTTGCAGCTGTTGTTCTGGGAGGGTCTGGTGCAGCTTTGAGTTGGTGTGTTCTGGTCTGTGGGGACCTTGCTTCTGATGATGCCCTTGGAGAGGTTGGAGGTTTGTTTGAAGGCCAGAAGTGGGGGTTCAGGAAAGATTTCTTTCAAGGTATGGTCCCCATTGAGTATGGACAGGTTCCAGTGTGGGGTGGTAGGTGACAACTAGAGGCGTGCGGTCAGAGAGGGTTTTATTTCTGCATTGAAACAGGTTCTCTCGGGGTATTTGGGTGGCCCGTTCTATCATGTGATCTGCTTCTCTGATGGTTAACCACCTTCACTGATTTTAAAAACAGTGACTTATTGCTAATTGAACTGGTCTGGCTTTAATTCTAGCCGCTGGTTCTTGTTCCACCTTTTTCTGACAGATTCCAGATCCTGTTAGTATCATAAAAACAACAAGAAGTCCGGTGGCACCTTAAAGACTAACAGATTTATTGGAGCATAAGCTTTCATGGGTAAAAACCTCACTTCTTCATATGCATGGAGTGAAAGTTACAGATGCAGACATAAATATACTGACACACGAAGAGAAGGGAGTTACCTCACAAGTGGAGAACCAGTGCTGACAGGGCCAATTCAATCAGGGTGGATATAGTCCACTCCCAACAATAGATGGGAAGGTGTCAATTCCAGGAGAAGCAAAGCTGCTTCTGTAATGAGCCAGCCACTCCGAGTTCCTATTCAAGCCCAGATTAATGGTGTTAAATTTGCAAATTAATTTTAGTTCTGCTGTTTCTCTTTGAAGTCTGTTTCTGAAGGTTTTTTTGGTTCAAATATAGCTACTTTCAAATCTGCCTGCATGCCTTGTTCCTACATAGGGGGCCTTCCACCGGTCTGGGTTTAAATGCATTTTGTTTGAATAGGCCCAGCTCCCCAAGTGATCCAAACGTCTCTGTATGGCTGCCCTGTCTTCATCATTACTTACTCTCCGCCAGTCTTTGGGTCATCTGCAAATCTTATCAGCAGTAATTTTATATTTACTTCCAGGTCACCCATAAAAATATTGAATCGCATCAGGCCTAGTACCGATCCCTGGGCATCCCCACTAGAAATCTCTGAGGCTGATGCTCCACTGACTTCAGAGATCTTTCGGGTAGCCAGTGCTTAAGCCGTTTAACGTGTGCTTTCCTGGGATTGCACAGTGCTAGTTTTTTAATCTGCATCTCAGGTGGTACTGCGTTAACCGCCTTACCAAAGTCCAAATCTACGACACCTGTGCAGTTATCTTTACCAACCAAACTGGAGAGCTCATAAAAAAAAATAGACTCGGGTTTGTTTGACGTGACCTATTTTCCATAAGCCCATGTTGACTGGCATACAATATATTCCCCTCCTTTAATTCTGTATTGATTGAATCTCCCATGGGCTTTTCCATTATCTTTCCCAGGCTAAGCAGAGCAGAGTGCTGCGTGTTGCTTCTAGTCAGCGGCAGAAAGGAAATAAATCATCGTAAGGAGGGGGCTAGGAGCCATGCCAGCACCAATTGTTCTAAGCCCTGCTGTGGGCGTACAGGATGTACTGTTCTGCCGAGACGTGACACAACCCCCAGACCTGTTTCTGGGCTGGAGATGTCATAGCCCTGCCTGCAAGAGCCAGGGTGTTAACCACATGGTCCTGACCAAATTCCAGCGTGGTAATTATATTCTGCCTCCCTAGAATTGCTCCTGCAGTTGCAACTGGTCGATTTATTCTTCACTGAGAGTAATTAGGCAATGGGACACTTTACAAAGGGCTGTGGTGGCTTCTCCATCCTTTAATTCATGAGTGGCTGTTTTTGCTAAAAGATCCGCTGTAGGAATTATTTTGGGTCAGTGCGAGGGCCTGTGTCATGCAGGAGGTCACACCAGATGATCCCAAGGGTCCCTTCTGGTCTTGGAATCAATGAAGCACGTCCTATCCTCAGCACTCTTGTGCGGTGTTTCTGCTGCGGTGTGGCTGCCACTTCCCAGCCCCGACCCACGGTGACGAGCACGGATGCAAACGGCTGAGAATGTAGCCGGGCCGGCCATCCCGTGGTCATTAGCCTGCTCCCAGGGCACAGGGAAGGCAGGACCCCACCACAGAAGTGGAACTGCTGACATCTGCAGCACCTTCCCCCCTCCTCAGTCGCCCACAGACCAGTCCCTTCCCAGCTAAGGGTGTAGCCATGTCCGCTCCTGGCTGAGCGCCGTTGAGGGACCCCTCAAAGGACTAAGGGCACATCTCCACTCCTAGGGCGCCTATCCTCCGTCCATCTAGACCAATGACCTTCCTGTCTGGGCACAGGGCCTGGGAGACAGATGGGGAAAGGGAAAGCTGAGGGGCCGTGGGCCGGACAATGATGCTGGGGGGGGCCCTGAGCTGGTCCTGGGCCCTGCTGTGCGGGGGGAGAGAGCAGCACTGGAAGTGTCTTCAGCCATATCCCTCCCCCGGAACTGGAGAGTGAAGTGGTCCACTCTGGGGGATGGAGGAGTGATAAGACAGGGAAAGAAAGGGGAGGCAAGAGGAGCGCAGAGCAAAGGGGCTGAGAAATGGGGCGGGACGAGGAGCCAGAGGTAGGGTTGCCAGGTGTCCGGTTTTTGACCAGAACGCCCGGTCAAAAAGGAGCCCTGATGGCTCCAGTCAGCACCGCTGACTGGGCCGTTAAAAGTCCGGTTGGCGCGGGGCTGACAGGCTCCCTACCCGGCTCCGCGCAGCTCCCGGGAAGGGGGCTGCCTTGCTCTCCAGCAGACGGGCTCTGGCTGGGTGGTTGGTTTGGGCCTGGCCCTGGGAAGCCCTGCTGCCCCAGAAGCGGGGCAACTAGCATGGAAGCAGCCGGCACCAGCTCAGCAATGCAAGAGTTCACGGTGCGGGACAGACAAGGCATTACAGGCCCTGTGGGAATGTTTCCGAAAGGACTGGGATGTGCCAGATCACACAGTTGTCCCCACTCCTCTCCAGGAAGCACAAGAGACTTCATTGCGAGACAGCCGGAGCCAGCACACACTCGCCTGCTGGAGACACTGGGCAGGAGCTGGCAGGGCCCGAGGCAGCCTGGCTCCCGGGAGGGAGGTTGCAGCCCAAGCCCGGCACAATGAGTGGGAGGCAGGCTGGGGGAATAGTCAGGGTGGGGAGGGCATGCATCCCCTCGCTGCATTTCCTCAGCATCCCCCTCCATTGGGTTTGAACCCTGCCTTTTATCCTCCCCAGTGCCAGCTCCAGGGATCCTGGCACATGGGAGCAACCCAGAGCAAACCCCTACGTGAGCCTCTGAAAGGGGCAGAGGAGAAAGCCCACTGGTGACTAGCTTTGAGATGTGAGAGGAAGCGATGGTGGCCCGAGCCATGGGGAAAGCAGCGATGGATGGCCCAGAGCAGCCTGGGAGGTGGCCAGACCATTCTGGCAGTCTGGGCTGAGGACTCCAGCCTGACAGGAAAGCAGGCCAGTGACACGCCAGGCAGATATCCGTCAGGAGGGGAAAGAAATGGAAAACCAGAGGGTTGGGGAGAGAGACCTTTGATTCCATAACTGCAAAGGGACCAACAAGGCCCAAGAAAGGGCACTTCAGCTAGCCGGAGACCACGCACCCTCCCGGCGCAGGGGAGTGTTAATGGCCGCCAGAGGCAGACACTGTGGGGGACTGCATAGGAAATGGGTCCAATTCCAGCAGCTACTGCCAGGACGAGAACTCATGTGAGCAGAGGGGCTCAGGCCGCCAGGGCAGATCGAGTAGCTGGCTGAGGAGCTCCCTGGACCATTAATGCTGATGTTCTCTACATCTTGGAGCACTGGGGAAGTCCCAGAGGACAGGAAGGAAGCTAATGTGGTGCCAATCTTTTAAAAGGGTACATGGGATGACCTGGATTAAAGAAACTTGACATCTTTTTTTAGATAAGATTACAAGTGCCGTTGACAAAGATAATTATGTTGATGTAATAACCTGCTACAAGGCATTTGACTTGGCATTGCACAACATTTTGATGAAGAAACTAGAACGATACAAAATTAGCATGGCACACATTAATTGGATTCAAACTGGCCAGCTGATCAGTCTCCAAATATAATTGTGAATGGGGAATCATCATGGAGCAGGTGTGTTTCCAGTGTTTTTAATGGAGTCCTGTGGGGTCACAGAATCATAGAATATTAGGGTTGGAAGAGACCTCAGGAGGTCATCTAGTCCAACCCCCTGCTCAAAGCAGGACCAATCCCCAACTAACTCATCCCAGCCAGGGCTTTGTCAAGCCTGACCTTAAAAACTTCAAGGGAAGGAGATTCCACCACCTCCCTAGGTAACGCATTCCAGTGTTTCACCACCCTCCTAGTGAAAAAGTTTTTCCTCTTTGGAACCCCCTTTCAGGTAGTTGAAAGCAGCTATCAAATCCCCCCTCATTCTTCTCTTCCGCAGACTAAACAGTCCCAGTTCCCTCAGCCTCTCCTCATAACTCATGTGTTCCAGTCCCCTAATCATTTTTGTTGCCCTCCGCTGGACATTTTCCAATTTTTTCACATCCTTCTTGTAGTGTGGAGCCCAAAACTGGACACAGTACTCCAGATGAGGCCTCACCAATGTCGAATAGAGGGGAATGATCGCGTCCCTCGATCTGCTGGCAATGCCCCTCCTTATACATCCCAAAATGCCATTGGCCTTCTTGGCAACAAGGGCACACTGACTTCAATGTCCTTAACTACTTTCTCCTTCAAAATTTTTTCCAAGACCTTGCATACTACAGATGTCAAACTAACAGGCCTGTAGTTACCCGGATCACGTTTTTTTCCTTTCTTAAAAATAGGAACTATGTTAGCAATTCTCCAATCATACGGTACAACCCCTGAATTTACAGATTCGTTAAAAATTCTTGCTAATGGGCTTGCAATTCCTTTAATATTCTTGGATGAAGATTATCTGGGCTCCCTGATTTAGTCCCATTAAGCTGTTTGAGTTTCGCTTCTACCTCAGATATGGTAATATCTACCTCCATATCCTCATTCCCATTTGTCACGCTACAATTATCCCTAAGATCCTCTTTAGCCTTATTAAAGACTGAGGCAAAATATTTGTTTAGATATTGGGCCATGCCTAGATTATCCTTGACCTCCACTCCATCCTCAGTGTTTAGCGGTCCCACTTCTTCTTTCTTTGTTTTCTTCTTATTTATATGGCTATAGAACCTTTTACTATTGGTTTTAATTCCCTTTGCAAGGTCCAACTCTACTTAACTTTTAGCCTTTCTCACTTTATCTTTACGTGTTCTGACCTGAATAAGGTAGCTTTCCTTGCTGATCCCTCCCATCTTCCACTCCCTGTATGCGTTCTGCTTTTCCTTAATCACCTCTCTGAGATGCTTGCTCATCCAGCTTGGTCTACAACTCCTGCCGATGAATTTTTTCCCCTTTCTTGGGATGCAGGCTTCCGATAGCTTCTGCAGCTTTGACTTGAAGTAATCCCAGGCTTCCTCTGCCTTTAGATCAATAAGTTCTTCAGTCCATGTATTCTTTATTAATTCATCACACAAATAGGGGGTTAACTGCCAAGGTAGCCCGGGAGGGGTGGGGGAGGAGGGAAGGACAAGGCCACACTGCACTTCAAAACTTAAAAACTTAAAAAATTTAAAACTTATTGAATGCCAGCCTTCGGTTGCTTGGGCAATCCTCTGGGGTGGAGTGGCCGGGTGGCTGGAGGCCCCCCCACCGCGTTCTTGGGCGTCTGGGTGAGGAGGCTATGGAACTTGGGGAGGAGGGCGGTTGGTTACACAGGGGCTGTAGCGGCGGTCTGTGCTCCAGCTGCCTTTCCTGCAGCTCAACCATATGCTGGAGCATATTAGTTTGATCGTCCAGCAGCCTCAGCATTGAATCCTGCCTCCTCTCATCACGCTGCTGCCACCTTTCAGCTTTAGCCCTCTCTTCAGCCCGCCACTTACTCTCCTCAGCCCATCACCTCTCCTCCCGGTCACTTTGTGCTTTCCTGCACTCTGACATTGTCTGCCTCCACGCATTCGTCTGTGCTATGTCAGTGAGGGAGGACAGCATGAGCTCAGAGAACATTTCATCGCGACTGCGGTTTTTTTGCCTTCTAATCTTCGCTAGCCTCTGGGAAGGAGAAGACCTGTGATCCTTGAAACACATGCAGCTGGTGGAGAAAAAAAAAAGAGGCAGCGGTATTTAAAAAGACACATTTTACAGAACAATGGCTACACTCTTTCACGGTAAACCTTGCTGTTAACATTACATACACAGCACATGTGCTTTCGTTCCTAGGTCTCATTTTGCCTCCCCCCACCGCGTGGCTAGCCCCTCCCCCCCCCCCCCCCCATGGCTAACAGCGGGGAACATTTCTGTTCAGCCACAGGCAAACAGCCCAGCAGGAACGGGCACCTGGGAATGTCCCCTTAAGAAAAGCACCCTATTTCAACCAGGTGGCCATGAATGATATCACTCTCCTGAGGATAACACAGAGAGATAAAGGACGGATGTTGTTTGAATGCCAGCAAACATACACTGCAATGCTTTGTTCTACAATGATTCCCGAGTACGTGCTACTGGCCTGGCGTGGTAAAGTGTCCTATCGTGGTGGATGGAATAAGGCTGCCCTCCCCAGAAACCTTTTGCAAAGGCTTTGGGAGTACCTCCAGGAGAGCTTCATGGAGATGTCCCTGCAGGATTTCCTCTCCTCTCCATCCCCAGACACATTAACAGACTTTTCCAGTAGCTGTACTGGCATGAATGCCAGGGCAAATTAATCATTAAACACGCTTGCTTTTAAACCATGTATAGTATTTTAAAAGGTACACTCACCAGAGGTCCCTTCTCCGCCTGGCGGGTCCGGGAGGCAGCCTTGGGTGGGTTCGGGGGGTACTGGCTCCAGGTCCAGGGTTAGAAACAGTCCCTGGCTGTTGGGAAAACTGGTTTCTCCACTTGCTTGCTGTGAGCTATCTTCAACCTCCTCCTCCTCATCTTCCTCGTTCCCAAAACCTGCTTCCGTGTTGCCTCCCACTCCATTGATGGAGTCAAACAACACGGCTGGGGGAGTGGTGGCTGAACCCCCTAAAATGGCATGCAGCTCATCATAGAAGCGGCATGTTTGGGGCTCTGACCCGGAGCGGCCGTTTGCCTCTCTGGTTTTCTGGTAGGCTTGCCTCAGCTCCTTAAGTTTCACGTGGCATTGCCTCGGGTCCCTGTTATGGCCTCTGTCCTTCGTGCCCTGGGAGATTTTTACAAATGTTTTGGCATTTCGAAAACTGGAACGGAGTTCTGATAGCACGGATTCCTCTCCCCATACAGCGATCAGATCCCGTACCTCCCGTTCGGTCCATGCTGGAGCTCTTTTGTGATTTTGGGACTCCATCATGGTCACCTCTGCTGATGAGCTCTGCACTCACCTGCAGCTTGCCATGCTGGCCAAACAGGAAATGAGATTCAAAAGTTTGTGGGCCTTCTCCTATCTACCTGGCCAGTGCATCTGAGTTGAGAGTGCTGTCCAGAGCGGTCACAATGGAGCACTCTGGGATAGCTCCCGGAGGCCAGTACTGTCGAATTGCATCCACACGCCCCCAAATTCGATCCGGCAAGGCCGATTTCAGTGCTAATCCCCTTGTCGGGGGTGGAGTAAGGAAATCGATTTTAAGAGCCCTTTAAGTCGAAAAAAAGGGCTTCGTCGTGTGGACGGGTGCAGGGTTAAATCGATTTAACGCTGCTAAATTCGACCTCAACTCCTAGTGTAGACCAGGTCTAAGATCTTCCGATCTCTTCCCCCTACTGACCCTCACTCTGGTCTTTGGCGGCATTGTCGTGGCAGGGGCCGGGGGGGGGGGGGTATCCTTCAGTGCCGAAGACCGGAGCGAGTGAAGGACCCGACTCCGAAGTGCTGCTGAAGACCCGGAGCACCGCCGGGTGAGTACCAAGGGGTGGTGCCTTTTTTTAATCTCCGCTCCCCCTGTTTTTTCCACCTGGCTACGCCACTGGGTGCGTTCCTTAGTATTGACTTAGCTGTGCTCCTTTCCTTGCCTCCACAGAAACATCTGCAAAGCCCCAATCCGCTGAACTGTCGCAGGTGGCTAGTGCTCCGGGGATCCAGATTGTTTGCACCAGCTACCAGAGTCCAGCGTTCCTGGCAGTGAAGAATTTTCAAAGCTGTTTGTGGCTCTGATTGCTCGGCCCTGGGCTGAGCTGGTGTATGTGATCAGATGCTGAGTGGGGGCTGAGATGTGAAGGCTCTGATCTGTGAATTATATCCCTGTACCCCTTGGCTGGGGCCATTCCTGGAGCGGGCTGTCAGCACTTGGCTGAGGGAGGGCACGACGCCAGCTTCTCTTAAAGAAGTGATTGTTAGGCCTTGCCCAGGGAATGGTCTCTTTGAAGCTGAGGCTTTGTCCAGTTGTCACTGGGTTTTGGATTGGAAGCACCCTTCGATTGAGGCAGATTGTTGATAAGGTGTTGACGAGAACACTCTCCAGCACTCCCTGCTTTGTGGAGGGCGATTTGACAGCTCTCCAGGCCTCAGTGGACTGGAGCTGTCGGCCGTAGTGTTGTGTGCTCAGCCCTTATGAAAACGAGGCCATAGGTTGCCCCCGGCTGGGCATGGACACAAGGAAGCACTCCGACTGACTGGGCTTTTGTGGAAACAGAGGCCTCGCTGCCAGGGTGAAGAGGGTATTTTCACTAGGTTGGAATGAGATTTGGAAAGAGATTCGCTAGAAAAGGGTCTTTCTGAAATGCGGAGAAAATGGCTGATTAGCTGTTGTGCGCTTTGCCTCCCTCTTTCGTGCTAATATAAGGATCACAGAAGCATAGACTATCAGGGTTGGAAGGGACCTCAGGAGGTCATCTAGTCCCACCCCCTGCTCAGAGCAGGCTAGCTGCAGACTTGACGGGAAACTAAATCGACGGGATGGTTTTGTGCACAGAGAACTATAGTAACCGAGGGAATTAAAAATCAGAGCGAAAACACCATTATGTTCCACTAAGTCATGAGTGCCCGTCAGGGAACGTGATGGAGAGAAATACACGCCAAGTGCCGCAACAGACAATGTCATAAGCCAATGTATAAAATCCTAGAGCCCTGTGCTGTGTGAGTAGGATTATTATTCATCTGTATTATGGTTGCGCCTAGAGGCCTCCGCCAGGATCACCCCCCTCTTGTGCAAGCCGTTGTGGAAACACACATAGGAAACAGTTTCTGCCCCCAAGAGCTGACACTCTATGTAATCTCGCCTTTTGTCTTTTGGGTGCTGCGTCTTTAAATTCCTACCTGCATGGGAGGTAGAGCTGAACTATGGAGTCATTCCCCCACTCTCTGGCCCAGTGATTTTTCAAACAAAGTGGAACAGCTTCAGTGTCAGGGCTTGAGAGGGCAACGTACCCTAGCCTGGTGGTCAGGGCACTCAGCTGGGCGGTGAGAGAGCTGGGTTCATAGCCCGGCTCCATAGCAAGCAGAGTGGGGATTAGAACCTGGGTTTCCTATAGCTTGAGAGCGTGCCCTTCCTACGAGGTATAAACAGGGCCAGATTTACACCTTACACCCCCCTAGGCACAGCATCTTCAGTGTCCCCGCCTACACCTGACCGTCATGTTTTCTGTAACTTTTAACTCACTTTTAGGTGCCCCTAGAACGCCAGCGCCTCTAGGCACGTGCCTACGGTGCCTAATTGGAAATCTGGCCCTGGGTATAGATGGGGGGTGGGCTAGGTGTGCTCTGAGCACCCACCTACTGGATCAGGCCCTGCGGGTGAGGGAGGCAGAGGAACACCTCATTTGAGAATCCTGCCAGGGCTTAGGTGTGAGCCAGGGTGCTGAGCCGGGTCAGGCTTGAGGCAGCTTTGTAAATGGGCACTGGCAGAAAAGCAGCTTCCTAGGGGACTTCGCCAGCAGGGATTTAGAAACCGGTGGGGTTTGGTTGCAGCTGAACGGGATTTTGAAGATCCACGTTTTGGACTTAGGCACCTAAGTCCCTTTGTTGCTCTAGCCCCTAGTGTCTCCAGGCAATGGGCTGCGTGTGCTTTTCCCCCTGCAGTGGGATGCTGTAGCAGAGAGGAAATGCCCCCCACAGACAGACAGGTATTTTAGTGGCTGTGAGGGTACCACTGGGCTTTCAGTCACTTTTTAGCTTTGCTTCTCTTGTAGGCAAACAGTCTGTTTGGGCCGTTCCCAGGGGGCTGGAGTTTTATCTCAGAGGGTAACCAGATCCACTTGGGATCTAGTGGCTTTTACTCCCCCAGTGCAGGCGTGTCTTCAGATGGGAAGAGGACATTAAAATATCCACCAGCTGGGTGCAAGTTTTAGTTTCTACTGAGCATGGCTGGATTCAAAGGGGTGAGCGGCAGGGAATGGGCTCTGTACCCCAATAGCAAGGCACTGAGGCAGCTGGATCGCCAGAATGTGCTAGCATAGGAGAGGGCTCATAGCTAGCTAGCTAGCGCACGCTCAAAAAGACCTGAAAAGAACATTAAGGGTGCAAAGTCGAGCACTGGGGCATTAGAAAACGCCAGACTTAATGCTACCCACGCAACCTTAGTTCGGCTTCCATGCACGTATACAGCAAGGCAGGCTTGAGCTGCAGGAGTGCAGACTCCACCTTCCCACGTGGATCAGCATGAAGGTTTGAACTGACGCCTCTCAGATCCACAGCACAGTCCCCTACTACAGGAGCTAAAAGAGCAGTTCCTAACAGAAGTCGGCTGTTATCCTCTACGTGGACCAATTTCACAAGGGGGCTGTAACACACACTCGACGAGTGAATCACACCACTATTTGCTAGCCAGCAACAGTAGAACCTTCGGTATCCAAAATCCTTTGTTCTGTTCCCTGCGCTGGGAGGGGAGGGTTGTTGAGGAATTAAAGCAGCAGTTAATAATAGGTTGGCCAAGTACAGGCAGCTCTGCGGGGTGGATTATACTTACGCTTGCAATATGAGAGATCAGGGGTCTCTTCCCAACTGCCTTCATCTTACAGTGTGTGTAAAATTGGGGAGGGGGAGAGAGGCTGATACATGTCTGCCGAATAGGGAGATCATAAGCTTTCCATAATATTAAGGGATGTGACCTACCCAGAGATAGTAACAGCTGAAGAGATGACTTAAACTCATGGTTGCTGGGCTCTTAGCTCTGTGCACCTTCCCTGTGTCATGTTTCACAGCGCGCACGCACGCACATGCGCACACACACACACACACGCACACACCCCTTAGATAAAAACATAAATACTCTTGTGGGAAGGTTGCAACGTAACAGAACTTTTTTTCGTAGAATCCAAAATGATAACACCCAATAATTCAAAACCAGAGAGAGATGAAGCAGGCTGCTCCCTAAGGCAGGCAGAGGTACAACTCAACCCTCCTCACTCTAGGGTGTCTGGCCCAGGTCGCATGCTGCCCTACAGAGCCCTCCACCTGCAAGCAGGACCTGCAAAACCCCAGAGAATTTAAAGTGATAGAGCAGAATTCTAACAAAATTTTCCATACACCATACCCTGAGGCTATAGGGACCTGTCTGTGCACAGGGAGAATCATAGAATATCAGGGTTGGAAGGGACCTCAGGAGGTCATCTAGTCCAACCCCCTGCTCAAAGCAGGACCAATCCCCAACTAAATCATCCCAGCCAGGGCTTTGTCAAGCCTGACCTTAAAAACCTCTAAGGAAGGAGATTCCACCACCTCCCTAGGTAACCCATTCCAGTGTTTCACCACCCTCCTAGTGAAAAAGCTTTTCCTAATATCCAACCTAAACCTCCCCCACTGCAACTTGAGACCGTTACTCCTTGTTCTGTTGTCAGCTACCACTGAGAACAGTCTAGAGCCATCCTCTTTGGAATCCCCTTTCAGGTAGTTGAAAGCAGCTATCAAATCCCCCCTCATTCTTCTCTTCTGCAGACTAAACAATCCCAGTTCCCTCAGCCTTTCCTCATAACTCATGTGATCCAGTTCCCTGATCACTTTTGTTGCCTTCCGTTGGACGTTTTCCAATTTTTCCACATCCTTCTTGTAGTGTGGGGCCCAAAACTGGACACAGTACTCCAGATGAGGCCTCACCAATGTCAAACAGAGGGGAATGATTACGTCCCTCAATCTGCTGGCAATGCCCCTCCTTATACATCCCAAAATGCCATTGGCCTTCTTGGCAACAACGGCACACTCTTGACTCATATCCAGCTTCTCATCCACTGTAACCCCTAGGTCCTTTTCTGCAGAACTGCTGCCTAGCCATTTGGTCCCTAATCTGTAGCGGTGCATGGGATTCTTCCGTCCTAAGTGCAGGACTCTGCACTTGTCCTTGTTGAACCTCATCAGACTTCTTTTGGCCCAATCCTCTAATTTGTCTAGGGCCCTCTGTATCCTATCCCTACCCTCCAGCATATCTACCTCTTCTCCCAGTTTAGTGTCATCTGCAAACTTGCTGAGGGTGCAGTCCACGCCATCCACCAGATCATTTATGAAGATATTCAACAAAACCAGCCCCAGAACAGACCCTTGGTGCACTCCACTTGATACCGGCTGCCAACTAGACATGGAGCCATTGATCATTACCCGTTGAGCCCGACAATCTAGCCAACTTTCTATCCACCTTATAATCCATTCATCCAGCCCATACTTCTTTAACTTGCTGGCAAGAATACTGTGGGAGACTGTGTCAAAAGCTTTGCTAAAGTCAAGGAACAACACGTCCACTGCTTTCCCCTCATCCACAGAGCCAGTTATCTCGTCATAGAAGGCAATTAGATTAGTCAGGCATGACTTGCCCTTGGTGAATCCATGCTGACTGTTCCTGATCACTTTCCTCACCTCTAAGTGCTTCAGAATTGATTCCTTGAGGACCTGCTCCATGATTTTTCCAGGGACTAAGGTGAGGCTGACTGGCCTGTAGTTCCCTGGATCCTCCTCCTTCCCTTTTTTAATGATGGGCACTACATTAGCCTTTTTCCAGTCGTCCGGGACCTCCCCCGATCACCATGAGTTTTCAAAGATAATGGCCAATGGCTCTGCAATCACATCCGCCAACTCCTTAAGCACTGTCAAATGCAGCGCATCCAGCCCCATGGACTTGTGCTCGTCCATCTTTTCTAAATAGTCCCGAATCACTTCTTTCTCCACAGAGGGCTGGTCACCTCCTCCCCATGCTGTGCTGCCCAGTGCAGTAGTCTGGGAGCTGAATCAATTCTGAATACTCTTCCCTGGTCATTTGTCCAATCTTCCGCTTCTTGTAAGCTTCTTTTTTGTGTTGAAGATCAGCAAGGATTTCACTGTTAAGCCAAGCTGGTCACCTGCCATATTTACTATTCTTTCTACACATTGGGATGGTTTGTCCCTGTAACCGCAATAAGGATTCTTTACAATACAGCCAGCTCTCCTGGTCTCCTTTCCCCCTCATGTTATTCTCCCAGGGGATCCTGCCCATCAGTTCCCTGAGGGAGTCAAAGTCTGCTTTTCTGAAGTCCAGGGTCCATATTCTGCTGCTCTCCTTTCTTCCCTGTGTCAGGATCCTGAACTCAACCATCTCATGGTCCCTGCCTCCCAGGTTCCCATCCACTTTTGCTTCCCCTACTAATTCTTCCCGGTTTGTGAGCAGCAGGTCAAGAAGAGCTCTGCCCCTAGTTGGTTCCTCCAGCACTTGCACCAGGAAATTGTCCCCTACACTTTCCAAAAACTTCCTGGATTATCTGTGCACTGCTGTATTGCTCTCCCAGCAGCTATCAGGGTGATTGAAGTCTCCCATGAGAACCAGGGCCTGCGATCTAGTAACTTCCATTACTTGCCGGAAGAAAGCCTTGTCCACCTCATCCCCCTGGTCCGGTGGTCTATAGCAGACTCCCACCACGACATCACCCTTGTTGCTCACACTTCTAAACTTAATCCAGAGACTCTCAGGTTTTCTGCAGTTTCATACCAGAGCTCTGAGCAGTCATACTGCTCTCTTCCATACAATGCAACTCCCCCACCGTTTCTGCCCTGCCTGACCTTCCTGAACAGTTTATATCCATCCATGACAGTATTCCAATCATGTGAGTTATCCCACCAAGTCTCTGTTATTCCAATCACATCATAGTTCCTTGACTGTGCCAGGACTTCCCGGTCTCCCTGCTTGTTTCCCAGGCTTCTTGCACTCCCAATTCACACTTTTCAAACAACCAATCAAGCACACGGACAAACTGTCCTCACAACAGACACTCAGATACTCACCAACACAGCCTCCTTAATGCAGCCCTTAGCGTACCTCCTCTCAGGCAGATCCCAGGGAGGAATGGGTCTATTTCTTCCTCACTACACTTTTGCCCTCAGAGAACTGGAAGAGAAGGATTTTGGATGTTCTGGAGCTCCTGGCAATGGAACAGTCTCCTGAACATAAAGCCTAGCCTGCAAACTTGGGACAGACAGCAACATTAGTCCTGATCCACCCACCAGTCCAGCCCAAAACACTCAACCCACCCTGCCGCAGCACGGCCTATCTCTAGCCAGCCCAGCACCCCGGACCTGGGTCAGCTCAGAATGTCCCATGGAACCCACCACGTTCCACTTGTCCAACCCCCCCGGTCTGGGCCAACTCATGAAGCCCATTCAGCCCATCACAGTGACCCCTGGCAGATGCCTGGCTATTCACCTTCTGAGTGACCAGCAGCCTGGTGACCTGAGGAAATGTCTTTGATTTGAATGGGCCTATCTGAGTGCTCTGTGCCATGTGGGGGGTGAGGGCGGGAAAGCTTTGCATCTCATCCATGCCCAAGTCCACCGCCAGAAAATGCCTGAATTCCTCTTGGGGAATGCCTGTCGTATGCTGTTTGAGAACATGCCCCCTCCCCTCCCCTCCCCCACCATGCTGGCATTTCCTGTATTGTCTTTGTTGAAATGGAAAGGCTGTGAACTGGGACCTTGGGTTCCAGCACCACGCCCAGGAAAAACCACCCAGGCCAGTTTGACATTGCAGCTCCTGCTAAGCTGCTGCTGGGGTTGTGAAATGTGTTTTTCCCCCAGCGCAATGGGGTTTGTTTTTGTAACATGCCCAGCAGCTCTCCTGAGAAGGATGCAAACGTCATTCTTCATCTCTTCTACGGGCCGGGTTCTTAGGCTGTGCCAGCACGCCTGGCCCTGCCTGCTGCTGCTCCCTTCCCCCACCGCCTGTGCCCACCCACTGCCCTCCAGCGAGGGAACTGGCAACTCTGGTAAGCCGGCAGTGACCACGAACCAATTGGCAGAGCCTTGGCAGAGCTCCTGGAACCGGGTGCGATTTGGAGGTCGGCACACGGGAGGGACTCTGGCTCCCAGACAAACACACGCAGAGGGTGCCACGGGTCAGGCTTGTTGCAGGAGGCGGTTGGTGATCCAGGGCAGAGAAGCACAAAGGATCACCGACTACTGACTCAGTGAGATATTAAAAAAGGTGTTTTATTAAGTGAACAAGGCAGAAGCAATTGCCTTGTGTAATAAATAAGGAGACAAAAAGGGACTTTGACCCACCATCTCACAGGGTGAGGGTGGGGAGCTCCCGACTTGCCGCGCTGTTCATCACATGGACTCGGCCCCTTCCCAGCGCCCTGCCCAGCCCGACGGTGGGACGCCATCACTCTGAGCTGGCCAGATTCCACCGGCGCAGATGATGGCGTGCGGGCCAGGGCCAGGGCGTTTGGATGCGAAGAAGAAGAAAGTCTGAGGCAAAGTGGGGCATTTCGGTTAACTCAGCCATTTGTCTGTGGATACCCAAAATGGGTCAGTCTTGTCATGCTTCATCTTCATCGTTCAGAGCCCCCAGTGCCCTTCCAGCTCCCTCCACAGTCTGCCCAGCCTCACCTGAACCCCCAGCTCCTTCACGGACTCAGCCACTCCTGTCTGCCTGACCTCAGAGACCGCTAGACATCTGGCTCTCTTCCCCAAGCAGCCCAGCTCCAACTCACCTGCTGGGACCATCGGGGGGAGCTTCTGAGGTGGCTTCTGGCCCCTGGAATCCCCCTCACAGCTGCCTCCTGAGAGCAGACACCTACCTGCAGTTGATAAGCTCTGCTCAAGTTCACAGCGCTGGCTTTTTGCTGCCCTGTCCTCTCTCTGCCTCCCTCCTCACGCCCCCTTTCCCACCACACTCACCTCCCCACCTGCTCCCAGCCCCCCTTGTTACATCCCCACCTGCCCCAGCCAAACTAACGAACAACTCTGCTCGCTCAGCCACGGGCTGGGCATCATGTTATCATCACACGCACATGACTAATGCTGCCCACCAGCCCCCGCCCCGGCTGCCTGGCCTCCTTGGCAGCTCCTTTCCTGCTTGCGCTGCACCAGGAGCTGCTAGGGCGAGGACTGCGTGATGTCTCCTGCGTGTCTGCACAGAGCTTGGCGCAACAGGGCCCCGGCCCAGCTCACCAGTGGCTGCTAAAACTCTTCAATAACACTTGGCACTGATGCAGCGGGTTGCCTGTTTCAAGCCCTGAACAAACAGCTGTCGACGGTTGTGACATCCCTGGGAGCAGGTCAGGGTCATTACCCCCATCGCACAGCCAGGGGAAGTGGCTTGCGCAAGGTTGCCCGGGACGTCAGTCAGCAGCAGCCAGGAATAGAATCCAGGTCTGCTGACGTCCTGCCCCATCCTCACACCTAATCACAGCACAGGAGCAGGGAAATAACCCAGTTTGGCCTATTAATGGACTAGGGCCCTGCTTGTGTGCTTGGTTGCCTGAGGGGCCCCCAAAGCCACCCTGACTGGCCCCTGGGAAACCCCGCTGCACCAGCCTGGTGGAGAGGTGGGTGGCAACAGGAGGCAAAATCAGACGTTGAAAGGTGCAGGGGATGTTACCTTTACCCCAGCCCCCCAAGCTGCGCCAGCCCTGGGGCTTGGGCCTCATAAATGAGAGTATCCACTGGAGCTGAAATGCCCTTTCCCTTGATCTCTGGCCTTTCCAGCAGCGGGCAGGGCTCTCTGCAGACCAGGCTGGCAGTGCCCACGCGGGTTGTTATCGGAGCACAGCCGCGCAGCTCTGGGCCACCAGCAGAGCGGCAGGCGTGACTCCAGCCTCGCCGCGTGGGGTTCCACGGCGTGAGCGTCACGGACATAGAGGCCCCCGGGATCAGCCAAGAGGCCCCCCTACGGATTTAGGGGCCCCAGGAGGGGGAAGAGAGCACAGGCTGCAGGAGGGTAGAGATTGCACTGCCACAGGACAAAGGTTTCATCCTCCCCTGGAGCCTGGAATCTGGGCAGGTTCCCTGGTGTGAGGACAGGTGGCGCACGCAAGAGGTGGGACTGTGGTTAACCCTTTCCTTGCCTTCCTGCTGCAGAACACCAGGAACGAAGCTCTATTAATGGACGGAAGGCGCCCAGGGAAGCTTGGCTGCAAAGACTAACGGTGTGGAGAGGGACAGAGTGTCTCTCCGCAGGATCAGGAGGGGAGCCTATTTCAAGGGGCAGCAACAGCGTCAGCAGGAACGTGCATAATGAGACTTTGGACAAAGGAATCTGTCCTTTCCGTGCAGGCTGGACTAAGGACGCGGATGCATGTGTCCTGTGAGAATGCATTACTGATCAACCCAAGGGTCAGCCCAGACAAGAGCCGGGGGACCTGGCTGGGAGCTCGCGCCGCACACGGTTTCTCTTTTTAATCTCTCTTATTGTTTCCATGGTGGTTCTGGGCAGGGATTCTACAGGCTTCTCTCGGGGATGAACAGTTCTTTGTCTTTGCATGGCCATAGCTTGATCCAATTTTTTGGTGTTATTATTTACAACAAGGAAAATATTCAACAACACCATTAAACTTTCTTTCACCTCACACAACCCTTTCTGCTAACGCTTTGCAAACACCCCTGTGGGGGAGGTGATCACACCTGGTAACTGCTCACAATGCTGGGGCATAGGGGGTTACTCGCCGACCTGAATCCAAACTGGGTGGGTAGAGAACAATTGCGACTGTCCGATGACTGCTCAGCAGCCAGCGTGAAACAGACCGTGGGCCAGAGGAAGGATGCCCAGGGGTTAGGGTATTCACCTAGGAGTCAGGACATCTGGCCCAGGTCCTTGGGTGACCTTGGACAAGTTGCTTTGGGCTAGGATATTAGCCCATCTTTAAGCACCTAAATAGCTTTAAAAGTCTGGCCCTTGGCCCCTCCCTGCCGGAGTTCCCTAGCTGAGACTTGGGGGTAATGGCCTGCCCGGGGGTGCTGAGAAGATAAACGCACCAACGTTGGTGAGGCTCTTGGCTACTCCAGTGATGAGGGTCCTCCTATTAGAACCTAAAAGACCGAATTCCCAACCCCACCTTTTGCAGAATCATCAATCAGCCCACAAAGAATCACAACCGTTTACAAAAAAAACCAAAGGTGGGTGCTCTCTCTTCGGCTTCTGGTTTATAAGCCCCTAGGGGGATGGACACTTGGGTCACTGTTCCAAGTGGTTAGTTGCAGCCAGGAGGACAGCTAACTTTACTTTGTATTGAATGAAGGCAGTGAGTCTCTTTGGCTCACCTGACTCCAGGAGCTGGGGCTTTAGGAAGCGCACCCAGTAATGGGAGACTCTCAGTAAACTCAGGAGAGCTGGCCCCACTGGATAACTAGAGCTGTTCCTCCCCCACTCCCCCCAGCTGTCCCTAATCATCGCCCCCCAGTTGCAGCACAGTCCCAAGGACTGAAAGCCTGGCAGAGATGGGCCCGGGAGGGGGGGGCGCTTGCCCTGGCTTGGGGGCGCCCCTCCAGGGCTGGCAATGGGGCACTTTTCACTCCCCAGAGAGGAAATAAATAAACGGAGGCGAAGCCAGCGCAAAGTGCCGCTTGGCCGGGGAGCTCCCGGGCCCCCGGAGGGGCTGTCCCCCCTGCGCCCCCCGGCACGGCGCCCCGGGCTGGCCGGCCACCAGCGCAGAGCGTCGCCCAGGCCCAGCCGGGCCCCCCGGGGGCTGGCCCTGCCCGGCCGGCCCCCGGCTCCTCCAGCGGGGCCGCCCGGGGCGCACGTGGGGCGGAGGCGGCGCCCGGCGCCGGCCACTTTCACTTGGACTCTCCGAAAGCCGCGGCCGGCCGGGCGGGCGCTGGCCCCGGGGGCTCCTCCGCGCCCCGGCGCGCTCTCGCCCCAAGTTGGCTGCGGCCGGGGCGCGGCGAGCCGGCCCAGCCCGCGGGCCGGCTCCCATTGGCAGGGCAGGGCCGGCTCCGCCCTCTGCCGCCCGGACCCGCTATAAGTAGGTGCCGCGCCTGGCCGCTGCCCGTGCCGGGCGCCGCTGGCCCTGAGCCATGGAGCGCTGGGTCTACGGCTCGCTCTGGGTCCTCTTCGCGGCCAGCCTCCTCCTGCGCCTCGCCCGCTCCCAGCTGCTCCCGGCTCGGGCCCTGCTGCACCTGGGGCTGCTGGCCCTGCTGCAGTACCTGTGCCAGGCGTGCCTGCCTCTGCCAGTGGGCGCCAGCCTCGCCGCCGCCGGCTGCTTGGCCCTGGGGCACGGGGCCCAGCGGCGAAGGCTCCCGGTGGCGGGGAAAGCCGTCTTCATCACAGGTGAGTGAGCCTGGCATCCCGGGCCCAGGGCGCAGCCTCCCTCCGCCCCGGCGGTTAATGTTTAATCGGCCTGTTGTCGCTGGGACGCCTGTGTTCCTGGGCAGCCTGGGTGTGCCAGGAGCCGGGTGAACTTGTCTCTGGTTGGCGCGTGTGCCCGGCTGCAGTGCCGGGCGGGTGACTCTGTGTGTGTGTGTGTGTGTGTGTATGCGCACGTCGGTGTAATGGTGTGATGTCAACGGCATGTGTTCACACTAGGTTCCTGCACCAGGACGCCTATGTCCTGGGGTAAGGGCCCCCCTGGCCTGTGCAGCAGAGTCTCCGTTCTGAAGGCTCAAAGTGGGTCAGATGCCTGCAGTGGGGCCTCCCGGATCTGCATGGGGCTAGGTTGTGAGGCTCTGACCTTCTGGAGGGCCATGGTGATCCAGCCCACTGTATCGGCCGCTGCAGTGCCTGGGACCGAGGGAGGCGGGATGCCCCTTGGAGCAGGGTATGGTGATGTGTTCAGGGTCCGCTCTGGGACTTTTCTGCCATCAGAGTGCTCCCCTGCAGGTGGTGTGTTAGCCTCAAGACCAGGGGTTCCTCCCAGAACCCAGGGTAAGTTACACTTGTATCACGTGGCACTTGCCTGGGTCAGAGCGGGAGGTTGGGACGGTAACTGTCCCCACTCCGTGGGCAAGGCCTACCACTGGCTGCCCCATAATAACACCTTCCTTCCACCTCCTCCTGCGCTTGGCGATCTCTGCCCGGCCTAGCAGAACAGACAGTTGTCCTTTGTCCCGGGCTCCTGCTCTCTGAGCTGGGTCAGCAGAGTTTGGACTTGCACTTAGAAGCGCTTTCCTGGCGGAAGGAGTGTACATCTACGACACAAAGGAAAACCCCACGGCTGCCCCGGGCCAGCCGACTCGGGCTCAAGGGGCTCGGGCTCCGGGGCTGGTTCTTTGCTGCGCAGACTTCTGGGCTTGGGCCTGAGCTCAGAGACCTTCCCACCCTGCAGGGCCTTGAGCCTGGGCGCAGCCCGAGCCCAGAAGTCTCCGCAACAATGAAACAGCCCCACAGCCCAAGCTCCAGGAGCCTGAGAATTGTCCCTCGAAGATGGTGTCTCCAGTGTGGTGCTGGCACGCTGCCCCACGACTGTATGGCTGGCTAGCCTTGGGCTGTGCTGCTACCGGGGATGAGTCTCTGACACTTCCCTCTTGCTCCCTGAAGCCTGGTGGCCTGCTGGTACTGCGTGGCTCTGCTTACCTGTCTGACGGTGAAGCTGAGAAAGGGCTGATGAACACCGTGAGGGCCCCTTTATGGGAGAAAGCATGCACCAGTGAGGAGGGCAAGGTCAAGGGAGCCTGGGGCTCCTCAGTCCTAGCTCCAGCTCTGCCCTTAACTAGCTTTGTTAGTGAATCTTCCAGGGCTTCTGTTTCCTGTTCTGTAAAATGGGGCCATTCATTCACATGCACGCACACACACACATGCCCTTGGAGAGTGCCAAGCTGTCTGTTGTAATGGCCATGGGCTTCCCTCTCCAGGGGCTGGCAGGGAGGGCTGAGGTAGCTCTCCATGAGCACTTCCTGGCTTCTTGGATCCTGATCCCTCCTGGAAGGAGCCCACTGACTGATGCAAATCCCAATATGCTCCAACAGGGTGAGAGCCGTGGTCCGGGGGCTGGTGTGATTTTGGCACGTGGGGGACGTTTGGGCAGGTGCTTCCCAAGGGAGCAAGGCCCGTCTCCTTGCAGGAAGAGTGGGGTTTGCTCTTTGGCTGTTTCCAGCAACTGCAGTCTGATGGAGTAGAGGTCCCGCGGTGTCTGGAGTGGCGACGGCCTTGCCAAGAGAGGAAGGTGGGAGTGGAGAAGAGAGGAGGGCCTATGGGAGGAGAGGAGGCTAGAGGGACTTCACTGGGACAGACTTGGAGGATCAGAGCAGTTGGGGAGCCATGGGAAGGTGGGAGGTGTTTCCACGCACATACAGCTGGGAAGGTGGCTGCAGAGCAGAGTGCAGTCCGGAGAGTGGCCTCGAGAGGGAGCTCCAGAGCTCAAGGTGAGAGCTGACAGATGCAGCAGGTGTGAATGAGTGATTCAGCTGAGTGAAGGTCAAGGCGGCAGCTGATACAGGCCATGCTAGGGAAGGAAGAACAAGTGTGTTCACCGTAAGCTGCCGTGCGTGATCTGCATGTGCACACCTACCGTGTTCCTGAGCGCATGGATGTTCGCCTGTGTCCGCACATGTGCGTGTCTCTCTCGGGTCCCTTGGCATCCCCAAAGTGCCAGTGACTCCAGCTCTCGATGCAGTGTGCTGACCCGGGATGTGGCAGAGCGTGTCGAGTGAGGCCTGTGCGTGGCACTGCTTGTGTAACTGGTGAGTCAGCGAGTGGAACGAGGTGTTCTTGCCTGGAAGGCAAGGAAGGGACACTGCAGGCCTGCGGGGTTTGCTGTTAGCTGGCATTACCTTGTGGTTTCAGGTGCAGCTGGTGACCCGGGTCAGTTATTAGCTGTGCCCTGGCCCGGACCTCTTGGCAGGGCCGGATGCCAAGTGCTTCATTCAGGCAGGACGGGCATCAAATCAATTTAGCATTTGCATAATCAGTAGTCCCATTCCCTGGGGGGTTAATTCAGGGCACACTCTGCGTGTGTCACTCCCTCAGACAGAGGCACCCAGTCCCCAGGAAGAGGTGGGGGCCTTTGTCTTCCCCAGCCCCATGCCTTAGGGGCAGGGTGGCCTGAGGCAGGGTGGTGAGGCTCCTCTCTTCTTGCACAATGCCAGCCGCAGGAGCGTGTGGCATACACAACCAGCCTCCAGCTCTTTCCTTCGGCCCTCTGGCAGCTCTTTCCTTCGGCCCTCACTCGCTCACCATCCGCAGGAGGTTCCTGTTGGGCAGTGAGTTAGACAAGTTACCTGTGCCGTGTGGAACAGCAGTATTTTCTCTACTGTGGGTGCAGCAGCGCTGGCCCCTGGTTCAAGTTGCATTCACAGTTTATTTACCGGAGTTTTTCACTTTTTGGACCCTGGTTGCAGGCTGTGTGAAAGCTACAAGAATCTGCGTTTTGCTGTTCGACGTTGCTGCGTCGTGAGCCGATTCAGACCGGAGCGGATAGACAGAGGGTCTGCTTGTTTATCGAGCATTTTTAGAATACAATAGCTGCGTAACCCAATGGGAACGGGTGGAGAAAGCCTCTTCTACTGGCTGGTCCGCAAAGCGGAAGCAGTTCCTCTTGCAGCTCAAGTGGTACGGCTCTGAGCTGGGAATCTGCCAGACGCTAGGCCGTGCTGCTGATCTCGGGGCGATGGGGTGGGGGTGGGGGTGGGCTGTCACTCAACAGACAGATCTCTTTCAAACGGATTTTGTGTCGAAACCAGGATGATAGGGCAATTGTGGTGGGAAGCAGTGTGCTCCAGGCGTTCCTGTGGCCATCCCTCCTGCATGTTTGTTTGGGTCCTGGGGGGTCACCTGCTTGAGGGTGGAGAGGCAGGATCCATGC
Source organism: Chelonia mydas (assembly GCF_015237465.2). Classification (NCBI taxonomy): domain Eukaryota; kingdom Metazoa; phylum Chordata; order Testudines; family Cheloniidae; genus Chelonia; species Chelonia mydas. Next base: position 5,080,763 of record NC_051252.2, on the reverse strand, counting down.
AGGTGGGGAGGACTGAGCTGGCAGATGTGCTCCAGGCAGGTAGTTGCTCCTGGCCCTAGCCAGGTTCCAGGCGTCCATGGGCAGCTGTAGTGTGTTTTGGGAAGTGAGTGAAGATGGGGGCTCCCTTATGGGGCTGTTGCACCTCCTTGTGTTTAGAAGTTTTTAGTCAGTAACTTGTAAGTGGGATGTGCAGACCTCTGCCCTGGATGGGTGGGGAGCCCGGCTACTGATGTCTATGCGCCGAACGAGAAGAGTGTGATGGGATGGGACCGGCACGCCCCGTGGTGGTAAAGGAAGCATTAACTCTCTTGCCCTGGGAAAGTGCACAGCTCTTTGCCCTGATAGCAAAGACACTGAGGGAGCAGGGAGAGAGGAGATCCATCCTCCCACTCTGGACAGGGTAACGGAAGCCCATGGGAACAACCACTCCTGCAAGACTCCCTAAGCTTAAAGCATTTGAGAAAGCTGCAGGATGCCGGGAGCCCAGGGAAGGGCTCTGGGAGCAGCTGAGCTGCTGTCCCGAGGGGCTTGCACTAAGTGGGCTCAAGCCAGCCTGCCAAAAAGCAGCGTGGACGGGGCAGCTCCAGCGGAGACTCGGACTCGACACCTGAGCCCAGCCCCAGGTGGTCGGCTGGGCCTGAGATGCTCCTTGATGGCCATGGAGGCTGTGTCCGGACCCATCCAAAATGATGGCGGGTGGAATTCAGTGTTGATCGATTGCGAAGCCAGGCACATTGGAGGGCAAACGGAAACTGCTCAAACACCTGGCAGGGTTGGCAGCGAACTGCCATTCCTGAGCCAGCTCAGAGAGGTGCTGGCCAAAGGCCACCTCCAGTCTCCTCTCGCCCAAGGCAGACATTAGAGCTGGCACTGTCTGGATTCCGGCCAGGACACTGCGTCCCAGCAGTAGCATGAGCACTGATGACCAAGCTGCTGCTGTCCGTGGATGGAAGGTGGGCAGACGTCCATTCGCATCCTCCTGGACCTCTCCAACATTCCCCATGGTTAAGACACAGCAGTCCGTACCCATGGTAATTTCCAGTGGCTAACTACTCTGTGTTTAAAATTACTCCTTATTTCCAGTTTTAATGTATCTAGCTTCAACTTCCAGTCCCTGGATCAGGTTAAACCTTTCTCTGTAAATTGAAGAGTCTGTTATTCAATATCTGTTCCCCATGCAGGTACTTACAGACTGTGATCAAGTCACCCCTTAGCCTTCTCTTCAAGCTAAACAGATTGAGCTCCTTGAGTCTATCGCCTATAAGGCAGGTGTTCTAATCCTTTAATTGTTCTTGTGGCTTTTTTCTGAACCCTCTTCAATTCATCAACATCCTTCCTGAATTGTGGGCACCAGAACTGGACAGTATGCCAGCAGCATGTTCCCCAAACTGGTGGTATGTCCGATCATACAATTTCACCAAGCCAGGAACAAATGTGCTTCCAAAATACTACTAGTTATTATGAAGCCACAGACAATCTCCCTCAGGCCTCGCCCGTCATGCACCACCCAGACAGCCTATGTTGAAAGGCTATTAAAACGAAAGTTCATCACATCTTTGGTTCTTCCAGCCCCAGAGAGCCACCCGCTCACCCAGGGTCAATATGGACTTCAGGATCTTTCCAAAAAACCACGCTGATGCCAATCCTCTATTAATAAAAAGAGTTATTAAAAGGTTAGTTTACTAAACCTTTCATTTTAAAGTGAATCGTATTGATATCAGTCTGGAGATCAGTATGATAGTAGTGATGTTAAATCTGCTAGTTTGCAATACATCTTCCTGGTTCACCCAAAAGATTGGGGTCCTCAGTCCAGTGTTCAAAGCTCTCCTTGTTAGAAATCACAATCCAGAGATGTGGGGCAGGAATCAGGCTAGGAGGTGATGTCACCACCACCCCCAGTCCATGTGCATAGCAGAGTGCGGGCTCAAACACATGCTTTGTGTGCCTTGCTGAATCACAGGGTTTCCGTTGTCTCTGTGCTCTCTGAGGCACCTTTTGGGAGGGGCCCACTCAGGGGCATGCACAAGGGGGGGAAGTAGGGGCATGCCACCCCCCCCGCCCCCCAATCAGTGGGGGCGCAGAATTCCTCTGGGGCCGGGGTGAGGAGAGTGAACTCCTCTGGCCTGGGGTGGGAGATGACAGCTCCTCTGGCCCTGGGGCATGCGAGGAGATCCAGCTCCTCTGGCCCTAGGGCTGTGGCGGGGAGAACTAGCTCCTCTGGCTGCAGGGGGCACAAAGTTCCCCTCCATAAGCAGCTGAATTTTTATTTCGCCCCTGAGTCCACTGAAAGAGTTGATTCTGCTTAATGCCCCATCAACACCTGACAGGCTTGTCTTGATGTAAATCTGTCTTGTGGGTGTTACCCAGGAACACATCTTTAGTAACAAGCATGTTTAGACAGCATACAGTTTCATATCTTCATACTCAATGATGCTTCACACATTTCCCTGAGATGTAATCAGTGGAACAGTGCTAACTTAACTTAATTGGGGATTGATCCTGCTTTGAGCAGGGGGTTGGACTAGATGACCTCCCGAGGTCCCTTCCAACCCTGATATTCTATGAACTTTTCCAATGATATCTTACAAGGCATACTTTGTACAAGATTTATCGCAATTGTAGAACTGCTGTGACAATATTAGTGAAGACGGTCCCCTTCCTTTTTATACAGCTTCACAACCTATACCTATCTAGGTCATCCTGTCTTCCCTTTTTGAATATTGGCATAACCGCTCTCTTCCTGTCTTCTGACACTTCCCTTGTGTTCCAAGATTTACTGAAAATAAACAAATGAATCTATGAGCAAATTCATCTGGTTACACAGAACTTTAACTGACCTCACTCAACAATGGGTGAGTGTAACCAGTGAAATAAACAACCCAGGGAAATGGTAGGTCTTCCATCTCTTGGTATCGTCAACACTGGATGTTTCTAGACCAGGCCTTAGCCAATCACAAATTACTGGGTTCCGTTCAGTTCAGGGGTACCTGGGTGAAATGTAATGGCCTGTGATAGACAGGAGGTTAGAGGATCTAATGATCTGTTGTATTTAGATGGAGTATATGGGCCCAAAGACTGACAGGTGCTAACAAGACCCTGTCACTGTCCAACATTACAGTGTTAAACAAAGCTCGGGGGCTGATATACGGAGATCTCTGTCTGCTTAGTCCCATGATAAATACAGCATTAAACGTCATTTCACCTTTTATTAAAGATACAGAAGAAGGCAACCCAGTTAAAGCCTTTGAAACGTAAGGTGTTAAATCAGGCTTCTGCCCTTGTTACTTTTCCCTTTTAGCTGGAGAGAGTCTTTAGAAGGAAAAAACCTTTGTCTGACAGTCCCTTAGCTGGTGTAAAGATGGGAATAACTGTCCGGTCGGGGCAAAGATCAGAAGTTAGTAGAAACGGGCTGGAGCTGTTGGTTTTGTTGTTGCTGTTAAAGTCCAATCACGTTTCCTGCAAGACAAACACATGCAAAAGGGGAGAGGAAAGAACAGCCAAGAGAGAAAATGCAGCTTCTGTCTCTGGCTTCAACTCGCTTACCCCCTCGTGGCTGGAGAAACACAGGCCCAGCTCTGCGATAGCCTCATGTGTGGGGCCCAGGTCTGAGAGAGTCTGACGTGGGGCTGCCTCATTCTCTCCTGTGGAAGCTGTTCCACTCTGGATTAGTAATGAAAGGGTGATTAGAGCAGGGGACCGGACCCTAGGTCTCCCGCCTCCCAGAGGGGGCCCTAAACACCAGGCTACAGAGTCGTCCTCTCTGGCCCAATGAGTAGTTCAGTATTTCCAGAACAATCTGAGAGCGCGCGAGTGTGTGAGACGGGTTCCTAAACCAGTGGGCTACAGAACCAACCTAAAGGGGAGAGGAGAGAAAAATAAAAACGTGGGGAAATCCCGAACTTTCCGAGAGAATTTCCACACTGTCTAAACTACGTTTTTTCGTCAAAAACCCGCTGTCAGAAAATTCCTGAGCAGCTCTATTTTCAGGTCCCTTTGGGCCCCGACAGTTTCATTTTGCATGGGCTCATTTAGCCTGACCTGGCCAGAGGATTTCACACAGACTCTGTTGCATCCATCCCAATACTGGTGACTGACCTAGAGCACGTCTCTTGGACAGGCGTCCAATCCTGCCAAAGACCCTGCCCTGCCCATCTGTTCCACTGGTGAATCACCCTCACTGCTCTAAAGAGGTCTTATTTCCCGTCCGAGCTCTGCTGCGTTCAACTTCCACCCCCGGGAACCTGTTACACTTTGCCTCCTGGATTGCAACCCTCTAGCATCCGATCTGTTCTCCCTCTGTAGGTAATTATAGAGTGTGATCAAATTACTGCTTTACCTTCTCTTTGATAAACTGCATAGATTGGGCTCCTTAAATCCTATGTTTAAGTGCTCCACTGAACATTCAAGGATTTCATTAGCCCTCTTAGCCAGCATTGCACTTATCTACCATGACCTCCAAGTCCCCCTCCCCCCCGCCCCGCTACTTGCCAGGATACAGTCGCCGATCCTCTAAGTGTGGTGGGTAATCTTTATTCCTAGATATGTGATCTTGCATTTGGCCATATCAAAATCCATGTCTGAATGTACCCTGTTTTGTGGCAACGACCTGTCCTTGTCGTAGTTTACCACCCTATCAATCTTTGTGTCCGCTGTAAAGCTCATCAGCAGTGATTTCATATCCTCTTCCTGAGCATTGATAAGGGAATGAAATATTATTGGTCTAAGATCAGGTTCCTGCAGGGTTCCACTAGACATGTCCCATTAACACATTTTCAGATCTCTCCGATAACATTATTATTTTTTAAAAGTGATGTATTAACTGGATTAGAAACTAGCTCGTACTTTAATCCAAATGTTGCATGATGCTAAATCTGATGCCTCACAGAAATCAATCACACTAATCAACCAAACTTGTACTCTCATAAACCAGATAGGTCTTGTCCAGTGACCTTTACGTCTCCCATGGCACAATGTTGACTTGTGGTTAATTATATTTCTGTCTTTAGTTCTCTATTGACACAGTCCCACGTCCGCCTGACAGCCCTCCCCGGAAACGAAGCCGTGGAACAGCTATCTGGCCTGTAATTACCTTTTAAAGAGAGGCATAAAATCAGCTAATTTTCGGGAACTTCCCCAGTTTGCCTCCAATTATTAAAAACTAACAGTCCAGGCAGCTCCTCCCCGGTTCTTTTTAAAATGCATGGTGCAAGTTCTCTGGTCCTGCAAGCTTCAAGACCGTTTCGTAGTGGCAGATGCTGTTTAATATCCTCTTTAGTAACTGGTGGGAAGAAATGTGGCTTACCACTGAGGCCCAGAGCCTCAAAGGGACATAGGCAGCGTCAGGTGCCTTGAAAATCCCTGTGCTGCACAGAACCTGAGCCATGCACCCAGGCTCGCTGTGCAATGAATGGGGTGAGCCCGGCACCTTCGACTGGGACCCCCAAAAGCCCTGCTGAAGCTAGCCCAGGGGAAAGGCTAAGGAGAGAGGCGTCCTTCTCAGAGGTGCCCCCCTCTGCTAGCAATCCCCTACCAGGAGTCAGGCTGCTTTAGTACCTAAGCCGTTCTTGCACGAAATAGCTTAGGTACCCGCCTAATTGTGCACAAAATGGCTGAGAAGGGTGGGCAGGTCAGGGAGGGGCCTCCCTTATAACCTTTAGCCTAGTGATTAGGCCACTCCCCCAGGATCCGGGAGTCCCCAGTTCAATTTCCTCCCTGTGCCTGGTGAGAACACGGGACTTGACCATCATTTAGCTACAGCTAATCAGGGGAAAGATCTTGGAGTCATCGTGGACAGTTCTGTGAAGACGTCCACGCAGTGCGCAGCGGCAGTCAAAAAAGCAAACGGGATGTTAGGAATCATTTAAAAAGGGATAGAGAATAAGACGGAGAATATCTTATTGCCCTTATATAAATCCATGGTACGCCTACATCTTGGATACTGCGTACAGATGTGGTCCCCTCATCTCAGAAAAGATATACTGGCATTAGAAAAGGTTCAGAAAAGGGCAACTAAAATGATTCGGGGTTTGGAACGGGTCCCATATGAGGAGAGATTAAAGAGGCTAGGACTTTTCAGCTTGGAAAAGAGGAGACTAAGGGGGGATATGGTAGAGGTCTATCAAATCATGAGTGGGGTGGAGAAAGTGAATAAGGAAAAGTTATTTAATTGTTCCTATAATATAAGAACTAGGGCCTGCCAAATGAAATTAATGGGCAGCAGGTTTAAAAGAAATAAAAGGAAGTTCTTCACTCAGCGCACAGTCAACCTGTGGAACTCCTTGCTTGAGGAGGTTGTGAAGGCTAGGACTATAACAGGGCTTAACCTCCATGAATTTATCCAGTTCTCTTTTAAGTCCATTAATGGCTATTAGCCAGGATGGGTAAGGAATGGTGTCCCTAGCCTCTGTTTGTCAGAGAGTGGAGATGGATGGCAGGAGAGAGATCACTTGATCATTACCTATTAGGTTCACTCCCTCTGGGGCACCTGGCATTGGGCACTGTCAGCAGACAGGATACTGGGCTGGATGCACCTTTGGTCTGACCCAGTATGGTTATTCTTATGTTCAGGGGTCTTCCACCTCACAAGTGAGCCCCCCTCACCACTGGGTGAGAGCATCTTCCACTCTCTCTGGTCCTGGGAATATTGAATTCAAGTGGAATGGCTTCAGCGAGAGAGACTGACATCAGGTATCCCATCGCTCAGTGGTTAGACTCCTGAGATGGGGGAGACCCCTTCAGACACAGGAGGGCTGATTATGGGGTTTCCCGCACCCTGGACGAGTGCTCGAACCCCTGGGCTGAAGGTTCTGCTGGAGGCAGCTGGCTCCCCCCCCCGGGGCTGTTCTGTGCAGAGTTAAGCGTTCTCTAGGCGAGCTTACCGCACGAGGCCGGCCCTTGGAGAAGACAGGTGGAGGGATGCCCATGGTCACCTGGCTCGTGGCTCGGGTGCGGGGTAGGCGTCCCAACGCCAACAGAGGAAGCAGCGCATGTGTCCCGACCTAGGTGCCGAGGGAACCCTGGCAGCAGAACCGTAGCTGCCTACAGGGCTAGGCAGCAGCTGAGCAGGGGTTTCAGGGATCACCCAACATTGGGACACAGACCAGGGCAGAAAATATTTTAAAAACAAACAAAACAAGAAACCAATGCAGCAGCAGTCCCTTGAAGATGGTGCCCAGGGAAACTGCTCATCCCCAGACCTGGCCCTGCTTAGTTAGGCATCTGGATTCATTTGTGGATCCTTCTGACCCTTCCATCTTTTCTGCATCATTCTGACAACTCTTCCTTTTCCATCTAGCACCAGGCCTCTGCGGTGTGCAAATTCCTCTAATTCCTGAGTATGGGCAGCAGGGTAGGCCGAGCTCAGCCAGCCCTCTTTGGAGACGGCGCCCATTAAACCCTGCTGCTGGGGGTGATCAGAGCCAGCTGGGAGAGGGTCCAGGGCCTGCCGGCCGAGCACCCAAGTCCTAGAAAGCCTGAGCGCTCAGGGTGCGGGGGACGGGCAGGAAGTAGGCTGGGGGGCTGTGGTGGGCAGTGGGATTCCTAGGCAGACTGGGGGAGAGGTGCCTGGTAAGGAAGCTGTGGGGTTTATGCTGAATGATGGTGCCCCGAAGAAAGGCCTGAGTGGGCTCTGGAAGTGGTGGTTAATGCTTGCTGCTGGCCTGTCTCCCGTGCCAGGATCTCTCTCAAAAAATCCCTCCTTGGTGCCCTTAGCCCTGCCATGGGGGTTTAATTGATCTCCGGCTATCGTTGTCCGTTGTCTGTAGTGCTTCACGGGTGACTTGTAGCCATGCCCCCCCCGCCCCCCCATTGATCTATATAAAAACACCCTCCCCCTTTTTTTCCTCTCTCTCCAATCACCATAGTAGCCTTCACTGAAGTGGCACTTTATGTGGCCGAATTTGTGCCTTTCCTGGCATCTCGGAAAGTGTCCTTTAAACAACTCCCCATTCTCCGTCACGCTGACTCAGCTTGGCTCAAACATTTAGCTTCGTTTGCTGATATTGGTGCCTGGGGCGGTTACAAGGCTGATCTAGCCAGCTCATGATCATTCATAATGAAGGCAATCGCTAATTTTTAATCCAAAGATCAATTAGTCTAACCATCAGGATGAGACCTAATACTGAATTACTCTGTGCCCCCTCTCCCAGGAGGGGATGGATTGTAGGCCATTGAAGGGTGACTTGTCCATCTCTAGCCCCCGCCCCTGCTGTTTCTCTAGGTGGGGGGTAAAAACGTTAGAAAAGTATCTGATCTGCAGAAACTCAAGATCGTCTTGTGACGGGCAGCATGAGACCCCAGCCCGATGAAGTGATTTAGGGTCTGTTCCAGTCTCCCAGCCGCTACTCTGCTGCAATGCCGATCCACACGCAGTCAAGATCCCGTGTCCAGGTCCCCAATAACTCTGAGCCATGTAATGTGCCTTCTGGTGAAGAGCGCTTCGCTCTTCCCACTCACTCAGCCCCATCTGCATGGGCTGGAGCCAGGGACTCTAGCATGCCAGTCCTGCAGAGCCCCACAACGCTTTCGGAAACACCGACTGTCAGAACTGTCCTTGTGCGCGAGCGTTTCTAATTCCTCCTGTTTGTTATCTGGGCTCCTAACACTAGGTTGTGGGCAAAGAACCTATCCCCTTCATGTGCCTTGAGCCTGAGTTGTGTGTTCGATCGTTTGGGCTGGTTGTCTCCTTGCCACCTTCCCCTCACATAGCTAGTTTAATGACTGGTTCCTGTGCTCATACGCTAGAGGCCATATATAGCCCCCTCTCCCCATAATGGAACCAACGCCCTCTACTTACCTACCAATGACTTACCTCCAGTATCCTCTGCTATCTGCTTTTCCTTGCTCATGGGACAGGGAAAGTCTTGAGAAGGTTACTTGGACTTTCCTTTCCTTATTCCCTTCTGAGATCTCTGAAGTGTCCCCTGATGCCATGTGGCTGGTGCAAGATTCCGCTGGTGATGCATGACAATGTGCGTATTGGCCTGCTGCTTTCAGAATCCCTTCCAGCGCAATCCCCTTGGCTTCACTCCAGAAAACAGCACACAGTCTTGCTGTCCAGTTGTCGTAACATGGAGTCCTCAGTGCGGATTGCCTGTTGTTGATTTGGGCTGAGCAGCCATCCTCAAGTATGGCCCCTGTAGTTCTGTGCTGCCTCTCGATTTAATGCCTCAGATGTTTCCCTGGCCACCATGCTGCATAGTAATTCTAGCTGTGTTGAGTCCCTCCTGCTCTCTTCCTTAGTCACAAGACAGCTCAGCTTCTCTGTCCTGCTTTCCTCTGGAGGACACAACCACCAATCTCGAATACTCTCTGGCTTCCTCACTGCAGATTTCTCCCCCAGTTGTACCTGGTGGTGGTGCCTGTCTGGCTGTCCAATAAATCTGCAGCCTCTAGGATACTACGTAAGGTCAATAATTGCTTTTGAAGACCACAATCCTCTTCTTCTTTCAACACAGCTGCCAACTTGCACTTCATATGTCTCTTCCTCCTGTGGGCAGGAAGGACACAACCCGGGACATCTCCTGCAGGTCACAGTAACTGTTCCCCCTCAAGCAATCGCTTTATGCCTAGAGCGTGGGTCTGAGATTACAGTGGAGGGGGGAAGAGATGTTGTCAGGAGGGTGTTGGGAGCAGTGACCTACCTGGCAGAGGGGAGCTCATATTGAGTAGCTAATACAGGAGACGTTCAGGAAGGTGGAAAGGTCTGAAATTGAGCCTGGCAACTAGGTCATTCCTGGGAAGGAAAACAATTAATGCTGCTTTTTGGCCGAAATGTGATGTAAACCGGGGTTACTGCAGAAGGTGAATATCAGAGTGCAAAGAGAGCAGACGAGAGGTCACTTCCGTCAGGTGGCGCTGGCTGGGTGGGAGGGTCCTGCGCTTGTAGGATGGGGTGGAGTTGACCTGCCTTGTAGGGCTGTCCAATAGCAACCGGTCAGCAAGCGGTGGTGCTGCGCGATGCCTCCAGCACTCACTATGGGTGTTCCCCTACTTCAGGAACGATACCCGTAGGAGTGTAGGGAGCCGGTGCACCAGACTGTGAGACTCCTCAGCCCAGGCACTGGGGCTGTTTGTGAGGGAAAGAGAAAACAGTCCTGCTGCCTTCACCCCTCCGGCCTGTTTAACAAAGAGCTCCTGCACCCTACCTTGAGATTTATGGTGACTTTAGAATCCCCCCCCACTTGCATCAGCCTGAGGGGGACACGCAATCCATGCCCGGTCTGGAGTTCGCTGCCCCATAATATCGCTGAGCCCACCTGCTCTGCAGGAATAAAGTCCTGGGCCCTGCTCTTCAGAACGGGAACATCCCCCACCAGGACATTAGGCGGGAGTTAAAAGAAAACAAACAGACATGGGGAGAGCAAAATGCTCCTGCTGGTTCCATTATTTCCCACATCGGGGGGTCTTGCAGCTTCTGAAACATTGGGTGCCAGCCCCTGTAGGAATCAGGAGGCTGGATAGACCCTTGGTCTGATCCCCCAACAGCAGTTCTGATGGATGGTAGCTTTCAGTGCTACCTCAGTTTCTCTAATACTGGTATTTTCCTTGTACGGCCCTTCAGAATTATCCATAGCAGCCCTGTATCATTTCCCCTTCTCGGTCCCCGTTTTAACCCCCTTTTCTGACACAGCTCTAATTCTGGAGGGGTTGCCCTGGGCCTCCCCTGTCCCTCCCAGCAGGACTCTAGGCACCCTGCCCTCAGGCATCCAGGTGACCACCCTGCTGGCCCCCACGTAGAATCAGCCCTGTTGCAGCACGCTCCCCACCTCAGCCTGTGGAGAGGGAGCTAACGCTGGCTATGCCTCTTGGTCCAATCCTGGTGCTGCTGGCAGGTGGCTGCTATGTTTCAGCTGCTCGGGACAGAGGTGCTGCTCTGTGCCTTCTCCCTCCACATGGGCCATGCCAAGAATTTGTTCTCTCCAGCCTGAGTTCACCTCCCCCATTCATCACTCGGCGTTCCAGATTCGCGCTGCGGCCAGGAGGTGCTGGCTCTGCGGCTCCCCTACAGACACACACCCTTTTGTTCACCTGTTTCCCCTTCCCAGAATCAAACCTGACACTGGAGATCCTCTTCCTCCGGGTGTTCTGTGCCTGGCATCTGCACGGCCTCTCTGCCCCATGCCTGCCTGTCCTCCGGGCTCGCTGCCACTGAGCCGTTCCCAGGCTGCCGTTGCTGCAGGGCTGCCAGCGAGGGGAGTCCGAGCTTGCTGGGTCCCGGGAGTGCTTGTCAGGGCCCTGCGGTTGGTCTGTAAGGCTCCGTCTCAGCCCAGGTTGCCTGCTGCTTTGCCTCCCAGCTGCACTGGGGACGGGAGCTGATGCTGAGCATCCTAGGGGATAGTTACTGAGCGCTGGCTGTTTAGAGCTGGGATTAGTCAAAGGTAGCCTGCGACAGGCCCGCTGCCAGAGCCTGGAGGGGCCTTTCCTGGATGGCTCTGTCTGGGGGGAGGCAGGGATGTCTCTGCCCTTCAGTTTTAGGATCTGTTCAGTTACAGGCCATGTTGCCCAAGGCTAACGTGCATCTGAATCTTCTCTGCGTTGGCAGAGGCTGTCAGTCACGGGCCGCGGGAGGCTGTGTGGAGGGATGCACATCGGAGGAAGCATGGGGTGTCAGAGTTCCCGGACGATGCTCTGGAGCTGCTCCCTACGAAGCCAGGCAGGACTCTGGGGAAGTCTCCTCTCTGTGAGCAGACTGTCTGCAGGACACACAGTTCACACAGCTTCCACCTTCCTGGGTCTGATCTCGGAGCATTCAGCATCCTCTGCCCCTCCGTGTGCTTCCCACAGTGTGCCCCCCAACTCTGCAGTCAAACGTGACTCTCAGCCAGCCAGTAAAACAGAAGTTTATTAGATGACAGGAACATGGTCTAAAACAGAGCTTATAGGTACAGAGAACAGGATCCCTCCGCCGAGTGCATTTTGGGGGGTAGTGAGCCAGACAACCATGTCTGCACTTCACTCCACGTCCCCAGCCAGCCCCAAACTGAAACTCTCTCCAGCCCCTCCTCCTCTGGGCTTTGTCCCTTTCCCGGGGCCAGGAGGTCACCTGATCTTTGTCTTCAACCCTTTAGGTCTCACCTTGCAGGGGGGAAGGGCCCAGGCCATCAGTTGCCAGGAAAGAGGGTGTTGGCCATTCTCTGTGTCCAGACCCCTGCACACACCTGCCCTCTAGGGCTCTGCAATGATCATACACTCTTATCCCACCACCTAGATACTTAAGAACTGCCTAGGGGAAACTGAGGCACCCCCACAATATTCAGAGGAAACATTAAGAACAGTCCCACTTCATCAACAGTCCCACTCCTGGGGGACCAGGAGTAAGGAGCTCTGTGCTCTTTAGTCTTCACCAAGACTGCAGTGGCTGCCTTGCAGTAACTGGGGGCCCCAACCATGACTCGATGTATAGGAAGAGGGGTGAGCCAAACAGCTGGCGTGTGAGAACCAGGGCAGGCTGACCCTGAGAGCAGGAGGTTAATGAGTGAAGTGAAGGGCACAGTCTGGGTCAGCGTCTGGCAGGAGAATAGTTGAAGGGTTTGGCATATGCACAGGGTCTTGATCCCCACTGATCCTACCTGCTTACCCAGGCCAGCTGTCTCATTAGCACCAGCGTTGCCTCTGGACACTCTTCCCTCTATAAATCCTGAATATTGCCTCTTCCCCGGGGGGCTAGGGCGGGACTCTGTTTCACTTACCATGGCAAACTGTAATCCTGGGAATAAACCCCCCGTCCAGGGCAATCGCAGGCGAGGGCGTACAGGTGTGGGCCGAGGGAGGGGGTTAGCCCAGCCATCAGCAGGCGCCGTTGTAATGGAACCGGACGGGGAGCTGCCCAGTGGGTTACAGAACAGATGCAGAACATGGCACGTGGCTTGCAGGTACCGCTGATGCTGCATGACTCATGTCTGAAGGCCCTTGGGCTGCTACCTCCTCGGCCCTGGGTGCAGCAGCAGCGTGCGTGGGCTCAGTCGGGTTCCTCTCCTCAAGTGCCCGCGTTTTTCTTTGGTGGGCCCTTCCATCTGGAAGGGCCTGAGTCTGGATTTTGCCTGTCCCCGTGTGACTTGCATGGCCAGTTCTTAGCCTAAAGTGCTTCCTCCTGCCTTGCCACCTGGAATCTGTCCACTAATCCAATTCCTGGGGCCCTCTGCATGAACTGTTGGGCTTTCCGCATCACTGATCTTTGTTTCCCAATGCAAAATATTTGTTCCAAAGAAAACCCTTCAGCTAGAACCAGGTTATTCAGAGACAGCCCAGTGTCTGAACAGGTCTGCCTGCAATAGCTCCACCCCAGCGCACTGCGAGCCAGCGAGACCATGAGGTCTGTGTCCATCACTGGCTGTAACAGCTGCCAGGTCGTGCCTGGGCCGGATCCTGCCGTTGGTCACCCCTCTGCATCCCCTCGCGGCCTGCCGTCGCTAGAACGTTCTCCCGGCCTGGGGGCTGCCTGCGTGGGAACCTGGCACGCCTCTGCAGCAGCAGCAGCTGTCCACGGGCAGTAGGTTGGAGTGAATGGTTCTGGGATGAGCTGGACAGTGGGGGGAACACACCAAGGGCAGCTCACAGGGCTAGTATAGATGACCTGCTTCGTCTGGGGTGTCCTCTCCAGAGGATGCAGCCGGGGGCTGTATGGAGCAGTATGTGCTACGGGGCAGGCTCCCCCCAAGCCAAAAGCAAATCTGGCAGGCAGAGCGGCACTAGGCAGCGTGCTGGTCACAGGCCCGTCCCCGTACCACTCCCTCAGGCACAGTGCAAGCAGGGCGCTGCCCGGTAGTGCGGACAATAGCTGTCAGATCCCAGCCTGGCGCAGCGGAGCCCAGCCCAGCCGGGGAGGAAGCTGTCACTGGCAGGGATGCGGATCGGTCAGCTCCTGGGCCGTGTCCCTGGCTGTCAGTGAATGCTCACTGGCTATGGTGCAGGTCAACACCCGCAGCTGGCCCGTGTCTGCTGGCTTGGGCTCAGGGCTGCGGGAGTCTTTAATTGCAGTGTAGACGTCCGAGCTCAGGCTGCAGCCCGTCTACACCTGCAGTTTGGCAGCCTGAGCCCGAGCCAGCAGACCTGGGCCAGCTGCTGTGTGGCCAGTCCCAGCACGGTTCACGAGCTGCTGAGTAAACCGTCGCTGGGAGTGGCAGGCACTGAACGAGCAACCTGCCCGGAGGGAGCTGCGCTGAAGCTGCAGCATCGTCCGAGGCCAAGCGTGGGCACGTGCTGGGACCTGTGGGTCAAAGGGGGCTTCTCGGAGCAGGTGTGAAACCAGGCGTTGGCCCCAAGCTGCAGATTGCGTGCCCGGGTTCTGATCTAGTTCCACACCAGGGGTGTTTGGTCTGGGGGTCCGGGTCGATCCCTAACAAAGCTGCCTGTACTCCTTCCCTTGTCTGACTAGCTTACCCCTCCTCCGCTGCTTGCACTTATTAGTGATGTGCGGTTGTGACACCAGGCTCTGGTGCTGGTGAACCAGGTTCCAGTTCTGTGCTGGGGGGAGGTCGGGTGTGGGGGCTTCTGGCGTAAGAGCAGAGCGCGTGTTGAGCAGGGAGCTCTGGTTCCTTGAGCTCTCCTGAGGCCAGGCTCCATTCTCCGGGTAGTAGCCACCTAGCTCCCCTCTTGGGAGGAGTGGGGCTCTGTCTCTCGCATTGTGATGCTCCCAGAAGCTCTGGGATGGGGCTGCTGCCAGGCCTCCTGAGGCGCAGCTATTTACTCTGTCCCCAGGACTGTTCCTCTGTCCCCTGTGAGTGCCTGGTTATTCAGACAGGGTGAAGGGTTGGGAGGCTGGACGGACCCTCCAGCTGACTGCAGTACAGAGGAGCCCTGCTTTTTTGTCCAGCCTGGCTCCCTTCCCAGCCCCTCGCTGGTCAAATCCACAGCCGCCCAGTCCATTCGCACCAAGGGGCATCCACTGACTTGCACTCTTCTAAATAATATGTCAAGGTTTCCTTCCTCCCTCCCTCCGCGGAGACTTTCCTTGCCTGGGTTTGGGCGGTTTGCTTTCAGCTGCACGCAGTGACTTGCGTTCGTGCGCAGAACGTTCACTGTGGCCCATGACCAGCACCTCCAGCGAAGGAAGCCAGTCGTTGGCAGAGCTGGCCTTGGAAACCGGCTGGAGCTCCTGGCTTCCCTCCTGCACTCTGGTCACAGCCAGCCAGTCTGAGAATCTCCCTTTTTTGGGAACGATGCTATTGCCACCTTGGCATTCTAGCCCGGTTCTGAGAGGCCTCCGACCCTTAGCAAACCTTGAACACCTGCTGTGCCGAATTGGAGTCGGAAGGCCAATGTCCTCAGAAGTGCCCACGGACTTGGGTTGTCTGTCTCCTCGCTGTTGGCTTTAGACACCCTGGTTCCTCAAGCTGGGCACCCAAAATCAGTGGGTGCTCTCGAGTGTTGGCCTGCTTCCACCGCACCTTAATGGGGAGGAGCAGCATTGCTCTCAAAGGAGCTCAGCAGCCAACAGGACAGCTCCTGCGAATCTGTGCAGGGACGTCCCAGTGGGAGCTGCTGGCCCCCAGCTGGGGGTGCTGAGCCCTTGAAACCTGGTCTGTGCGCTTGGGGGAATCTGCCTCTGTTCAGGCCTCCACGCGCCTGCGTTCTGTGATTCCCTTGCTGCGTACTAGGCTGAGTCCCATTGGCCTGTGGCGGCCGGGTCCAAGCTTCCCTGTCCTCGCATATGCCGGTGAGCCACCCGGAGCGGGGATGGTGATTTTAGGCCCCAGTTCAGCAGAGCTTTTTACTCACATGATGTAAGCATCAGATTCCAGCTGACTCTGACCCTTCCTGGCAAGGTCTCGTTGGGCACCTGCTCCTGGCAAGCTCCAGCACAGGAGAATACCAGCTGTCTTTGTTCGCTGAGCCATCAGCAAACCCATGAGCTGGGCAACAGCGAAGCCGGAGACGCAAACCCTCAGAGAACATGTTTGGTTTCCAGGAAAGAATGCAGCTGGCGGGGTTTTGTGTATTTCCTTTTACAGACTAGATCGCCCAGCCTCTGAGGACAGCACCAAGAGGCCCTTCGTGTTTACTGTAAGCCAGGTATGGCTGGGTTCCTGGTCCCTCCGCGCCTTCCAGGGACAGCGTCCTCTGTGCAGAGCCCTCACTCGGACTTGTTTAGAGGGGGAATCTAATGGCGAATACTGCTGGTATAGGGCAGGCCTGCCCCGCAGCCCCCTGCGATTCCGGTGCTGAGCTTCTCTCTCTGCCGCAAACCAGGCAAGCCTTGCGGGGACTCTCGGCAGCCTAAAGGAGCTCCTGGGACCGGAGTGTTCGCTTTGTTTCATTTAGGATCTGATGTGGGGTTTGAATTTGGGGCTGGAAACAAAAGAGCAGAGCATTACTCACCTACCCCTCTTCCCTTCCATCCCGGCTGCACCTCTCAGTGGTTCCCTAGAGGGCCTCTTTGTCCTATTCCAAACCCTGTCTGCCCCATATGTATAGTTCACCCTCTACATGTACGGGGTGGTCCTGCCCCCCCCAACCCCCACCCCCACCCTCCGCTCCGCACTGGGCGTGCTTAGAGTCTCTGGGCAGGAGCCCAGTCTGGGAGGAGCCCAGGTGCGACTCAGAAGAGCATTGGCTCTGCAGGTCTCTGGAGGTTTGGGGATGTTAAGGACACCTGTCCGTCCCTCCCAGCAGGGACATTGGTAGCACCTGGAGGGCAAAGCCTACGTCAGGGTGTCTGCAACCAGGCCAGCAGTGGGGCGTGGCGCAGACAGTCCCATGTGTTTTAGCGCTCACTGGGCTGGCTGGGCAGTGTGGCCCTGGGTAGGACAGAGCAGGTAGGATGGCCTAGTAGTGAGGGCACTAGTGTGGGAACTTGGTAGACCGGGCTTCAAGTCATTGCTCCGCCACAAGCTTCCGGTGTGACCTTGGGCCAGTCACTTAGTCTCTCGGTGCCTCAGTTCCCCTCTGCACAGTGGGGAGGCGGGCGCTGCCCTGCCTCCTACGGGTGTGGTGGGTAAATGCGTTGATACCTTGGTTAGACAGGAGCCCCAGGGGTTGTTCTTTCACAACCACCTGCAGAGGGCTGGCTGGGCTGTCACCACCTGGAATCCCAGTACCACTGACTGCCATGGAGGCATCTCCTGCCCTGGCACACTGTCTGTAGGAGTAGTGTAGGGCTGATTACCCTGGGCCTAGAGTGCGCCTGGGCTGGCCCCAGTCCCTGTGTAGCTGCTGGAGAGCGCAGCCCCTCTATATGGAAAGAACCCCTAGATGTGGGCTGGGGGGACCCTGGTGCCTCCCAGGAGGGAAATGGCTGCATGAGCAGCAGAGCAGAGCACCTTGGTGAGTGGGCTGTGGAGGGCCACCTAGTGAAGGCAGAACCGCTGAGCTGCATGGGGTGGCGGTGGGTTCAGACCCTACCACCAGTCACGCCTCTGTTTCCTGGGGTGCTGATGACTCCCCTGCGGCACCCCTGGGATCTTGGCACCTGGCTGTGCCGTGCGGGGGGGGGCACGCTCCATCAGGCAGAGAAGCGGGCCCGTTCCTGCAGCAGGGCAGAGTTCACCCAAGTGTCCTGTCCCCTTAGAACGAGCCGCGCTGGCAGTCGTCTTCAGAGCCATCTACTGGGACTCCCAGCTCTGCTGCAAAGAGCTGCCACCGGAGGCAGAGGACCCCAGAAAGCTCCCATCTCCCCCTTCCCTCCCCTCCACCCCCATGCCGGGTCTTGCCAAGCAGCCGAAAGCCACTGCTGGGCTGTGGAACAGGACAGAAGTCACTTCTGTAGCTCGCCGGCTAGGTACTGCTGCCACCTGGCTGCAGGGTGGCAAGGCCTCTTGGGCACAGGAAGGTGCAGCCAGTCGTTGGCAGAGCTGGGCTTGGAAACCGGCTGGAGCTCCCGGCTTCCCTCCTGCACTCTGGTCACAGCCAGCCAGCCTGAGAATCTCCGTAAAGGTCAAGGCGGGGCAATGGAGAAGAATCCAAACCAGACTATCTGGTCTGAGGGTGACTTAAAGAATCAAGAACACAAACACCAGCTTCTCAGCCTCCCCGGGGCTAGGAAAGGACCTTGCAAGGTCACGGCGCGCTCGCTTGAACTCACTCGCGGAATTCTGATACTACTTCTCTTCGAGCACTAGCCACCGAGCTCGGAGCGCAAGCCAGGAGCGGCTTGAAACCCAAGGCAAAGCTGTGGGAGGCCTTTGAACCGCAGCACACAGGTGGCCTCTGCAGATGGCTCTCCGTGGTAAGGATCCCTGCTTGAGTTCAATGTAAAGCCGTGCGGGACCTGCTCTGCACAGGCTACGGGCCAGGGGTTCCCAACCAGTCCTGGGATCCCACGTCAGGTAGCCACTGCTCCTTCAGCGCCCTTCTCCCACTGACCAGCCCCTCTTCGCCTCAGCACTGGGGATCCTGGCTGCCGGGACTCCCCGGGGAGACCAGCTGAATGCTCTGAGGAGCTCCATGGGACCAGCATGAGGAGAGGCCTGTGGAAGCTGTGTGGACTCACTGCCCCTGCCTGAGAGCTAGCAGCGGCCTCCTGCAGACCACTGCAGGCCTCCACAGACTCCGTATTTAAGGGTCGCTGTCCTGCTGCGGGGTGGGCTGGATGATCCAGGTAGAGAATCCCGCTCGGCCATTCCTGCAGCCAGCCCCGTAACTCCTGCCTGAGCTGGCGCACCAGTGAGTGACGCCCAATTGAAACCGGGGCACCTTGTTTCCAGCTTGGCTGATGTTGGCATTTCGCAGCGCTTGGCTCTTCTGCCTCTGCCCGCTAGAGCAAAGTGTCTGCTCTCTGGTCCCTTCTCCCCTGTGGGTACTTTGCAGCTCTGAGCCTTCTCTTGGCTAAATTCGAGACTGGCCTTCTCGAGCCTCTCGCTGTCAGGTGGGTTTTCCAGACCCGGAGTCATTCACCTGGTTCGTCTCTGAACCCCTTGCAGGGTTTGAACGTCCTTTTTGCAGTAAGGGCCCAAGAACTAGACCCTGTGCCCAGTCATGGGCCCCCCAGGGCATTTAGAGAAGTCACGTCACCTCCCTACTCCAGCTCCGCATTCCTCAGCCTGTTCGCCCTGGCCCCGTCGTCGCACGGGGAATTCCTCTTCAGCTGGTGTCCTCCAGGAGCCCTACCACCTTTTTCTGAGTAACCATCCTGTCGGCCTGACCTGCAGCCTTTGTTCCTAGTTGTATGACTTTGCATTTGGCCATATCAGACGTCTGTCTGATTGTGCCCAGCATCCCAAGTGCGCCAGACGGCTCTGTAGAACTGCCCTGTCCTTATCTACCATCCCACTAATCTGTCCTCTCCATGCTCTGTCAGCAATTCTCTTCTCTTCTTCCAGAGCATTAATACAGATATTGAATAGCTTTAGGCTAAGAACAGACCCCAGCAGGACCCACTGGAGGATGATTCCTAATTAACAGTTACACTTTGAGATGGGTTAGTAGCTTGGTAACCGACCAATGTACCATGGCCCCTCGTGACTCTGTAGAGTGCTACCCTGTCCCCAGCAAAGCTAATCACTGCACGAACCAGCACCTTGCTCCTGAGAGGTTCTCTGCCCCTGGGTACTCCTGGCATTAGAATCTGGGGCTGGAGTGACACCTCTCCACAGCCCCTGTGTCCCACAGATGGACCCTTGTGTGTCTGGCAGAGCAGTCTGCCGTGAGGGCAGAAGGACTCTGAAAAGGACAAAGATCCTGGGCCTGACTCACGGTTGCACCAAGGAAAAAGCGGGTAAAGAGCTGCCATGTGGATCGGGGATTGTTTTACCCCCATGGGCCTGTATAAATAACCGCACAAACTGCGGGGCCGTGGGGAGTTGGCCCAGGTTTCCATGCAAATGTCTTTGACATGTCGGATCCCTGCAAAGAGCTGCTGGACATACTCTGATCCAGGGCCTTGCCAGCGCCAGAATGTTTCTTGTAGTTCCCCGCTGCCAGCGTCACCAATGGGATTGCTAGTGTAGACAAGACCTGCAGCAGCCCGCAGCACTTTAACCACCATGTCTCCTAGAGCTAGTCCAAGTGACACGCTGGTTAAAATGCCGAGGTGACCCAAGGGTGCTTACTGCAAAACTGCTACCTCAGTTTCCCCTGTTCTGCACACTCCTGTTTGGCGTGAAGGACGTGGGAATGATGTTGGGGAGGGGAATGTAGGTGCGGTGACTCTGTCAGTGCATCTCACTGATCGCTTGTAGCAGGGAAAGCACGGGGGCCTCTGATCTCTAGGCTCTCCAAAGCCAGGCTCTGGTCTGGGCCTGATAAAGGACATGACTTTCCTGGTAACTGAACCTGTGTTTGACCCTTCCTAGTTGCAGCAGGCCGGCTGTTGGGGAGGGTGCTGAGGATAGGTTTGGAAGCCGCTGTTCTAACCTCATCTTGCTGGAACTGACTTGTTGTACGGCCTTGGACCAGGGGATGGGGGTGCCTCCGTTTCTGCGGTGCGCTGAAGACCAAGATCTGTACAATGCTTTGAAAAGGAGGAAAACCAGCTTTCGTCCAGCTGGTGCAGCGAACGGTCAGTGTGGACACGACGGCGTGGGTGGGCGGGCTCGCTGCCCCAGTCCATCCTGCCCACTGGGGACGTGCTCTGGTAACCCATGCTGAATGCCCATGCCACAAGGTCTACGCAGCCACTGTTGCCCAAAGCGCGCGTGGGTCTGGTTACCCCGCTCCAGTCACGCAGCATAGACGGCCCTTTAGTAAGCTGGAAATCCCTGGTGGTATCGGAACGCTGCTTCCTGCAGCTGGGAGCGGGCACCCAAGCAGTCTCCCTAGGACGCGGGTGCCCAATGGAGCGTCAGCGTGCAATGGGACGGGAGCAGAGCTCCCTGCTCTGGGCGCACCGGGTGCTTAGCATAGGCGCCGACTCATTTATTTTTTCCCCGGGGGTGCCCTACCCTCACTCCGCCTCTTCCTCCCCTCTCTCCGCCTCCTCCCCGAGGCCGTGTGCCACTCACTGCTCTCCACTCTCCCCCCAAGCCCCCTCCCCAAGCCATCAATCAGCTGTGGCTGGTGGGTGCTGACCACCCAGAGCCGGCGTCTCCAGTGCTTGGGCAGTCCTAGCAGGGGCAGCCTCCTCTCGGCTTGCAGTCTGGCCGCATTTCTCCAGAGTGGAGCTCTTGTCTGAGCGTCTCCAGAACCACCTTTCTGCTACATCGCAGGAACTGGCTAGGAATTTACAGGCAGACTGTCCTCTGAAAAGCCAGACCCAGCTGCTCTCCTTTGGCCTGCCAGGACCACGCACTTCGGAATGCATCACGGTCAGGCTTGGGAAGGGATATGGGTGTTACACCCTGACACCCCGATACTCAGGATGGAATTAGGATATGTTTTGTACAAAGGATGCCTTGTGAGGTGTCATTCTAAAAGTCTTGATCTGCGAGGCAGTAATATCTCGTTGGATTGTACATGCTGCCGTCGTGTGTGAAGGCTCATGGAGGAAATGCACACAAGCACCAGGGTTACCGCAGGAACTGTGTACAAGAGAAATCTCGCAGAGGAAGCACTGCACAGTGGGGACTGTTTGACCCAGGTCACAGCAGAAGAGCTTTCAAGCAAGTGGGGAGAAGCTATAAAAGAGGGAAAATGACATTATGGATGGTCCTCACTCTTCCTAAAACACACCTGGAAACACCCGAGGAACAAAGACTGAACTCTGGGAAGTGCTGGTCCCAGGCCAGAAGGATTTTTAACCTGTGTATGAAAACCTGGGAAAGCCAAGGCAACTTGTGCCTTAAGAATCTGCCAGCCTGTTTATCGCTCAGGGTGAGAATTTGCTCATTGATATCTTACCTATCTAGTGTGTTAAACTCGGTTTGTGGTTTTTATTTATTTACTAAGGTAATCTGCTTTTGATCTGTTTGTTTGCTATCCCTTATAATCACTTAAAATTTACCTTTTGTAGTTAACCTTATTTCTTGTTTATAACATAACCTAGTTTGTGCAATTCATATCTGGGGGGGGGCAAGAAGCTGTGCATATCTCTCTCCACGTGGAGGGGGAGAGTGAATTTTTAAGAGCTTGCGCTGTGCAGATCTTTCTATACACTGCAAGACAATATTACTTTGGATTTACTCCCCAAAGGGCGTGTGCACATGAGTGCTGGGTGAACCTGAGAGCTGAACCCTCTCTCACACAGCTGACTTCAGTCTGTGTCTGCAGCTGGGTGTGGCCTTACCTGTGTGTGTGTGTGTGTGCGCGCACGCTAGCGAAGGCTTGAGGGCCTGGCACAGCATAAATAGGGTGAGGAAGCCCTGGCTGGTGGAGTGGGATGAGCTCAGGTGGCATCCCAGATTGGGGGGGGGGGGGTCCAAACTGTCAGTGGAATATTGGGGTGTCAGGGTGTAATGGTGGGGTCTTCGGGTTGGAGAATGCCTGCTGCTTGCTTCTCCTCCTCACTCACCCCATCCACATGATACTGCTCTAAGCCAAACTGGCCCTGCCCTGTTCCGTAGACAATCACCATCCTCCCATCTCACAGAGTCATTCACTCCTGGTGGCCAAATCCATTGTGCAGCTTTCCATGGCTGGCAGGAGTGCCTGGCACATCACCAGCACTGCCAGAAGTCAGGGCTGGGTAATATTCCTCCTCAGATCCATCTGACACGAGAAATGTCACAACCTGTATGTGCCAGCAGGTATGGGCGTAGACAGGCAGTAAACAAAATATCTTTAAAACAAGCCCTGGACCTGCTGGCAACCACTAAACGCCCCCCGCCCCTTGCCAACTCCACCGATTAAAACCTCTGTCCCGCAGGCTGCCTTCGTGCCATCAGCGCCGTGCGGCATGTGCCACGTCGCCCAAACACGGCACAGCCATTGCAGAACAGCACGATGGCTGCATCCCCTCGGCGGGCAGAGATGAGCTCTGCAAGCGATCGGAAACCTTAAACCTGGGCAGAGATGAAGCCAAGAGAGGAGTGAATTCAGCCTGGGGGTCTTCCCGGAATGCACCACCCCAGAGTACGGAGGAAGAAGCAGAGAGGCCTGAACCATTATAACCACCCGTCTGCAATTGCATAACTCCAGCAAACTCAAACTGTTTGAGCTACAAGTCTGAGGGTGGGGGAGGGGCTCTGCCTCTTCACAGACCCCCTCAAACAGCTGGCTCTACTCCTGGTTATATGCCTGTGCCTGGTTCTCAGGAGTTCCCCGGTCAGTTACTGCTTAGCACAGCTGAACTTAGCAGGGCTTGAAACCCTCCCGGTAAATGACTCCCTCCAGGCCCACTAATTCGTTTCTCTTCTCTGAGCTCCCTTCAGTTTGTCTGAAGCCGGTATCAAGTTTCTGAGAACAGAAGAGCAGGTGCAAGCCCATCAGCACCGGAGAGGGGAACGCTGCCCCTCGGATGCACGAATCCGGCTGTTGCCTCTGCACGGTCACCGTCATTCAGCTCTTTGCTCCTCTGCACCCTCTTGTAATGCGCTCTCCGCTGTCATCCCTTGAGACATCGCTGCTTCCCAGGCCTGTATTCCCCGGAGTCGCTAATCCCGGACACTTCACCTGCATTTCCCCAAGATGAATCTTGCTTTTGTTCTGTTCCCAGCACTTGACTCACCATTTCTCTGCTCTCACTGGTGTTTGCGACTCTGCCAATTGCGTGTCATTGGGGATTCGTTCGGTTTGCTCCTGCTTTCCAGACATTGCTGAAGATCTTAAATAAGACAAGAGCCTACTACGTACCTCCTTACAACTCCCTCCGGTGTCCTGTGTCTGGAGCCCTTCCCCACCCTTAGGTGCACTTGTCCACATTTCCAGGCAAGCCAGCAGGAGTTACTGGTGCAAGTAGGAATTCTGGAGGCACTGTCCAACATCGGAGGACATCAGCTGCTTTCCTTTTATCCGCTCTGATTTTATTTTAAATCCTGTGACGTGTCTCTCTCTGCCCTGGCTTGTTCTCTCCCGGCCCATCTCCCTCTGACGCTGTGTGCAAACTTTGTAGTCTCATATTTGACCAGGTGTCGAGGTTGGTTGCAGGGTAGCAGCTACCCGAGCTGTTTCACTTTCCTTCTGGGAACCTGGGCCCAGCTCTGAGCTCTGGGAGAGAAGCACCAAATGGGGCATGTCACCCTGCATGCGCCAGTGAAGCAAGAGGGCCCGACTCAAGGGCTGCAAGGAGCTGCAATCTGTACCTCGCTGTTTCTGTGGAGGCCACACGGGCAGGGGAGCTGCCCCTGCACATTCCTTGGGGATTCGGGGCAGTGCCAGTTGCCTGGCCTGACCAAGCCGGCCCCATTTACTCTGTGGCGGGCGCTCTGCTCCTTGGCAGAGCATGGTTTGCGGGCTGCCTCATCACCTACAAACCCTGCCTCCCTCAAGACACTGCCAGCTTGTGCCAGGTGACTCCGCCTGGCACATGCCCGGGTAGCCCGCTGGGGAGCGCTGTAGTGCCCTGCCTGTGCTGATCCCCAGAGGATGAGTTGTTACAGCCTCCAGCAGCAGAGCCTTGCCTCTCTAGCTTAAGCTGTTACAGCTTCTGCTTGTAGCGCTGGCGGTTCCCCGGTTCAATTCCCGGTGTGGGCCAAGACGCATCCTGGCGATTCCATCCAGTGTCTGGGTGTGCACAGCCAGACCCCCAGAGCAGTGCAGCTTTGGGCGTTGTGTGGTTTCTCCGTGTGGATGGCGTATCCCAGGGAATGCGGATCACGGGGGGGTTCATATGACCCCTCCCTCTGTAGGACAGCTCTTCTGGAAGTCTCTTAATCTTCCATATTGCAGTGTCTGTTTTTCTTGGAGTTCCCGACTGTCACGAAAACCCTGCTGGTCACTATCAAAGAACCCTCGCTCCGTTCTCCTGAAGGAACCTTCATCCTGGTCTTTGAATGAAGGTACTTCCAGTGGGGAGAGGCTCCTACCACTGCAGGGTGCTGCAGATGGGGTGGTGTTAAATTGGGTGGGGGGGAGCAATGCAAGTCTGCCTCTTGGACAGGCCTCCTTACACTGTGTCCGCTCTCCAGGGAGAATCCCGCTGTCACAACCACACACTCTTAAGAGCTGTGTCATGTTGTCTCAAGTACTTAAGCCAAGGTCTCTGAGCTTCTTCCACACTCCTGCTGATAATAGCTTATCTTAACTAATTAGCCTCTCACAGTTTGGATGGTCACTTCCAACTTATCTGTATGTATGTGTATATATATTTCTTTTTACTGTATGTTCCATTCTGTGCATCCGATGAAGTGAGCTGTAGCCCACGAAAGCTTATGCTCTAATAAATTTGTTCGTCTCTAAGGTGCCACAAGTACTCCTGTTCTTTTTGCACACTCCAAAGCACAAGCATGTCCTCCTGCCCCTCCTTGAAGGGTAGCCCCAAAGGCGAGGGTAGGCTAGGAAGAGCTCTGTTCTGTGTAGCGTCTGTGTCGGGCAGGTCCAGCCATCCAAGCAAGCTGGGGGCACAGCTGAATCTCTTGTGCGTATTGAATGAGGCTTGGGAACTCTGATACACAAGATGAAATCCCTCCGTCTGTGATCACTGGGGTGTGTCGTGACCCCTAGAAGGAAGATGGCCTGTGCTGAATGAGGCCAGTAGCCTGTGATTGGGTAATTAGACTGCGTTTCCAAAGGGAAAGATTTTGGTAAATTCTAGATTTTGGCAATTCTAGTGCTTAGCCTGTGTTCGGAATCTATCCTGCTCTACGTCCTGCCGGGGGCTACGCTGCCCCCGCGCTCTTGGGTGCCGCTGCTGGGCTTGGCTGGGACTTGATTTGTTCTTCTAACGAGCCCCGGCAGTCAGTAGCAGGGAGCCAAGAATCAAGAATGAGCATCTGTGCAACCTTTCCTTGGGCAAATGATGTATGACGGGGCACCGCGGAGGCTAGGCTGTGCGTGCCCTGAGCACAAGTCTGTGTCCCTCGTGGCTGGGGTAGTGGAGAAGTTTCGCCTTGTGGGATCTTTCCGGACTGATTGGAGGGAACCATTTCAGCAGGCAGCCGGAAAGAGCTCGGATCTGGTTGTCCCCCAGCCTGGGGGTGGGGAGGCCCCTGTGCCCAGATCACGGGGCTCTCTCTGGCCTTGGGCAGGCACCCCAGCCATGAGACCGTAAGGCACTAATTGACAGCCCGGCCTGAGAGGAGACATGGTCTGTTAAGCCCCCGCCCTGCACCGCCCCCTGCACCCCCCATCTCGCTCGTTTGTCCGTCCGTCGCTGTCGCGCCCATGGCCCGTCTTGCTGTAAGGCTAGGTGTGAAATATCCGAATTCCAGCCCGGCTCTGCTTCCTGGCTGTGTCTCTGAGGGCGCGGACAGGGACGGGGGAGGCAGCCCGGGACGCACGGAGGGGTGCATTGCGCTCTGCGGGCTCTGGGACCGCGGGCTCCTGACGGTTTTCAAGGCTGTGAGCTGGAGGGTGAGGAGGCCTGGTTCAGCCAGACTAGCCCCCTTTCGCCGCCGCTTGGACCACATCCCAGCCTGCCCTGGGCCTGCAAAACAGCTGGGAACCTGCCCCTCCTCCTTCTCCTCCCTGATGGGAGAGGTGCAGCAGCTGTGCAGGGCTGTTCCCGCAGCACCCCCGCTGCCGCCAGGACCTCCTGCCCAGCTGCTCGCGTGAGCTGCCAGCCCAGGCGTCCAGCTGATGCCCCGAGCAGGCGGGCCCCTCCGCCCTGGGACTGAGCTTCTGCTCTAGTTCCCCGGCTGTGGGCCCTCCCCGGCTGTTTTCCTTTGTCTCGGTGCGAAACCCAGGTAACGCTGGCACTCTGGTTGGGTGGTTTGTTCTGGACAGGACACATTGGTAGCAGGTGCCCTGCTGGGTGGTGAGGGCCAGCTGGGGCTGCGTGGCACTGGGGAGCTCTCCCATACCCGTACAAGGGAGGAAAGGGCACCTATTTCAGTGTCCAGCCACTGCCAGGCTGTTGGAAACAGCAGGGAAATGCCATGTCCCTGTCCTTTGGCACAGGCTCCCAAGGCAGCGTCTGCGTCCCGCCGCACTGGCAGCGGGCCCCAGCCGGAGGGCAGGGGGAGATTCTTACTGGTGACTTAGACAGGCAGCAGGGCACATTGACCCCGTGGCATGAGCGGGAGGAGGCAAAGGCTGTGTCCAGAAGTGCGTAATAGTGATTAAATACGTGAACTAAGAAAGCTCAAGCTCTTTGTCTGGGGGAGGGCTGCGAGTTTGGATCAAACTCTCCATTAAACTACCAAGGCCTGTAACTAAGGCCTTTGCTTTCCATAGTCTCGGAGCACTGGCAAATAACACCTAATCCAATGGCATCGTGGGGTAGATCTGACATTTCAAATCTGCTCCTGTACCCAAGAACTCAAGGGTAGCAAATGTTGTAGCTGTTCTTCTGAGCAAGGCGCCAGTGATTCGGGGCATTACCGACCTGGGCGCCTTGCGTCAGGACCTGGCGAAGTGGCTGAAATAATAATTCAAACTCAAGTTCGAGAACACCTAGATGGGCATGATCCAATGGGGAAGAATCCGTACAAATTCTGCAAAGGGTAATCCTGCCTCGCTAATCTCCTAGAATGGATTGAGCCCATCCACAGAGGAGTGGATGAAGGAGATTTGATGGATGTTTGTTTGGACAGTTTTTTGGCAAAGTCAAGAGACTGGTAAGGAAAGTACTCAAGGGGTGGTAGCCAAAATATTGTCGTGGGTAAGAAATGGAGTAAGCAACTAAGAGTAGGAATATGGAGTCAGCTTTCCTTGCGGCAAAGGCTAACGGCGGGTTCCCTGCTAGGACTGTTGCTAGGCGTTGCCAGTTTCACACGAGGAATATCTGACGAGCCCAAAGCTCCTGTGTTCAGGCCACTTGCTATGGCAATTTTCTTCGGCAACAGAGACAAATGGCTGATGCCACTTACTGGTGAAGTCAAAAACTGCAAAGGAGCCCAAATGGAAATTACTGTGGGTTCGCGCTCCCCCTCCCCCGCTATGTCCCCTTCCCTGCCTTGTGTGCCTGATGCTGCTGCAAAGGCAGGTGCTGATCAGCTCAGGCCCAAAGACGGGCACAAAGGAGGCACCCTGGGCACTGCTGCCCGATTGGCGTTCATGGCCTATCGCCCGGGTGTGTTGAGGAGGGTGACTGCAGGCTGGCTGTAACCATGTACCACACGGGACCGAGCCGGAGCGTTGTGCGGGACGGCAGGGCAGGGAGAGGGCCTCGGGCACCGCGCTGCAGTTCGGAATGGGCTTCGGCCTCCCAAGGGCTGCTGCCGCTGACGGCAGTCATGCTGGAGCTCAGGTCTGGCGCTGATTGACAGCGTCTCCTGTGATTGTGTTTCACGCAAGTGCTTGGAGAAGCGTCTGCCCCCATGGGATGAGTGCGGGGAAATCCCAGGAAAGGAGCACTTCGTGCCCAGAGGGGCGATCCTGGATGCAGGGAGACCCCTGTGCCGGACGCGGGGCAGGCTGACTGTCCCAAGTGCCCTAGGAACTGCCTATACGGCTGCTTTCTGCCTCTCCCCAGGAAGGCTGGATGTGTGTCGGGTGTCTACGAAACAAGCCACGGAGCTTGAGGAATGGGCTGCTTGGAGGATTTAGTCCTTGGGAGTCTGTTTGGGTGAGGGCGGCTTTACGTTTTCACAGGGATGCCTAGCAGCCGCTCCTCTGTGTTCTCTGGCCTGTGCTAGACAGGAGGTCAGGCCCCTTCTGACCTGGGAATCTCTGAATCTCTTGGAGGGCTTGTCCAGGACTTTCTTATGACTGTCTTTGTAGCCCTGCTCTTCTACCTGGGCACAAGGGAGCAGTTTCTGTCTTTCCCTGGGTGTCTTTCCGATTAAAAACATCGGTGCCCACAGATAACTGCTGACCATGTGTCTACCCACGTTCATGGGCCATGGGCGTTTTCTATCCTCCTTACCCGATCTGGATTTTCCTGTGTGACACTGCCTTATGGTTGAGATTGAGAGACTGCCGCTAGCTACTGCTGCTGGAGACAGGTGTAGCAGACCCCAGCACCCAGAGAAGAGAAGGCTCTGCCTTCACGGGGATGACTCTTACAAAGGAAACCAGGGGTGTGGAGGCCCCCCTCCCATGGGGTTTCAGACTCTGGTGTTTCTTGCAGACTTTACATGGAGCGCTGGCCACCGAGATGTGACTTGCCAGGGGGCTGCGTGGACTGGGTGTCGCTCTAGGCTGCCCCCCAGCGTGAGTGCGTAGCTCTTGCCGCTACAAGTTACTGGCCCTCCTGGGAGCAAGGGGCTGACTCTTGGTCAGCAAATGCTCCTCTCTGTAGGGGCTTTTCCTGTGAGTAGTGACCCAGCAGCAGGGCTGTCCTGGGCAGGCTGCAGATGGATTCACAGGCTGGAGCCCATTGTGCTCTGCACGGGCCTGGGGAGACAAATGACTTTCTTGGCTTGTGAAATTAAGTTACCCTCCTGCCAGCAGCTCAGTGCAGGTCCAGATGGGCCGGGGGGCCTGGGTGCTGGCCTCTAACTGCGTTAGGAACATTGGGAACCAGCCGGCAGGATGTCAGGCACCAAGAGGGCTAATGGCCAATAAAAGCCAGGCAGGAGCCCCGGGGACACGGCCCAGTGCACTTTTATTTTTAAATCTTATCTTTATTGCCGTTTTCTCCTGCTATTGGGAAACACATAATGCCCTTTATCTCTGCCGGCTTCTGGCAGCCGGGCCTGTTCGCACTCACACAGGCTCCGTGGTAACCGCAGGGCAGAGGGGATGGAGAGACGAGAGAGCCCCTGGAGGGCAGGTGGCAGGTGGCTGGATTTGCAGTGCGGCACCCTGGCCCTGGGTAGATTTACATTGCCCGTCCGCGCTGCACAGAGCTCTCCGTGCCAGGCGGCTGGGAGCTCTATGGGGAGCTGAGAGATCAGGCTGTCAGCCCCCCACACTGCCCCACTTAAGTCAGAGCAAGTCTTAATTACGCTCCTGGTGAGGACACGCACCCCCCCCCCCGCCCCCAATTCCTGTGGTGGCTAAACATCAACCTAATGTAAGTCGACTTCATTGTGCCGTGGAGACCAGGCCTGGGGCTGAGCATTCACACTGCACACAGTCCCTTTGGCTGATCCCTTCCCGGGTGCTGGAACTCGGTGTTTCTCTAGGACTGGTCTGTGGACCAGCGCCAGACCCCGAGATCCTTGGGAGCCGCGTTCTCCTTGTTAGGCTGAGGAGCCTGTCCGTGGGCCCCAGGGGTGTCTTGGGGCCCAGAGAATGGGCTGCTCTCAGTCCCTTAGCTGTGGGTCTGGTGTGTGTGCCTATCGCTAGTGTCCCAGATGTGGGTACAGTGGTGGGGCCGTCTGGCTGCGCCATCCGAGCTGGGGAGAGCTGGGCCACTAACTGGCAAGTCCCCAAAATCAAAACAGTATTAACCCGCAAGGTCTCGAAACGTCTGGCAAAACAAAGAGTCGGAAAAACATTCGTTTGGGGTCAAACAAAACATTGTTTGGCCAGGAACGAAGCAATTCTCTCAACGCTGTGGGTTTTGAACACTAATTTCAAACTTCCCTTCATTTTATTTTTTAAAAAATTGATTTGTTTCAAATCGAAACTTTGACAATTAGGTGAAACTGACGAGAATTCACACACTATTTGGGTGTCGCCCGCTCGGCGTTCTTTCCCTGACGAACGTTCTGTCTGGAAACGTTGGCGGGATGGCTGGAGAAGCAGGAGCGCCAGGCAAACCCCATCCCCAGGCAGGCAGGCTCTGGCACAGAGTTCTGGGATCTCTCCCTGGCAGGGAGCGTGGGCTGAACGGCTCCAGCCAGGATTGGGGCCTGCGCTGCCAAGCAGTCAGGATTAAACCAACTGATCCTCATTTCTAGTGGTGTAATGCAGACCTGGCCTCTGCCCTGGGTCTCCATAGTGCAAGGGAACGGCAGGGCTGAGGAGCTTTATGGCCAGAAGCACGGAGATTGACCTCACGGGCTTCCCTGGCACCACCAGATCTCTGGAGCAGCATTGGGGCCATACGTCCATGGACTGCTGAGCTGGGACACTCCCTGCTGCTGGGCTGGGAGCTGCCAGATTGCCTCCTGCTCCTCAGCTGCAAGAGACCACTCGGTGCCCTGCCCCCGGGTCAGACAGCTCTGCCTTCCGCAGGCCTCCTTCAGGGCTTCCCTGACCCAGGCTTGGCACTGGCAGCCAGCTAGCCGTGCTCCAGCACCTACCAGCTGGGGCCCTAGCAGGTCAAACGGGAGAGGCATTGGCATTGGCTTTGGCTGTGCACTGGGTACGGCGACATCCAATCCTGCTTTAAAAACGGCCAGTGATGGAGAATCCGCCATGGCGCTTGGCACACTGTACCCACGGTTAATTACGCTCGCTGTTAAAACCGTACGCCTCCTCTCCAGGCTGAATGTGTCTAGCTTCAGCTGCCAGCCATTGGATCGCGTTAGCTTTCTCTGCTGGACTGAAGAGCCCACTAATAACTATTTGTTCCCCAGGTAGATACTAATAGACTGTGATCAAGTCACCCCTTAACTTCACTTTGTGAAGCTACATAGATTGAGCTCCTTGGGTCTCTCACTATAAGGCAGGTTTCTGATCCTTTAATCAT
The DNA here is from genome assembly GCF_015237465.2 of Chelonia mydas. Lineage (NCBI taxonomy): Eukaryota > Metazoa > Chordata > Testudines > Cheloniidae > Chelonia > Chelonia mydas. The sequence continues at coordinate 5,049,391 of NC_051252.2, read as the reverse complement.
TTTCTTGGCTCTTTGTTGAACCCTCTCCAATTGATCAACATCCTTCTTGAATCGTGGGCACCAGAACTGGACACAGGAGTCCAGCAGTGGTCGCACCAGCCAAATAGAGGTAATATAAACCTCTCTACTGCTACTCTCCATTCCCTGGTTTGTGCATCCCAGGGTCGCATCAGCTCTTTTGGCCACAACATCGCACGGGGTGTTCATGTTCAACTGATTATCCACCGTGACCCCCCAGTCTCTGTCCAAGTCAGTGCTGCCCAGGACAGAATCCACCATCTTAGAAGTCTGGCCAGCATTCTTTATTCCACATTTACATTTAGCCCTATTAAAATGCATAGTGTTTGCTTGCGCCCAGGTTATCAAGTGATCCGGATCGCTCTGTATCCATGACCTGTTGTCTTTGTTATTTGCCACTCCCCACATCTTTGTGTCATCTGCAGACTTTATCAGTGATGACTTTGTTTTCTCCCAGCTCATTGACAAAAACGTTTAAGTTCTGCCTCTTGCATCGATCTCTCCCCTTCCAGTGGCAGCAAGGTGTCACCGTGCGCGGCCCTGTACGTTCCAATAGAGAAGGGGTTCTGCGCCCCCTCCCCCCCCCCCAGTGAATGCACCAGCCCTTCTCTGTCACATTCTGCCCTAGAGCAAGGCCGGGGAGGTGGGTCCTCAGGTTCTAGTTCCCATTTGTGCCTGTCGTAAAACCACAGTGTGATTCCAGTTGGATCAAGAGCTCCTGAGGACCAGAGGAGCAGTGGGGACTGCTGGTTGGGATTGAGGGGTAGTGACGTTTCAGGGCTGGCACAGCAGCGGGCTGGGGTTGGGATTGAGGGACACTGTGTGTGGGGAGCCCAAGGCTTGGGTAACAGGGGACTGCAGGACTGGCAAAGGGGGTCTCTAGGACACCAAGGAGAATCTAACTTTGCAATGACATTTCATGGAAACAAGATTCTATTTGTGGTTACTGTGACAGACTGACAATGGTCTGCACCATCCGGACAAACCTTATGCAATTAACATACACTTAATTCAATAAAGGGAAACGTTCTTGAATTAGGGTTAATACCTGTGGGGTCCATTGTATTAAAAATGCGATTGTCGGTGTGTTAGTGTGGGCCTGTGTGTAACTTTTCTAGGAGACTGGCTAGTGTCAACCTTGGGGGAAAGGTTAAGAATGTCCAAGGACTTTTGGGGCCAACGAGCTTAAAGTAGATTTCCTAGGAAATACCGGGGGGTGGGGGGAGGAATGCAAACGTCCCACTTCCAAGCCATCCTTTTGCAGCTATGCCTTGGGAAAAGCGTCCCATTGTCCACTCATAACCTGCTCCTGCCAACTCCAGGCAATGACCCCAGGCTGTATAAAAGGTGGATTAAACTGTGATGAACTTTGAGCCCACAAGGAAAACCCTTGTAGCTGCTTTTACCTTAAGAATAAAATAGGAAAATCTGTGGTGACTTATAACCTTGGGTGATCGCACTGTTCTCAGTCTTGGAAGAGAAAGCAAACAGGACTGGTTAAGCAGACTCTCCTGGGAGTAACCCAGTGAAGGCAAGGATCTGTTCAGCCGGGGCAGAAGGGAGAGAGACACAGGTCTCCACCCAAGAGAGGTGAGGGTCAGGCGAGCCAGCAACCGGAGAGTGGGTGCCCTGGCTGGACCACTGAAGGGGAAACAGAGGGGCAGGTACCCTGACCGGTGACACAATCTGGATCATATCTAACCTCCGCACTAAATGCGCGATTCACAGGGAGTGTGGAGCCCCCTGAGAAATGCCGTAGTCAAGGTCTTGGCACCTTTGGGTAAGAGAATTTAGGAAGATCAGCGTGTGGCTTCCCCTTTCCAGTGCGGCTTGATCTTCAGTTTTGGCTCACCCGTGTCTCCGTAATGGAGAGGTTTGGAAAGGGCAGATGGTCAAGGAGAACTTGGCCAGCAGGGCCTGGGTTGGGGCCAAACTGGTAGCTAGGAAAAGCCTTTCCCCAGAGCAGAGCTGTGAAGTGCTTGGCAAAACTGAAGTGTTCAGAGAGCGCTTGGCTACTCTAAGAGCAGGGTGCCATTCGAAACCCCCGTACCCTCTTGGCAAACACTGTAAGGGTGGCAGGCGGTGCTGGTACAGTGGGTTGCCAGGAGTCTCACAAGCTGGCTTTCTGAGAAACAGTCAATTCGCAAACATTAGACGTTCCATCCCCGCCTTTATGGAGATTCTGGGTCTCTGTGAAAGAGTCGGAGCCAGCTCACCGCCATTATAAAACACTGCCGTATGGAGAAGTTTGTATTCACCACGGTGTGAAACCCCTGGTTCTCAAGGGTGTCATGCCCACGCGTCTCAGGTTAGTTTCTGAAACCCTTCAAACTTATCTGAGGCCTTGACTCAAAGCCCCACTGGGGACAGAGAGGGGAATCTCAGGAGTTAGCCCAATTATGCGTTTTAAATGTAACCCTGTAACTAACGGATAAAAAGCAGGAGAGAAGCTCTTTGGAAAGTGGAATAGATGCAACCCACACAAGGCAGGTGCGTCCAGAAGGGGTCAGGGAACAGCGCTTAGGCCCCTGGTCATGACTTAAATCCTGGATAACTGGGAAGGTGCAAGGAGACTGGAGAAAGCAAGTACTACGTACAACAACTCTGAGTAAAGGACAGGAAGGCCACGTCCAGATGCCAGAGCCTATGTAGGCACAGCTCTACTGCTGTAGCGAGACCGGCCTGGCCCCTAGTGAGGATGCAGAGAACCCTGTGGCGTGCCTGTGCCTGCAGCCCCCGGACACGCAGGGAGGATGCCATTTTGTAAAACAAGATGGTGTCCTCTGAACAACACACGTGCACCATTCCTGCCACATCACGTCGAGGGACGTGATCGTTCCCCTCTATTTGGCATTGGTGAGGCCTCATCTGGAGTACAGTGTCCAGTTTTGGGCCCCACACTACAAGAAGGTTGTGGAAAAATTGGAAAACGTCCAGCGGAGGGCAACAAAAATGATTAGGGGGCTGGGGCACATGACTTATGAGGAGAGGCTGAGGGAACTGGGATTGGGAAGAGAAGAATGAGGGGGGATTTGATAGCTGCTTTCAACTATCTGAAAGGGGGTTCCAACGAGGATGGATCTAGACTGTTCTCAGTGGTAGCAGATGACAGAACAAGGAGCAATGCTCTCAAGTTGCAGTGGGGGAGATTTAGGTTGGATATCAGGAAAAACTTTTTCACTAGGAGGGTGGTGAAGCACTGGAATGCGTTCCCTAGGGAGGTGGTGGAATCTCCTTCCTTAGAGGTTTTTAAGGTCAGGCTTGACAAAGCCCTGGCTGGGATGATTTAGTTGGGATTTGTCCTGCTTTGAGCAGGGGGTGGGACTAGATGACCTCCTGAGGTCCCTTCCAACCCTGATCTTCTATGATTCTATGGTCACACCACAGGGCAGATGCCAGTTTGCATGCAAGTGAAAAACCGCAGGCCTCACTGAAAACGTCACAGAGCAGGGTGGGTGAGGTAATATCTTTTTACTGGACCAACTTTTGAGCTTACAGAGAGCTCTTCTTTAGGTCTGGGCAAGATACTACCTCACCCAGCTTGTCTTTCTGTAGCCTGGGCCAACATGGCTACACCACCACTCTATTATAAAACCAGCGTGACGCACCCCTGGCCGCCAGGCAGGGTTCTTCTGCCGGCACAGTAAGACACCTCCCTGAGTGGAGGAAGCTGTGCTGACGGAAGCACGATTCTGTTGCCTTCTCCCTGGGGGGTTTGCTGGCATAACTGGGGGGATCACCCCTGCCCAATGTAGTTATGCCAAAGGTTGCCTGATTTGTCTTTTGCTCTTCACACAACACATGTAGGAAGAAGGAGCCACGCGGGCGCAGTGGGGTCCAAATCACCATGGTTCTGAATGACCTACAACGTGCAAGGGCCAGTTCCATATACCTCGCTGCTCTGGTCGGGCTGTGATCCTGAAACACAGGGAGTGCCCAGAGAGGGCTCCCACTGTCTAAAGGGACACTATGCAATTACCAGACCCTGCACCCACCCGTGCAACATTCATTCAGCTCCCCTGGGCACATGCATTCAGGCACAACCTGTAATTCCATGCTCACAGGCTGGCGTTTTTATGGCACCGCGAACAAGGTCGCTGGCGCTAACTGAATGCGGCCACGGTTTGGTATTCCTCCTTCCTGGGGTCATTCAGTGCGTGGCCCTGAGCCTTATTTCATGCGCCCCCCCCCCCCCAAAAAAAACAAACAAACAAACAACCCCTGCGCTAAAGATGGAGTATCTGATTTCCATGCGGGTTTCTCGAATGCACTCGCAGAGCACCTCAGATCTTCACACCACTCTGCCTCCGTTCCCCGTCTGTAAAATGGAATAATCCCTCTCTGCTTTACAGAGACAGACACCTGCTTGAAGTGTGCCCACCGGGTTTGGGGGCTTGTATGGCTGGGGGCGCCAATGCAGCACTCTGCATCCTGAAAACCACGCCCCAGGCGTCTTTGGTTGGCAACGCAGGGTCGACCCCTGAAAAGCCGGGTGACTTCTCAACATCGCACAGGGAGCCTCTGGCAGAATCAGGGGCAGAACCCAGCACTCGTGGGTCCCGAGCCAGAAGGGATCTGCATGCTTTCGGCTGCTGCAGCAATTGAGGCAGGGCGCCCGTGGACAACGGGCTCGCCCCTTAACCCTCAACAGGCTTGTCCTGGGCAGGGAGTGAGCGGTGCTGGTTAACGGGCAGGGAGCTGCATGGCTGGGAGCTGAGTGGGGGCTCACTGGGCATGTGTTCTGTGTCCTCTGGAAGGCATGGGAGCAGGGTGGGGAGGGTGGGTTGAGTCCTGGGGGGTGGTGGGGCATGTTCCCCACAGCCTGAGTTAGTGGATGGGCTGTGTGGGGGTACGTACCCAGCAGGGGGTGAGAGCAGGTGCTATCTGGGGGTTGGTGCAAACCCCTCCGTGTGTGGCTAGGGAGCGGAGGATGGTGTGTACCCCATGGCCAGAGTGACAGTAGCTGGCGTGTGGTGTGAGTAGGGTGTGGGGGCTGCCTTGGTGAGGGGATGCTATTTGCACAAGTGCGGGAGTGAGTGTGCGCGCCGTGTACACCTTTGGCGTGCAGGGCCGGGGTGAGGCGGGGGCAGGGGGGGTGCGCGTGGGAGCGTGCAGACTGCATAGCGAGCTGTGTTCCTTTGCCAGGCCCCGCTCCTGTTAATGGTTAATGTTGCCAGCCAGCGGCTTGGTGCACAGCCTCCCGCCAGGAGCTATCAGCCCTGCCATCAGCACTGAGAACAAACTGTACCTCGGTGGGATGGTTTGTTTTCATTCCTTTCTCCTCTCCCCGGGACATGATACCTGCAGGTGCACAGGGCTCTAATCAGCCCCACGGGATTGCTGCTCTGCACTCCTGTAATCTTCCCCGGCGCTGCCGCGTGCTAGGCGCCACTGCCCGCCACGCACCGGCCTCGGCTCAGCCCTGCTCCAGCCAGCCACCTCCCAGCGCCCCTACGGGCTCGCCCGCTCTGCCGGGCCAGGCTGGGTTGAGCTGCATGCGTGAGGGCAGTTCCCTGGGCCTGCCCCCTGTGCTAGCCCACTCCCTTTGGCAGGCCGGGCATCCAGCAGACAGAGCCGCGCTGCAGCTCAGAGCTGCCCCAGGAAGCTGTGCTGGTCGGTAACACCTGGTCATACCCACCTGGGGAAGGGAGTTAGAACGGCACCCCCACACACACTCACACGCATGCAATGCCCTGCACACCCTGATCCCCGGCAGCTCCCTCAGACGCTGGCCCCTGCGTGAGAGCCGGAGACGAACTCAGCCTGGCGCAGCAGAATCAGCCGTGTGGCTGGCCAGCGGGGCCTGGGCCCGGCTCCAGCGTCGTTCCCCTGACTGACCAGTGCCCAGGGTGCGCTGCCACCAAGCTCCCTCTGCAGAGGGCCCTGGGGCACACAGGGCCGTTGTCCTCCCTGGCACTGGGCAGCCTTAGATGGTGCTCAGGTGAGGGGGGAGCTCTGGTGCTGGGGATGGTGGGGGTCCAGCCCGGGTAGTGGGAGCCTTTGCTTTCTCCGGTGCTGTGAAGAGGGACGTGTGTCTGAAGCAGGCAGGGATGGGATGTGATTCCAGGTTTTCCTGCTCTTCTTCTTGGGCATCTCACCTGGTATCTCCTCCTTCCCACAGGCCAGCTCGGAGGCACAGTGAGACTCACCCATGTGGGTCTTCACACCACGGCGAGTCCCTCCTTCCCCAGCGCGGTGCGTCGACGCTGCACGGGCTCGGTGCTGGTGCTGCTCGATTGGTGCAATCCCGTTATAAATCCTGCCGGGGCCTGCTCTGCCCCCCGGGCGGGGGGTGCGTTGGGGGCCCAGAACTGCCCGGGCCAGCCGCGTGTTCGCCATTGCAGACTGAGCCTTTGCGTCTCCGGGGGCTCGGCCCGAGGCACCAGAGCTCGCGTACGGAAAGGAGCGGTCACCGCCCTCCCCCAGCACCCACGACACCCTATCCCTGCTCTGCAGCACCGGGGCTCCGTGGCGAGCAGGTGTCAGTCCTACTGGCTAAGGAATTGTTGGGAAAGGGGCGCGGGGGGCTTGGTTGTGCTTGACTCACTTGCCAGTTGCTTGCCATAACGCCCGTCAGCTCCCAGCAGTGCTGCGGTTTGCATTGTCCTTCAGGCAGGGTGCTCTGTCCGGGAAAGAGCCTTTGCTAAGGGACAGCGGGGGGGAGTGCAGGGGGGCTGAGTGGTCTGTGTTAGTCTTCAGCCATCCTTGATATGAAAAGCCAGAAAATAAAGGTCCTGAATCATGCTCGGCAAAGGGTGGGTCCCTGTTCAAAGGACAAGCCCCTCGTCCCGTGCCGCCATCTGTCCCAGTGCACCCCCGGGGGCCGCAGCCTCCTGAGTCACCCGCCCGTCTGCCCTGCCAACCCGCTGCCCGAGAGGAGTGAATCCTGGTGCCTGCGGCAGGGAGACGGGGGCGTCCGAGGCAACCTCTCCTCCCTCCACTGCTGCGTGGCTGGCACAGCTCTGAAGGCCCTGCATAAACGGCGGCTGTTGGCTTTACTGACGGTCTCTGCAGCAGACTGGTGGCTTTCAAATCAAACTGAAGACAACGGTGATTCCAGCAGGTCTCACTCGTGTTTGCATCGCACTTCGGAGCGTGCTGAAAGGGTGCTAAACGCTTACTCTGGCTGGAGCTTGAGCGTTTCCATGCGAACGGGTCTCGGCGGTCACCGGTCAGCTACACGTTGGCTAGGCCTGGGCTCTGCCCGAGGGGGAGTTTTTCCCGGAAGTCTGATTTCCAAGCGCGAGGAGAGGGACCCAACCCGCCTTGCTGGGCCGATCGAATGGAAGGGAGCGTTTCTGGGCCGGCTTCGGCACCAGGATGAGCGGGGCAGGATGCTGGAGCGTGGCAGGGGAATAACCCGCCCCGGGGCTGCTGGCAGCTGGTTTGATTGGGTGCGGGGCTTGAAATTGCCGTTGTAACGGTGGTGCAAACCGCTTCTATGCTCTTAGTAACGGTCCCTCCGGCTCTGGAGGCAGGAGGCTGCTGCGTGAATGCGACTGTCTGGCGCGCACGGGCCCCTTCCCAGGGAGGGGGCCAGCTGGACGGGCTGCATTGCTAGACGCTAGGGAGAGTTTAAACCTCACAGATGCCACGTGGCCAGAGAATTGCTGGGCTGAGATTGCCCGCCTCCCCCTAAAAGACGAACACGGAGAGCCCCGAGAGAGGAGCGGCTTGCGTTTGTCCTCACAAGGCGCCTTTGCCGCTACTGCCCAGCGAGAAGGCCGGGCCGGGCGGGGTGCTGCAGGCGGGGCAGGGGACTGATATGGTCTTTAAGGCCATATCTCATATGGTCTTTAAGGTCGTTGCAGCTTGTTAGGGGTGTGAGAATTCTGGCCCTGAGCCACGGCTGCACTTGCCGAAGCACCTGACACGTCCCATTGACTTGGTTAGGCCCCAGACACCTATAGGGAAGCACGTGTGTAAGCGGGTGGTGTTGGATTGGAGCCTGTGGCCTGGTCTACACTAAGCTACGTCACCCAGGGGTGTGAAAAATCCACACCCGTACATGGCGTAGTGTAGACAGTGCTGGTCAACAGAGATTCTTCTATCGCCCTAGCTACCGCTTATCAGGGCGGTGGATTACCTGTACCGATGGCAGAGTTCCTCCCGTTGGCGTCGGTACTCTCCAGACTGCAGCGTTTCAGTGTACAGAGTAGGTGAGGCTTGGTGAATGAGGCAGGGTGGCCCCTTTATGGTCGAATACTTTTTTTTAATCGGCAGGAAACCAAAGGCTGCAGAGTAAAATTGCCATCTCTCTTCCAGCGTCTCTGAACTTCTTTTCTTTCTGGCATCTAAATAAATCAAAATTACGTCTAACTCAAATATTTGTGGCTATTTTTAGCAGATGATTTCACTCCAGTTTTACAGAAAACCCCAATTAGGGTGGAGACAAAGAATGGACAGTTTCAGCCCCAAAGGACAGAGAACAGAGGGTGCGAATGGAAAGTGTCTTGCAACCTTAACAACACTGTAACTGCGGTGGGACTATCCACAGCATTGCAGAGTCCGCATTCGCTCCCTTGCTGTAAACCAACGGAGCCCATTCTTTGCTCTGGTGTTCACGCCGGCGCTCTGAACACGTTCGGTGTCTTTCTCTTGAGTTGTTCCAAAGCAGATTCAATCCTTGTTGCCCATATTCCCTCCACGGCATGATGGTAACATGTGGACTTAACAATGTGTGAATGCATTTCTGCAATATTTTTATGTCCTACCATTTCCCTCCTTTTCTTTGGATGCTTTGCAGAGACTTTCAGATTCTCTTCCCTTTGACTGGAACTGTAAACGATCTTCAGAAGGCTAAAAATATCCAGGGAAGGAAGCGTTTTCCACCGAGATTATTGTTAACGATCAAATTCAGGCAGAACAGTCCCTAGTTTCGGGTGGTTTCCCTGTGAAAGGCCGCCCAAGGTGGGTTGCAAGGTGCCGGTGGCATAGGGCTTGCGTTGCCCCATTACCAGGCTGCAGATGAATTGCTGCTGCAGGAGTTTCAGCCCGTGGAACAAGCTGTTAGATGACTATAAATCTTGCTCTGTATCCTGGAGAAGTCTTGTGCTGACCGACCCTGGAGAATTCCACCTCTGTGCTCCCAGCGGTCGCACATTGGGAGCCATCTCCTTCAGTTTTCCCACCTCAGCCCAGGGTACATGAGACCAGCTGTTGGAGATTGGGAGATCTTGGTTGGCTGCGAAGTGTTGCTGACTTTCATTGCTAGTCTTGTGAGATTTGGCATCTGTCACAAAACCCCAGCTTCTGGAGTCAGGTGATTGGGTGGGAGTCTCACTGGCTTTTTTTTTTTTTTTAAATGAAAGTTTCTAGCCCTCGTGGCTGTGTGAAAATGTGACTTGAAAAGCCAGAAGATGAATTAAAAGAATCCCAAATGTCCACATTTTTAAACCCTCCTGACTTTGTAGCCAGCCTCCAAGTGTTGAATGCATGGGGCTAGCGGTGCTGAGTGGGGGACGCGGTGCCAGCAGGAGCCAGGACAGGACAGGGTGCTAGATCTGACAAGCGGTATCATCCGGCTGGCCCCTGATCCTTCCCGCTCTCGGCTTGGCAGTGTGAATGATCTAGGGTGTTTATCTGGGGCTATTTTTAGAGCTCTGCTCTGTGATGGGTTTGGAGATAAATGAGTGTTTTGTTCCTCTTCTGTGAGGTAAAAACAGCAGCTGAGTGACCTAATAAATCCCTGTGCCAAGGTCACGTCCCCATGGGATGGGGGCCTCCTCCCTTGCTGCTTGTCTGCGATGAGATCGGAGGGGAAGATTAGGGAGGTGGTGGAGTATGAGTAGGGCTTGGCTCCCGGGCGGCGTGGGAAGGGGTGGAAGGGCAGCAGGAGGCTGGGGCTGTTACTGCAGGCCCTGGGAAAGCTGCGTGCATTTGGAGCGGATGACGTTCATGTGGTGGCAGGTGTCCTGCTGATAGCCCTGGGGGCCGAAGTCCTCAGCTCATCCCCATATCAGGTACGGCCTGGAGAGCAGCGTCCGCCGTGGGCTGGCTCACCAGCGTACCTCAGCCTGCGCTGCAGGAGGAGAGAGGCCAGTTTCCAGGGCTCGTTGGTTCCTGAACCTCGTTGTGGAGCCTAAAGCAGCCCAGCCGCTTGTGGGGAGGTGAGAGGGACGGGCCGGCCGGCCGGACTGGCACCTCTGCGTCCTGGGTTTGGGCGGCTGTGACCGCTCCCACGGGGAAGAAGGCCCCTGCACTGCTGGGTTTGTGCCATGGGCTGCGGCTTGGTGCACAGGTATTACCCTGTAGTAGGCACCATAAGTATATTTTAGACAGTTCCACATGTCCAGTCCGTGCTAGGCTTTCTCCGTAAGAATCTGTTATGCCGGAGGTGGGATGGATCCCAGGAAATGTGTCTTTGATCTCTGGGCAGCAGCAAAGCACTTTGAAGCTGGTGGACTAAATGGGAGAGCAGTTAAATGTCCCTTCATATAGTGATAGCTGAGACAGTAGAAGCCACCACTCAAATCACAGGCCAATGTGGCAAAACTGGAGTAGGAGTCGAGCCACGCAATCTGAGGGGTTTTCCCAGGGATCTTAACGCAAACACAACGGGCTGTGTATGGTTTGGTGGAGCTGTATGTATGCGCTAAACACAAACAGCAGACAAGAGGAGAGGGCCCAGAGAAACCCAAGGAGGCTGCCAGAGCTTCCTTGTTCACAAATCCAAGCCTCTTCCCAGCAAGCACTCTGCCCAAAAAGCTCTGTGTCTTGGCTTTCTCACAGGGTCATGCTCTTAGCACTGAACACAGCAGACGTCAAACAGGACTTTCCCTGTCCTTTGTCAATAAACAGGTTTGCATCACAGAAACACCTGACCTCATCATCAGCGTCTCCTCTTAACCAATATTCAGGTCCTTGCTGGTTGTTTTTGTTAACATCTTGGGCTAAAAAGGGGATGACTAAAGCTTGGTGTCCTGTTCGAACTTTAAGTCCTTAGTTAAGGTCAAGTCTACACTGCAGGCTTCTGCCAGAATAGCTGTGTTGGCCGGGGTGTGAAGAGGTCTGAGTCCTGATTGGCAAAAGCCCAGAGTGTAAATGGAGCTGGACTGGGAAAGCTGCCCTTTTATGGGGATAGCTTGTTTTGCTCGGGGTTGTGCTATGCCAATATGTAGCGCAGTGTTGCTGATGTAGCTGCATTCGCAGGCAGGAGGGCTTAGCCTGCGCTGTGTACCAGCACTCGCTGGCCCCGGGAGCGCTCCTAGCCACGGGTGACACACACACGTCCGGAATGTCTCAAGTAGTGTTTCCAGTTGTGCTACTTCTCTCAAGTTAACCCAGGACCACAAACTCTATCCAGACACCCCGCCTGAGATGCATGAAAGCAGTTGCGTCTCTGGGGTGCGTCGTACGTGGGTTTAAAAACGTACCTCCCCCACGCTGGCTGCCAAATCTCACAGCTGGGCTCCCGGTCACTGCTGGCACTCAGCTGGGAGCTGCCGCTGTGCTCGAGGCAGTGCTGCCCAGTGGCTGGATGAACAGACTGGGAGCCAGGAGCCTGGGTTCTGCTCCTGACTCTGGACCGTATGGTGCCATTCTTTGCTGGAGTTAATGGGGAGTTCTGCTTAACAGCTAGGGGCACCCTCTGCCCCTCAGTCACCAGCTCCCTATGACAACCTGGCCTGCCTGTGCCCATCTACAAACGAGGCATAATGAGACTTACCTGCCTTTTGAAGGCCCTTTGAATGGTTCTCATGACAGATTTTATTGTTGCTACGAAATCCCCATGGGGTAGATCCTGCCCCCCTGCCCGCAAGGCGCATAGGTGCTGCTCCAGCAGAGGGTCTCTGTGCACGCATCCCGCTCTGGGCCAGATCCTCAGCTGTGCCTGGTGGGGAGTGAGAGGGCAAGATGGCTTAGCTACCTTTCCACACACCCCACTCCTGCTGGGGCTGAGGTGGGGGATAAATTATGGTGGCTGCAGCAGGCCCATAAGTAAGGACCTGTTGGCTGAGGATGGGCCAGGTCACGGTGCCCTGACTCTGCCCCCCATCCTGCCCCTGATATGTTTTCTATGTGTAGGGGGAGGATGTGGTGTCAAGCTAGCTGCCATGGCTTCACACCACCCCCAAACTCCCTGACACAGAGAGAATCCTGGCTGCCCTTTTAGGGCATCTTCCCAGCTGGGGGCGGAAGGGGGGATATGTGTGGGCCCCATCCCTGTTTCCTGGAGCTCAGGGTGCGGAGGCTGCAGCTGGGCCATTTTGTGGGCAGCGCTTAGCATCCTCGCTCGCTAAGTCTTCTCTTGGCTCTTGCAGGGTGTGATTCTGGGTTTGGAAAGCAGGCCGCGCGCCACTTGGATTCCATGGGCTTTAAGGTGTTTGCGAGCGTGCTGGACCTGGAGAGCGCTGGCGCCAAGGAGCTCCGGCAGAGCTGCTCGCCAAGCCTCACGCTGCTGCAAATGGACCTGACCAAACCGGACGACATCCGGAAAGCCCAGCAGCTCGTCCAGCCCCAGACGGCGAGCACAGGTAGGAGCCCTGGCTTCCGGGCGCCCCCGTCCGCATCAGACCGCTGGGGGCAGCCCATCACGAGCAACCCCACGCGGGGCCCTGCTAGGGCGGTGACCTCAGCCTGTGGAGCAGGGCCCCAGACCAGCCCCTTCTGCCCGGTATTCCGGTTACGCTGCTCAGGCTGCACCCACAGCCTCCCCCCACGATCCGTGCGGGAGTCAGCTGTTCGTTTCTCCTGCTCCTTCCTGGCAGCGGCTGTGCCCCCAACTCAGCTCTCCCCTCACCCTTGGGCTCCAGCTTTGCAGGTGCATGGAAAACGATCTGTGCCTGGCTCTGAACCGCTGTCCCCTCCTGACCTGGGGAGCGCCCTTTGGTGGGAGGGGATAGCTCACGGGTCCTGGTGGGTCCCCTCCCTGCATCAGGGTAAAGCTGAGTTCCCTAAGCATCCCCGGTCGGCGCGGGCTTTCCAGGCAGTCGAATGGGGGGCAGCGTCAGGCCGCGCTGGTCCCACGCCTGCATCCCGCTGACGCTCTCCTTCTCCGCGCCCCTCCCCACAGGGCTCTGGGGTTTGGTGAACAACGCAGGCTTCGATGACACCATCGCTGACGCCGAGCTCTCCCCGCTCTGCAAATTCCGCACCTGCATGGATGTGAACTTCTTTGGCACGCTTGAGCTCACCAAAGCACTGCTGCCCCTGCTCCGCTCCTCCCGGGGCAGGATTGTGACCGTCAGCAGCCCGGCAGGTAAAGGCCCGGTCCCCACCCGGTGGGGAAGAAGTGGGGCTGAGGGGGGACCAGGCCACAGTGCCTCATAAGACCGGCCACATAGAGTCAGACCAAAGGTCCATCTAACCCAGTGTCCTGTCTTCTGCCAGTGGCCAGTGCCAGGTGCCCCAGAGGGAATGCACAGAACAGGGAATCAGCGAATGAGCCATCCCCTGTCGTCCACTCCCAGCTTCTGGCAGTCAGAGGTTTCCCAGGAGCTGTAGTTTGGTTGCATTTGATGGTGAGCTGCTCACTAGGGCCCCAGTATCTTTCATCTGGCCTCAGCTCGTAGATACCAAGCCAGGTTTGCCCCGATCCCCAGTAATGTATGTTTTATCTGGCACCTGTAGCCTAGGCTACCAAATTTCTAATTGCACAAAACTGAGCACCCTAGCGCCGCCCCTTCCCCGATGCCACGCCCCCTGCCCACCCCACCCCTTCTCCGAGGCCCTGCCCCCCGCTCACTACATTCCCCCTCCCTCAGTGGCTCACTCTCCTCCACCCTCACTCACTTTCACCAGGCTGGGACAAGGGGTTGGTGTGCGGGCTGGGGTGGGGGATCTAAATGGGGGTGCGGGCTCTGGGGTGGGGCTGGGGATGAGGGGTTTGGGGTGTAGGAGGGGGTTTCGGGTTTGGGGGGGCTCAGGGCTGGGGCAGGGCTTACCTCAGGCAGCTCCCAGTCAGCAGTGCAGCGGGGGGGCTAAGGCAGGCTGACTGCCTGTCCTGACACTGCGCTGTGCCCCAGAAGCGGCCAGCAGGTCTGGCTCCTAGGCGGAAGTACGGCAGGTGGCTCTGCACACTGCTGTCATCCGCAGGCACCGCCCCCGCAGCTCCCATTGGCCCCGTTCTCCCCTGTCGAGGAGCCAGACGTGCTGGCTGCTTCCGGGGCGTAGCGCGGAGTCAGGACCGGTAGGAAGTAGCCTGCCTTAGCTCTGCAGCACCGCTGATGGGACTTTGAACGGCCCGGTTGGCGGTGCTGACTGGAGCTGCCAGGTTCCCTTTCGAGCAGGTGTTCCGGTCGAAAACCGAACACCTGGTCACCCCACTGTGGCCGCAGCATCTCCGCGTACCAAGCAGCAAACACAGCCAAGAGTCCAGCAAGGGGACTAGCTGCCTCCTTCCTGCCCAGAAAGCTGCGGAATGTTTTTATTTTTGCTGGGCAGGGTCAGCTGCTCCCTCTTCCCCTGCTGCCATTGTGAGGTTTGCATCTTGTTCTGAAGGCAGAGCTCCAAGCGTTGGGGGCGTTCTCTCCCCCAGGAGGCAGGTCCATAGCCTTGTGCGACTTGCCACGAATTTCCGACCCCTGCTGCCACACGCCTCCCCCTGGAGGCTGGCGGGTCCATTCTGGGAACTGTTCCGAGAGCTTGACGCCCTGGGCGAGTGGCGCGGCTTTGGGTCACTTGCTCCAATGTCATGGGGGTCTTTGGGGAGGAGAAGTGATATCGTGACACTCGCCTGTTGTTCGAGACGGAGGCCAGTGGGGTATGCAGTGCCGGGGGTGAGGTGCTCTCAACTGGAGGTGGAGTTAGGACTCAGACTCGGGTCTCAGCTGTGACAGTCCTGAGTTTCACCCCCTGTGTCTCTTGGAAAGGACGTGCCAATCTGTGCTTAGCCGTGCTGTGCTGAAGTGCTGGACCACACCTTCCCCCCAGGACCGGGACCCAGGAGTTCTGATACCCGTAACTGTTACGTTGTCTCGCAAATACTTCTGCCCCCACAGCAACGGCCCGTGTGTTTTCTTCTCTCCAAGGCGACATGCCGTACCCGTGTCTAGCAGCGTACGGGGCCTCGAAAGCTGCCCTCACCCTCCTCATGGACACGTTCCGAAGCGAGCTGGAGCCCTGGGGGGTCAAAGTGAGCGTGATCCTACCCGGCTACTTCAAAACGGGTAAGAGCTCCTCACCCGCCAGCCGGGCTGTGATGGGGGGACACGTGGTGTGAGGCCTGCCTGGGGTGGTGTATTGGGCAGGTTTGTCACAACGGCCCCCGCCTCAGGGAACAACCCGCACTCGTTGCTGTGAGTGAAGCTCCCGAAAGCCGGCTGTGTGGGAAGACGCCCAGTCCCAGCTGTCCCCCTGAATGTTTACTGAGCGTTTCACAGCCGGTGTTAATTAATTAAAGCCTCGATCTGTACAGGAGAGGAGGAAAGGACCAGCCGCGGCCGCGTCTTGGTAAAGATCAGATAACTGAGAGATTGCTCAAGATCACTTCAGGCACTGCCAGGACTAGAACCCTGAACTCTCTAACGTCACAGAACTAGCTGTCATTTGCTTCCCTTTTGGGAGCGCTATGTACTGAGCTGTGCTGTGCCTAATTGCCCAGTGTCCTAAGGGGCGAGACTGTCCAAATGTCGCCCTCGTGGCCACAGGGAAGAACACCGGCAGCTGCTGGATGCTGAGCTGTGTAGAAAATCTGGCTCTGGTTGCGATGCGGAGCCCCTCTAGAAAATCGGGCCTTAGCTGTCCCTTAGCCACACCTCACTCTTTTCTGGGACTGTGCTAACCATCCTTCCGGCCCCGGTCACGTCAGTTGCTCTGCTCTGAACTCTGCAGATTGGCAATACCCTCCTCTCGTTGAAGTGCCCAGAACCGAACCCCACGTTCCAGGCGTGTTCGTACCCCAGGTTTAGAGAGGAGCGTTTTTCTGATGTGAGAGGAGACCTGCCAGCTGGGCAGTCCCCAGAGCTGGAAGGAGAGGGGCTTCATTGACACGGGGTTCAGACCAAAACTGCACGGGGCTTTTTCTGCTCCACTTCCGAGGAGAGCAACAAGGACAGATTTTGCTATTCGAACCCCAGCCAGTCCAAACATGGGGGCAGGTCACTTTTGTGGTCCGCAGGGGAGATGGAACTTTAATATCGTGGAACTAACTTTGCTGGCAGCTCCTTCCCTGGCCGTGTTGTGTCTCCCGGGGCTAGAGATCTTGTCCTCGCTCTGTTTTGATGGGGCACTAAGCAGCCTTCTGGCTGCTGGATGAAGTGGTGCTTTTGGTCTGCAGTATCACGTCTAATTTACTTGGCCCGAGTCTCAGCAGTTCTGTTTCCCAGGGCACATCAAGGCATGGGATTATTTTCCCCAGCTATTTAGCAAGCGTTCTGCAGGCTGACTCTCACTTTACCTGCTGCCCGTGTGTCTTGTCTCTCTGGGACCTGCTACTGGGTTTCACGGGCCTCACTGATGTTAGCAACTCTTGCCAATTTAGTGTCATCATCTGCACACGTTGTCCGTGTGCTGTTTGCCTCGCCCTGTCATTATGATGCTGTTACTTAACAGCAACGGTGGGCAGGGAGTGTCACAGAAAGATTGGAAACCCCGCAATGCACAACTCACAGCTAGATCAAAGGCAGCAAGTGCAGGGAGATATGTCCCCGGGGGAACGTGAGCAGGAGGCAGGGCTGCAACCTGGATGCCACTAGTTACTTTTAAAAATTTTTGCACTGCATTGCACAAAGGAGGAGCGTGGGCTTGTCCACACATGGAGCTGTTCTGGAGTGGCTGTTCTACTGTAAATTCACCCTAGTCCGGAACAAAGTTCCTGTGTAGACGAACCCTTACGTGGCAACAGAGGATCCGGCGCCGTGAGGTGCGTGCCGAGGCAGCAGGCGGGGGACACTGAGGTAGTGGAAAATCCAGGACTGAGGATGAGGGCTGAAGGCAGCGCAGAAGTGAGGGTGGCACTCCCATGATGACCCCCTTTTGGGTCAGGACCCCCATGGTTCCAACACTGTGAAATTTCAGGTGTAAACATTGAAACCGTGACATTGACTAATTTTAAATTCCTATAACCATAAAGTTGACCAAACTGGACCATGACTTTGGTAGGGCCCTACCCAGTGGGGACGGGTCACCAACTTGTATCTACGCAGCCAAAAAACCCCCATGGCAGTGAGTCTCCACCCGGGACAACTGTCTTGGGCTTGCGGGGCTCAACAAAGCACTGTGGATGTTCAGACTGGGGCTGGACCCCTGGGCTCTGAGACCCTCCCCACTCACCGGGTTTCAGCCCGAGCATCTACACTGCAGTTTGAGCCCCGCAAGCGAGAGTCAATTGACCCAGGCTCTGAGCCGCACGGCCGCAGGGTATTTTTGCTGTGTAGATGTCCCCTGAGAACCAGAGGCCATTCCCGAGCAGGTGGCGTGTTCTCATTGCTGACAGACTGTCTCTCGCTGGGCAGCCTGGCCCTTAGAGCAGGTCCCCTGGAAGGGATTATGTGACGAGAACCACTGCATGATCCTGCCCCCTCCTGCCAGGAGCACAGGCCGGCGGGGCCTGTTCTCGACCCCACGGCTGGGAGGAGGGAAGGTTCCCTAGGTTTGCTATCCATGGACGCCCTGGGTGGAGGAGGGGGATGCTGCGCTCTCTGCATTCTCCCGGGTCGTGCGTCTGGGATAGGGCGGCCAGGCAGCAGGGACCAGGGCTTAAGGCTGTTGGGTTCATTCTAGGTACGAGTTGCGACCCTGCCTACTGGCACGAGAAGAACGAGCAGCTCCTGGCCAGCCTGCCCACGGACTTGCTGCAGGCCTACGGGGAGGAGTACATCCATGAGATCAACAAGCAGTTTGTTAAATTCATGAAGATTGCGAATGAGGATTTGAGTTTAGTGGTGAACAGCATCGCCGACGCCCTCATCTCCACCACTCCAGCGCCGCGCTATTACCCGGGGCGGGGCATACGGCTCATTTATTTCATCCACCACTACCTGCCCTCCGTCATCAGAGACCTCTTCCTTAAAGCATTCTTCATCAACCAAAAACTCCCCAGGGCGCTGCAGCCAAAGCACCAGAACGGGCTCAAGCAAGAATAACCCTTGCCGCAGGCTGCGGGGGAGCCAGGAAGGCGCCTGGAGATGTTGTAAAGCAGTGGCGGGGTGGAGGGAGTCTTCTCACTGTATAATCTTAGGCACAAAACTAGGTAAAACCGAGAGCGCGCACGTGCATGACACGGCCGCTGCGTTGTTCTTGTGTGCCGGGCAGGGCGAATCAGCACACTCAGCAACCAAATTGCTTTCTCTGAATCAAAGTGATGCAGATCTATTTCCTACTGTGTAAGAATCAAAGTGCTCGAGAGACCTTGGTGGGTATTATTTTTCCGACTGGGTGTCGCTCATGAAAAGGCCGCTGGCGAGACGCGGAATCACGTATGGGTCAGTTGCCCCACCATGTCATGTACCTAAGTGATTTTTCTCAGCTAAGTGAATTTTTCTTTGCTGCTGCTGGGATGTAAGTGTTAATCTCTCAGCTGTCTCTTGACTGGCTCAAGAATGGTGGCTTTTACCTGTCAATGGACCAAACCTGTGTCTGCCTCTCTGTGCAGCTCTTCACACTCCAGCCCAGGACCCAGCTCTCCTGGACTTCAGCTGGGACTGTGGTGGCCAAGTCTCGAGCGGACGGTCTACAGATCTTTTCACAGGATGAATTATGTGATTGTCACTTTTTAAATAAACCGGTTATTTGTATTTCAGCTAAACCCCTGAGGTCTCGCTCTCTCCTAGTGGAAGGCGGTGGGGCTTCCCAGGGGAAGTCCACACCCATAGATGTTGGAAATGGTCATTCAGTCCATCCCTCACCCAGTGCACGACTGGGCCCTACCAGAGTTGGCAAGGGGAGGACAGTCTTTGGGTGGGGGCAGCGTGTACCTCTATCAGAAGCAGCCCTGCAGGGGTGCAGCTCGCTGGCTGAGGGTGCTGTTTTCTGGATGTTTGAGTGTCTCGGGCTCTTTGAGGATCGGTGTGCGGGGATGTTAGTGCGTGGCTGGCGCTGTGATGGTTGTGTTCATGTTCTGAGGTTTGGCACATCGACCCATTTGTCGGGCTACCCTCCAGGGCAGTGATTGTGGGTCTCTGTGGGGGGGAGGGGCGGGGGCAGTGTGCAGGGCTGAGTGTGTTTGTCCAGGGTTGTGGCTGTTGTGGGATGTGCTGCAGTGTGGGCAGGCAGGCCAGTGCCCATTTACCCAGGGAGCCGGGACAGTTGGCTCTGCCAAGCCATCTCCAGGACACTTGCCCATGGCAGTGGCATGTGGTGGCACAAGTGCCCAAGTGCTGTTGGGGGGGCAGCCCAGGGCCTGTGAGGGTGTGAGATGAGCACAGGCCTTGGGGAGGGGCACCCCACTGACAGGATAGGGAGCTTGTGAGGTGCAGGGGATGCTGGGGCAGCCCAGGGCCTCTCCCTGAGGCACAGGGTGATGGCTTCCCCCCACCCCAGCTGCTGCGGGAACCCACTGCAATGGCACGGAAGAGAAGCTGCTGCTTCAGCACCTTTCCCATCTCACCCTCCACGCAACCCAGCTGCACTGGGGAACTGCACAGCTCACCTCCTCCTGGGGGGTGAGGCCTAGCGAACTCGGTAATAGGAAGCACCAGCACCCCCGGGTCCTGGGACCTCTGCTGCCCCCAATCCCACGACACCCCCAGCCTGCTCCCCCACACCCCCGTAGTTACCAGCCCCCCCAGCAACACGGCTCATGGGGCCACCTGAGGGACGGGCGCTGGCTGGGCTAGGAGCTCTGGGACACCTCCGGCTCCCTTCCATTCTCTAACCGGGGCAGGGAGCAGCCTGAATTGCTCCAGGCCAGGCTGAGCGCTCAGGAGAGCAGAAGTGGTTCCCATTCCCCGCTCTGCCCTCCTGTGCACTGGCAACCTCGCCCAGCAGCAACGGCAGCGGGCTGGGGCAGAGCCTTGTTTGTCCCTCTCCCCAGGCCTGGCCCCTCCGCTATACGCCCCACACTCTCTGCAAGGAACGGCCTGGTTTGGCTTAGCCGCAATGCTAACCATGGAAACCGAGCACCAGGGGACTAGAGCCCTTGTGCCAGGCTGGTAACCCTACATGCCCCGCGCTCCCCGCCCAGTGCAATTCACTCGCTGCAGCTGGGCGACAGGAACTTGGGGACAGGGCTCTCAGCCAGTGCAGCTAAGCCGGCTTACAAGGCCTACAACAGGGGTGATTGCCTGTGCTCAGAACCTGCCTGCAGCATGTGTGAATACAGAGCGAGGGGGCTGGCCGGGCACGGGACCACCACTCGGGTGGCTGGGGCCAGGCCTGCAGCCACAACACAGGGGCCATCTCTCACACGCTGAAATGTGAGCCCGCTCGCTTGAGCTTAGGAGCAGGGGTGGTTCTAGGCCTTTCAATGCATGTTACTTGTTGGAGTGACATCCCCGGGGGGCAGGATTGCCCGCTTTGCCCAGAACAGCCACATGGCTGGCTGAGCTCTGAGGGGCCTTTGCTGCCTTTCTGCTGTTCCTGAGGCTTGGCAGAGAGCACTCAGGCTGTGCCACCTCTTACCCAGTGCCAGAACCCAACAGGCCCCAGGGCAAGTGCTTCCAAGCCTGAAGCAAACATGTCCCTGTCCTGACACCTGTGCGCTCCCGGCAGAGCAGCACAGATGCTGGGGGGACCTCAGTGATGGACATCCGGCTCTCATGACGCCGGCCCGGCCATGACCACAAGGCCAGCACCAAGGAGCTGCTGCCCCGTGTGTGTGCCTGGCGCCCATGACCCTGCCCTGGTTTCTGAGGGCATGCCTGCCATTGGCCAGCCCTGCTCCTCCCTAGGCCGCATCCCCTGACTGTCCCCTCTCAGGCCAGGCCACCAGCTGATGGCATCCTGTGTGCCAGCTGCCATTACGCAGCAGGGTCAGCACGGGCAGGTCACCCCTTCGGGAGCTGTGACCCTGGGTTCAGACAGCACCTCACCCCAAAGCCCTGTGTAAGCTTCACAGTGGGAAATGAGGCAAAGCCTGAGAGAAAAGGCTTCTACTGGGCTAAACAGGCTGTAGGCTCGCCTAGCCTAGTGCCAGCTGCGCTGGTAAACTTAAGAATGGCCTGGTGCCTTCATCCCCCCCACCCCCACCCAAGCAGGCACCTCTGTGTCAATCTGCTCTTCATGAGCAGCCCCCTGCTACATTCCCTGCCTTGGCACAACAGCCTCATCCCTGCTAATGCGTCAGGCCTGGTCTCGCAGCCTCCTGAGCGGCTCGCCAACAGGTGTTTCACCTGCCCCCCTGCTGTGACCTCCCTAGGCGCTGCCCCACAGTGCTGCTGTTAGAGCAAAGCCAGACTGGCTCACTGCCCATTCCATAACCCAGCATGGCCATGCAGCACCGAGTCCACTCACCAGGTCCTAGACGGCCTTCACTGCACAGCCTGCACCCAGCCCTCCAGTAGCCTAGGTGCGGGGGGTGGCAGAGTGCCCAGGGTGCCAGCCCAAGCACAACTGTCTACTCTTGGGCACAAGCCAAACGTGAGGCAGCTGCACTAGTGCCATGTGCCAGCCTGGGCCACACTGCATCTGCAGACAAGCTTGCAGCCCCATGCTGCCATGCATAAAACAGTCCCGGCTCTCCATGCCTCATCAGGCAGGGCTAGGTCACCGCGTGCACAGAGCGCTCCGCGCTTTCACAGCTGGATGGCAGGCTCAGAGATCATTCGCTCAGCTGGTCTGACCTGTAGCACGCAGGCAGGCCCTGTTACCATTTCACCCTGGCTGGAGCCCGCCCAGGAACTTGCATTTGACTCAAGTGTAACTTGTTTGGCTAAAGCAGGGGTCAGCAACCTTTCAGAAGTGATGTGCCAAGTCTTCATTTATTCACTTTAATTTAAAGGTTTTGCGTGCAAGTAATACATGTTAATGTTTTTTTAGAAGGTCACTCTCTCTGTCTATATATTATATAACTAAACTATTGTCGTATATAAAGTAAACAAGGTTTTCAAAATGTTTAAGAAGCTTCATTTAAAATTAAATTAAAATGCTGATCTTACGCCGCTGGCCCGCTCAGCCTGGGGTTCCGTTCACCTAGGCCGGCAGCCAGACCCCCAGACCGGCAGCGGGCTGAGCGGGGCCGGCGGCTGGGACCCCAGACCGGCAGTGGGCTGAGGGGCTCAGCCCGCTGTCGGTCTGGGGTTCCAGCCGCCGGCTCCTGCCAGGCAGGGTCCTGGCTGCCAGCCCCGCTCAGCCCACTGCTGGTCTGGGATCCCAGCCCTCCCCACATAGAGTGGGTACCTACCTTCTCCCTGGTTCTAGCCCCTTCTCTTCCTCTCTCTGCACTGAGCTGAGGGTGGGAGTGCACTGAGCACAGGGCTGGGGGCGAAGGAGCAGGCTGGGGGATGGGGTGTAGGGTCTGGCCAGGAGCTAGAATGAGGGAGGGGGCTCAGGGTTGGGGCAGGAGGTTTGGGTGTGGAGTGCTTACCTGGGCAGCTCCCATTTGGTGCAAGGGGTGCAGAAAGGAATGTGGGGAGTGTGTGCAGGAGCTCCCGGTTGGTGCTAAGGGTGGGGGTGAGATTGTGGGGGGTGCAAGAGTCAGGGGCTGGGGGGCTGGGGGGCTGGGTATGTGTGGGGGGTGCTGGAGTAAAGGCTGGGGTCGTGGGGGGGTGCAGGGGTCAGGGCAGAGGGCTGGGGGGGACTAGGGTCATGGGGGTGCTCCCAGCCCCCTGCCCAGAGCGGCTCAGGGTAGGGGGCTGGAGGGGATATGCCCTGATTCCCCATCCCCTCCCCACCTCTTCCTCCGCCTCCTCCCTGGAGCAGCGCGGTGCTGTAGCTCCACTTCTCCCCCTCCCTCGCAAGGGCCATCAGCTGCTCTTGGCAGCAGGGAGGGAGAGGAGAAGGGGCAGGACCCCAGCACCGCGGGGGGAGGGGGAGCTTGCCTGCCCTGCAGTAGCAGCCGGCAGGACCAAGCTTCTTCACCCTGCCCTGGGGGCGGCGAAGAGCGGGCCGGGGCGGGCAGGATTTTTAATGGCTCGCTGCTGCCTGCCGGGGTCCCGGCCTGGGTTCGGCAGCGGGCTGAGCGGGGCCGGCGGCTGGGACCCAGCCAGCAGCAGGGTGCCATTTGAAATTGGCTCGCGTGCTATAGGTGGCCGACCCCTGGGCTAAAGCATCTTCCAGAAAGGCGGCCAGCTGTGATGTGAAGCCTTCAGGAACTGGCAGAGCCACCCAATCCAGCAGCTGAACCGCACTTCAACATTTGGGCCATTTCCCATTTCAGCTTCCAGCCCCTGGTTCTTCATCTGCCGTTCTCCACTCACGTGAAAGCGCCCGCTTGGCCCCTTGTGCACCGTACACCCATCCATCTTCCTTCTGCAGAGCTGCACCTGCTGGCGGCCTCAAGGCTCTACCTTTGAGGCATTTCATTCCACCCACAACTCATTTGCGTGGCTTTTTTTTGCACCCTCTCCAATTTTTCCACACCTTTCTTAAAACATAGCCCAGACCTGGTGGCGGTATCCCACTCTGTCTCACCAGTCCCGCCCGCTGAGGTAAAATCCTCCCCCAGCAGAGGGAAAACACAGTGACACAGCCTGAGGGCCGAGGCATGAGGCGGACACCGTGGGCCCTGGACTGATGTGGGTCAGCAGGCAGAGATGACCACGGGAGAGGCACCCCCAGGAGAGGGCACGCCCCTAAGAGAGCTCATCCCGGAGATTGCTGGCAGGAGGCACTGGTGAGCGAACCATGTCACAGTCTTACAAAGTAAAGAATAAGGATTATCACACCTTTCTTCCAATGCCCATGATACCAGATTGCACTGCTGGCACCCCAGCCCACACACCCCCTCCAAAGGGGAACAGTGGAAGTAAAGCTGAGACTCAAAATAAGAGCATCACCCACCACTAAGATTTTCTCTTCGGCCAGGTCTACAGTCCCACCTACTTCAGTGGCCAGGCCAGCGCCAGCTGGGTTGTAGAGGTCACCAGAACCCAGCCAGAGCAGCAGCGTGCGGCTGGACCTAGGCCTGGCCTGCTCAGGTCTAGTTCCGTGTGGTTCCTTCATAGCGTTCATGTCCTATAAAGAGCAGGAGCCCCAGTGAGGCCAGGAGCCCAGCTGGGAGTCACTGGCTACACTCAACCCTTTGAGGCTCCACAGAGAAACGTTTCACTGAGTGCTGGGCTGGGGCACCAGCTGAGGCCTGGGAAGGGCAGCGGGCAGAGGAAGGCTGGGGGCCCACTTGGCTCCAGTCTCCCCAGGAGGGGGGAGGGCACCGTCCCACAGGATCAGCTCCTTGACTCTCCTGGAGTGATGTGAATGCTCCTCGCCAGGTGACAGCAGTAGCAGCAGCCAGCCCATGCAAAGTGGCGGAAGGAGCAGCGAGGGCAGCCCTAGCCCAGAGGACCCCACAGAATCAGCAGGACATGGTGCTACACCAGAGTAGAGCGAGGGAGGGGGTGATGGGCTTGCGGCTGACGTGCTGGCCCAGGCTGCAGGAGCTCCACCCCCAAGTGCCAGTCTCCCTGCGTGGCCACAGCCCGTGACAAGGGACTAGGCCATTACCGACGCGGGAAACAACATGGGCATTGCTGATTGACCAACAGCTGCTGCAGGATTCCTGCTTGGTGACAGGGGATAGGCAGGCTGGTGGGAACGGCTGGGGCCCAGGAGGAACGTGTTTGAGAGTTAGACCGTCAGAGGAGTGAAGTTCTGGAATAGCCTTCCAAGGGAAGCAGTGGGAGCAAAAGACCTATCTGGCTTCAAGATTAAACTCGATACGTTTACGGAGGAGATGGTATGATGGGATAACATGGTATTGGCAATTAATTGATCTTTAAATATTCATGGTCAATAGGCCCAAGGGCCTGTTAGATAGGGTGGGATCTGAGTCACTACAGAGAATTCTTTCCTGGGTATCTGGCTGGTGAATCTTGCCCACATGCTCAGGGTTCAGCTGACCACCATATTTGGGGTCAGGGAAGGAATTTTCCTCCAGGGCAGATTGGAAGAGGCCCTGGAGGTTTTTCGCCTTTCTCTGTAGCGTGGGGCACGGATCACTTGCTGGAGGATTCTCTGCTCCTTGAAGTCTTTAAACCACGATTTGAGGACTTCAATAGCTCAGACATAGGTGAGAGGTTTATCGCAGAAGTGGGTGGGTGAGATTCTGTGGCCTGCATTGTGCAGGAGGTCAGACTAGATGATCATAATGGTCCCTTCTGACCTTAATATCTATGACTAAGTCACTCAGCCGTGACATGGGGATAATCCTGCCTGCAGGCCCAGGCGTCAGATCTGTGCAGGCAGCACCAACCCTGCAGGTGCCAGGGGGTAACAGCAGCAGCTGCACCATGGTTACCTACCCTTGGATGGCTCCAAACACAAATTCAGACCCTGGTGAAGCTGAAGGCTTCAACCAAGCTCCCCCCAGCCTGGGCCCATCCCTCATGATCCCTGGGCCCACAGGACTGTTTAGCCTACCCCCCACCTACAGCCACAGCCCATGCATCAGAGAAAGCAGCTGCCTGGCCTGGGGGCCTGTGGAGACGCTCGCCCAGCCAGCACGAGCACGTGAGGCGGCTGCGGCCCCATACACGCAGGCCTGCACCACAGTAGCAGCACTGACCATGCCCAAGGATTGCCAGGGGCTGTGATGGCCCCACAGTGAGCTGACACGTGGCTCAAAGCCCAGTTCAAGCCCCCAGGGGGAAAGCAGGGGCTCCGTGACACGCTGCAGGCTCTGAGCACTGGCCTTGCCCCTGCCATCCCAGCACAGGGCCGCCCGTCTCACCGCTGCAGATGGGCAGGGCTCCTGGAGCTGCAGGCGAGAAACCAGTCAAGGCAGCGGGGTGCTTTAGGCAGATATTTATTGTCACGGGGGAGGGGAGCCAGAACAGCAAACCACTCTGCAGAGAGTGACAGAGCAGGGCGGCCAGGCTGTTCCTACCAGTCTCCTACACATGCATGTAGGAGCAGCACAAAGCTTGCTTCATGGCAGCGGAGAACAGACAGCCTTCTAATGCCAGCTTGGAGCACGACAGCTAAGCAGCTGGGCCAGGCCCTGGACAGGAACCACGACCACCCCCCGCCTGCTGAGCACCCTGCTTTGGGGACAGTGCAATTCCAGCAACCTTCATCTGCGGAAACAGACCCAGTGGAACCTGACTCCAGGTCCCAGCAGAGCAGGGCCTGGGCTGCAGAGACTGAAAAGAAGGGTGCTCTGGGGCCAGGAAGGTGGAGTTCAGCACAGGCCAAGGGAACTCTGAGCAGAGAGCAAGTGGGTGGGTGGGTGGGAGGCAGCTAAGGGCACCAGAAGTCACCCTCTCTCCCTCCATGTGCAGAGCAGCAGCGACCCCAAGCCAGCAGCAGGGAAGGCAGGAGAAGCTCAAAGTCCATGCTCCTCAGGTCTCCCCCTCCCTGTCTCAACTTCCATTAACGGGCTGCAAAGACCATGTCGCTGAAGGCAGGTCTGCTCTTCAAGCCAGCCTGCCTGCGCAGGGCGATTACAGGCCGAGGCAGTTACCCACGCTGACTGCCAACACCCCAGTGTTCGTGCCAGACACCCAGCAGGGGTAGGATGGGGTTTGGCAGCTTCCCATAAACCCCTGGCCCAGAAAGAGCAACAGGTCACTTCAATGGCCTTCTGGATCCCTTTGAATGACCATCTTACCACCTGGGGAAACCGAGCCAGCAGCCACTCACCTGCCCCCAGAATCTGGGAATGAGCTTGCAGTTATGGGGACACGTGCTCCTAACCATGGAGCAGAAGGGTGTGGGGCCTGCTCACTGCACACCTGGACATGCTCGCAGATGGCCTGTCACTGCAGTTTGTAAAGGAAGCAATGGGCTGCTCCTGGGATATAGGCAGCCAGCCTGGCAGGACAGCCAGCTCAGAGCCCACAGGAATGGGCAGAGGCCGGGGCTCCCAGAAGAAGAGTGGCAGCTAGTGGGGCCAGGTGAGCAATGCAGAGGGGACCCTGAGGTAGCCATGGGGGTTGGACAGGCTGGCTAGCACCTCCACTCAGCAGTAGGCACGTACTGCCCCCACAGCCACTGCAGGGCCAGCCTCGCTCGAGACCCGTTCCCAGGTTGAGGGCAGGTTAGCAAGAATCTTTCAGGGGCAAAGGCATTTGCTCGCTGGGTCCCCCCAGGCAGGTGACTGGCCTGCCTCAGCACCAGCAGGTCCACAGGAAGAAAGTGCAGCCTGGCGACGGGGGGGGGGGAGAAGGACGGGGTCACTGCGTGCTGCTCAGAGCCCTGCAATAGCCAGCAGGAACCTCTGCCTCTGCTCTCCGGACAAGGACTGCTCGGTTTTCTGCCCTCGGAGGATTCAGACACAAGATGATGCAGGAATTACACGGCAGCATCTGCCGCACGAAGGGAGGCAAGAGAAACACGCTCACAGGAAGCCTCTGGGGGACAATACTTTACTGGAGCTAGACTGCTCGAGTCTTAGCCTTGGTAAAGGGGACATTTAAACTCCGGCAACACACATCTAATGAGTCACTCTAGAGCAAGGAGTTAATTGCTGAGAGATGCCAGTTCCCTCAGAGATCAGCACTGGCTCGCTCAGTGTACGCACACACAGCTGATCAGTACAGTGACACAGGTACAATGATAATACAGGGACTGGAGCCCTCCTGCTACATCGCCTCCCAGGGCCCACTGGACCCGCACAGCACACACAACTCACGCAAACAATGGCAGCTCCGGAACAACAGACTGTCCAGTTTCCATCAGAGCCAGTGCCAGAGAGGAGCCATCCCCGGAGCTAGGACTAGTGACCATTCAGAAGGTACTGGGGAGGGCGGGGGGGGGCAGTTCCACTGGGCTCCACGCGGCAGCAGGAGGGCCGAGGGCGGTTAGAAGATGGGGATGTAGTTGTCAATCTTGGTGCGGTGCCGCTGCGCAATGCACTCGGCAATCCACACGATGTTGCGACACTCCTGCTCCTTTAGCTTGACAAAGGCGTAGAAAACCCCGAAGTGGAACTGGTTGAGGAAAGCCAGCTTGTTCAGCTTCACCTTCAAAAGCAAAGGGCATGGGTCAGTGCCCTGCAGCACTGCCTCCCCCCTCAGAAACCTCCATTCCCAGGCCCACAGCAAAGCAGCCCAGAGCTCTGGAGAATGGGGCTCCTGGGTATTTGCTGGGAGGATGAATGGCCCCAGCCAGAGTGGAGCTCCTGTTGCAACCAGCAGTGCAGGCTCAGTGGCTATGCGGAGTCCGTAGGAGAAGCCTATCCTTGGGCACCAGGAGCCATTGCTGCCAGGGCAGCGGGTGGTGTGTGGGGAGGAGAACAGGGACATACCCACCAGGTTTGGGTTGCCACTGTCTTTCCGGGGAAGCCCCAAGAACCCTTTGCAAGCTTCATTGGTGCTCCCTAGATTCTACAGTGAAATCATCTGGCAGGGAGTAAGGGAGTAGGAAGAAAAGCAGGGCTCCCCACAGCTGCCAAGCCAGGCCTGGAAAGCTGGGGCAGGTGGCATGACACAGAACATCTGAGCCAGTCGCCCCGCGCACCCGTGTGACTAACTCTGCTGCTGGACATCCCTTTGCAGACGCTCTGGAGACTTCCACTGAGCAGCAGCTCCTAAGGCTCACCACAGAGGGTCCTTCCCTCACCTCATGCTCGAAGAAACGGTCCTCCAGGGTTTTGTCTCCAGGGTTGCTGCCGGCTCCTTCAAACAGCAGTTTGTATTCCTATGGCAAGAGGAAGGGGCAAGGAATGCATCAAAGCAAGAACCCAGCACAGCATCAGCATCATCCCTCCCGGTCCTGCTGGAGAGCAGGATCCCTGCAGAGTGCTTATCCATCAGCCAGCCCTCCTGGCCGGTGGGGGGTTGTCAGCCTCTT
Source organism: Chelonia mydas (assembly GCF_015237465.2). Taxonomy (NCBI): domain Eukaryota; kingdom Metazoa; phylum Chordata; order Testudines; family Cheloniidae; genus Chelonia; species Chelonia mydas. The sequence continues at coordinate 5,020,606 of NC_051252.2, read as the reverse complement.
TCCCACCCTGCAGAGAGGAGCGAAGTGCCAGGTCCAGACAGAAACCCTTTCATCCCGGGCAATTTCTCACAGCAGCCTCCACCACAGACGGCAAGAAACCACAGTCAGAAGTGAAGCAGACTCTCGTCCCTCTGCCAGGCTGCCAGCAGCAGGGCATTGGGCTGGCTCCTGGAGGAAGGACAGGATTCTCTGCAGCAAGCACTGATGATTTACCACCCACTTACATTATTTAGATATAGGGCACTTAATCTGGAGTGAGAGTGTCCACACAGGCTTGCGCTGAAACTACAGGTGTCAATGACAGCAGATTTGGAACCTGGTGTAGACAACTGATTTCATTGCTCTGGTTCCAACAGGAATTAATTCAGGACAGGTCTCTGGCCTGTGTTATGCAGGAGGTCAGATAGATGAACCCAGTGGTCCCTTCTGGCATTGGAGTCTATGAATAAACCAGGGCTACTCTGTGTGGGCACTCACTGGTTTAAACCCGGCTCCTGGAGAGTTTACAGGTACAAGCTAACCCAGGCAACAGGTAAACCAGGGCAGTGTGTGTTGAGACAAGCCCTGGGCACAGATCCCTGCCACGGTGCATCACTCTAGGGGAGATGGGTCTCTCCATCCCCGGCTCCCAACAAGTTTCATGCCATCTGAGCAGGTCCCTGGCAGGTTTCCAGGCCCTCGCCATACAGCATTCTAACGCTAGGGTCCAGTTGTAAGGCAGGGGGTCCCTTCAGCCACCACCTCCACCTGCATTGCTCCGTGACCCCAGCCAGGTCTGGGAGAACAGCCTTGCAGCGCCTCTTGGCACGGATGGAGACCTGGGGGCTCAGAACTGGGTCTGAATGCCCCCATGCAGCAGATGACTCAGGTTCTTCAGCAGGGGCAAAAAAATAAACAGCACCTTGTATCCCACCCTGCAACCAGCACAGCACCGAGTGACGCTGGAGGGAGCCCGGTCCAGGCCTCTCTCAGCCAAAGGAAGCGTTGCTGTGACAAGAGCCCCTGCCAGACGAACCCTGAAACGCACCAGGGGTATCCCGCCCCCATCCTCCTCCGTGGCTGTTGTGCCACAAACCGCAGAGAGCAGTCCAACCTGGTCCACAGTCAGCTCCTGGGACCCCCCGACGGTACTTACAGGGTAGTAGTCCGCTACTGTTTTGACTTGCTCGTAGTCATCTGCTCTGGCTAGCTGGGCCAGCCCCTCAGGATAGAGCTTTCCGCAGTGAGGGAACAGCTTAGCTCGGTCCTCTTTGGAGAGCTCCGTGCCAAACGAGTTAATGGTGATGATGAAGGCTCTCCTGTCAGCTTCAAACTAAGAGAAAGACAAGTCGCATTAGGCAGTGCTGTGCCCGTCCCCCTTGGGTAAAGCGCAAACCTTCAGCTGCCAGTTGGCAAATCCAGCGCTCAAGCTGCAGGCTGACGAACGGAGCAAGGCCAGGACAGTGATAAAGAGCAAATCCGGCTTCGTTAGGGCACGCGAGAGCACTGGAGAGGGCACAAACCAGCCACACTTCTGCCACCCTCAGCAGGGCCAGGCTACGCAGCCTGTGGCACAAGCCCGGCACACGTGGCCGAAGCCCCCATGCAGCTGCCGTTTGTGGGGCAGAATGCCAGGTGCAGAGGAGAGTCACCGTTCCTACTGGGCAACGTGGCTTCGGAGCCGGGCTGATGAGCACTCACTAACCGAGGGATGGTCTGAAAACCTGGGGACCACGTCTCGACTAATCGGTTTGGTCTCTGTGCTAGCAAATGAACTGCTTGTCCCACCTACTGCCCTCGGGTGCTCGTGTGCCGCACGCAGTCACTGCCCCAGGGTTGATTTTCTAAAGCCAGGCACAGATTTGTGCAGCCTGTCTGCAGAATCACTGGTCAGATTCATGCATCTTCTGGCTCCTCGGCACTAGTGTGCAATAATCATAGGGTACAAGGCTGAACTGGTGGAGACAGCCTTGCAAGATGCCCAGCGTTGCACTCCAGTGCTAGGAGTTCGCAACGGAGACAAGGTGTGTGAAAGCTCTGGCCACAGGAGGTGTCCACCAGTCCCTTTGGCTGAGGGGCAGAGTGCACCCAAGGACAGGTATGCGCTGGGCCACTTAAGCAGAGACCCGTGGAAGGAATACTCATGGGCTTGGCTGCCAGGAATGGGGAGAGCCACATATCACCCCTTGCCCTTCCAGCTGCTTCATAACTTACTCTGTCCCCGGCATCATATGTGGGCTCCTCTCCGAGCCAAAATGCGCCACCTCCCAAGCCTTTCGCATTTCTGGCTGAGGGCAAAGTGGGAAGGTGTTTGTGGGGCCTGCTGTGATGACATCAGCTGCTTCCCAGTACAGGCAACAGCTTCTCCTGGCTCCCCAACCAAGCAAGCTAGCCACATGCACGGAGGTGCAAAGGAGTTTTAGAAACCAACTTATCTGCGGTCAATAGGCAGCTCTGATCTGCTCTGGCTGAGCAGCGCACAGTGCGATTACGGTTACATTATACTGTGCAGAACATGCAAGGGTGTCCCGTCTGCAGCCTACCTCCAGGATTGGACACATGGCGTCCGCAGTTGTGCCTCCCAGGATCTTGCAGAACTTGTAGAAGGATTCCAGGTATGCCTGAGCAGAAAGCCAAGCAGACGAGAGGATGAGTGACACTTATCTACAGCCCACGTGATCCCCAAGCATTTCTGAACGTGTCAAATGGCCTCAAGACACGAGCCCAGTAGGACCTCTGCATCCTGGCACATGTCTCACGCCACTACTGCTCATCTGGTACGTCCCCATTAAGTTCCACCCACTCCAATGACCACGCTTCCATGGAAGGGGAGGGAGGCTAAAGAGGAGAAAGGCTGCAGTTTGATTTCAGAAGTGGCTCGGCAGCTGGCAGCATGGGCCCCACTTGCATTGCCAGAGGTTCTGAGTTCAAATCCAAGGGGAGCCCTGACAGCTGTGAATACATCTATGGCTCCTCTAATTGCTCCCTTCTTGTCTTCCAGTCTATGACCCAAACAAATAGGCAATGACACAGGGTATGTTGGAGTTCCTCGTGTGGGGTGACTCACGCTGGTCTCCCCAGCTAGCCAGTAATAGGCTGCCTGAATTTGTGCTAACACACGTCATAGTTCATAGCGTAGCACTTCCAGGTCAGAAGGCACTTCCTGCTGAAGGTCCTGTGCCTCCCACGGGCCAGGCTGTCTGATAAGATACAAGAGATGTAAAGCTACACCTGCCCTAGGACTGCAACACCAACCACCTGCAGGACCAGTGATGTAAACTCCTGGACTGTCTTATTCAGCTGCGCTGTACTACACAGGGTCACTACTAAGAAGTCCCCACTGAGGGCCTGATGGCCACAGGAAAACCAAAGGAACCACAACCTCATTGTTGTAGCTGAGAACCACTCTGGCCTGATCTATGCGCAGACTGTAGGCTCATTGGTTCTGTGCAGTGCCATCTATGTTTGGGCTGCTAACAGAAAATGCAAGACACCCTCACCCCACCCTTTGTATCAAGACAAGCTCCCCGCATCCCCCCTCTCCCCAAGGGAGCAGTGGAGGGGGGTGAGGGGAGGATGGTGTGTCATTGTGGAATGCCAGCTGGAGAGATTAAAGTGCCTCTGGGGTTAGACACATGCTGGGATACCAGGCTGTCGCTTCAGACTCCAGTGAGAGACCAGAGAAGTACTGTTAAAGTAAACCTTTTCCTAGGAAGATGCTGTCTCACAGGGAGTCACCTCGCTGCACATTCACAACTGGAACGTGCCAGGAAACCTCAGCAGGGAGGGCGCGAGAAAAGAACACCAGTGGGAGGCCGTGGGGAGTGCTGCCCTGCACAGCTGCTGCTCTGGGCAAATGTGTCCCTCATTTCCACAAGGGCTTTCAACCGAGAAGTCAAGAATGCGACATGCCCCAGAATAGGGTGCTCTCGCTTGGGCCCCAGGGTGACGGCATCTGCCCAACACTCAATGCCTTCAGCTCTGCCGTTCACCGCACTCGGGCCAGGACTCCCATGGCAGCCCCAGATCTCACGCAGAGCTCTCTGACCAGCTCCCTGAGAGCGCTCGCTCCCTGCTCCATGTTTGGCCTCAGCCTGGAAGCACATCTGGGGAGAAAAGTTGAGGAAAATCCTTCCTGCTACTGAGTTACACGAGCCGGACAAACTTGCGGCATTTTAGAGCTTTCTGCTAGCCAGTGCAGTAGAGCTACTGGGGAACCCCCAGCCTTTGCCCGCTCAGGGGCCCAGAGCAAGCAGCCAGCCCCCTCCCAAGGGTCTCAAGGGGCTCCATCCTGTCGTGCACATACAGCAAGAGACGGTCCCTGTGCTGAGGAGTATTGCCTCCAATACTAGAGCACCCACAAGAGGGAAGAACACGGGCAATGTCTGTAAAATCACCAGAGTGTCCTATAAAGGAATTAAATACAAATCAAACGCCTCATCTTAAAATAAAATAAAATAAAATAAAATACAAAAAAAAATCACCCTACAGGAGCTGGGTATGATTAGTCAAAAACAAAAGCTAGAAAAATTTCTATACAAATGCAAGGAGTTTAAAAGCAAAATAAGGAGACGTAGAATGTTTGACAGTTGACTGAGGTCCTTGACATCCCAGGCATGAGGGAAAGCTGGTGGCATGATAAACATCTATTAAAACAGCCACTGTTTCAGAGAACCGAAGGGTGGCAAGGGTGCCCATGTTTAAGTAGTTCATGGACTGAGGGAACTAGGGGGATTCCAAAAAGGACGGAGCTCGGCCGTTCTCAGTGGTAGCAGATGACAGAACAAGGAGCAATGGTCTCAAGTTGCAGTGGGGGAGGTCTAGGTTGGATATTAGGAAACACTATTTCACTAGGAGGGTGGTGAAGCCATTCAATCTTACTCATTGCTTTCTCTCTCCTCGGCAGTTTTTGATCCGTGACCATACTTTGCCTCTCGTCCCGTGATAGAACAGAATAGAATTAACAGAGGGTAAAATTTTCAAAAGCATCTTAGAATAGACTATCAGGGTTGGAAGGGACCTCAGGAGGTCATCTAGTCCAACCCCCTGCTCAAAGCAGGACCAATCCCAACTAAATCATCCCAAGCAGGGCTTCCTCAAGCCGGGCCTTAAAAACCTTTAAGGATAGAGATTTCATCACCACCCTAGGTAACCCATTCCAGGGCTTTACCACCCTCCTAGTGAAATAGTGTTTCCTGATATCCAACCTGGACCTCCCCCACTGCAACTTGAGACCATTGCTCCTTGTTCTGTCATCTGCTACCACTGAGAACAGTCTAGATCCATCCTCTTTGGAACCCCCCTTCAGGTAATTGAAGGATGCTATCAAATCCCCTCTCATTCTTCTCTTCTGCAGACTAAATAACTCCAGTTCCCTCAGCCTCTCCTCGTAAGTCATGTGCCCCAGCCCCCTAATCATTTTTGTTGCCCTCTGCTGGACTCTTCCAATTTGTCCACATCCTTTCTGTAGTGGGAGGCCCAAAACTGGATGCAATACTCCAGAGGTGGCCTCACCAGTGCCGAATAGAGGGGAATAATCTCTTCCCTCGATCTGCTGGCAATGCTCCTATTAATGCAGCCCAATATGCCATTAGCCTTCTTGGCAACAAGGGCACACTGCTTACTCGTATCCAGCTTCTTGTCCACTGTAACCCCTAGGTCTTTTTCTGCAGAACCAGAGGGGTTCAGAAAAGAGCACGGAGAAGGACCAGGGTACATGCAGAGATGTGTGTGTTTTTACACAAATACACTGCCCTAAGCTGTTTGCACACATCAGGCATATACACAGGTGTGCACATTTGCTCAGTTTAGCAGGTTTTCCCCTAACTAGCCTCCATGCTGAAACTGGCCTTCACTACCATCCATCAGAAGCAGAGGTCACACCCCAGCTGTAGTGAAAACAAGGAAGACAGATATAATCTGTATCCTGCCCTTTACCCAGACACTCAAGATGGAGTGACAGCCTCATGGCAGCACTCACTGTGACAAACACAGGACTTGGTTTTCATATTAATGAGACGTTCCTGATAGTGCTGGCTAAAACCAGACCACACTAGTAGGAGCTGCAGTTAGCTCTACACACACAGCTCTGCTGGTGCCCCTCAATCCTGATACACCACGCACACAGCCATTCCCTCTCTGGGCTCCCCCACACACAGCTCTGCCGGTGCCCCTCAATGCAGACCCACAGCCCCCACAGCCATTCCCTCTCTGGGCTCCCCACAAAGCTCTGCAGGTGCCCCTCAATGCGGACCCACAGCCATTCCCTCTCTGGGCTCCCCCACACAGCTCTGCCGGTGCCCCTCAATGCGGACCCACAGCCCCCACAGCCATTCCCTCTCTGAGCTCCCCACAAAGCTCTGCCGGTGCTCCTCAGTGCGGACCCACAGCCATTCCCTCTCTGGGCTCCCCCACACACAGCTCTGCCGGTGCCCCTCAATGCAGACCCACCGCCATTCCCTCTCTGGGCTCCCCACACACAGCTCTGCCAGTGCCCCTCAATGCAGACCCACCGCCATTCCCTCTCTGGGCTCCCCACACACAGCTCTGCCGGTGCCCCTCAATGCAGACCCACCGCCATTCCCTCTCTGAGCTCCCCACACACAGCTCTGCCGGTGCCCCTCAATGCAGACCCACCGCCATTTCCTCTCTGGGCTCCCCACACACAGCTCTGCCGGTGCCCCTCAATGCCGACCCACAGCCATTCCCTCTCTGGACTCCCCACACAGCTCTGCCGGTGCCCCTCAATGCAGACCCACCGCCATTCCCAATCTGGGCTCCCCACACACAGCTCTGCCGGTGCCCCTCAATGCGGACTCACTGCCATTCCCTCTCTGGGCTCCCCACACACAGCTCTGCCGGTGCCCCTCAATGCGGACCCACCGCCATTCCCTCTCTGGGCTCCCCACACACAGCTCTGCCGGTGCCCCTCAATGCGGACCCACCGCCATTCCCTCTCTGGGCTCCCCCACACACAGCTTTGCCGGTGCCCCTCAATGCGGACCCACAGCCCCCACAGCCATTCCCTCTCTGAGCTCCCCACAAAGCTCTGCCGGTGCTCCTCAGTGCGGACCCACAGCCATTCCCTCTCTGGGCTCCCCCACACACAGCTCTGCCGGTGCCCCTCAATGCAGACCCACCGCCATTCCCTCTCTGGGCTCCCCACACACAGCTCTGCCAGTGCCCCTCAATGCAGACCCACCGCCATTCCCTCTCTGGGCTCCCCACACACAGCTCTGCCGGTGCCCCTCAATGCAGACCCACCGCCATTCCCTCTCTGAGCTCCCCACACACAGCTCTGCCAGTGCCCCTCAATGCAGACCCACCGCCATTTCCTCTCTGGGCTCCCCACACACAGCTCTGCCGGTGCCCCTCAATGCCGACCCACAGCCATTCCCTCTCTGGACTCCCCACACAGCTCTGCCGGTGCCCCTCAATGCAGACCCACCGCCATTCCCAATCTGGGCTCCCCACACACAGCTCTGCCGGTGCCCCTCAATGCGGACTCACTGCCATTCCCTCTCTGGGCTCCCCACACACAGCTCTGCCGGTGCCCCTCAATGCGGACCCACCGCCATTCCCTCTCTGGGCTCCCCACACACAGCTCTGCCGGTGCCCCTCAATGCGGACCCACCGCCATTCCCTCTCTGGGCTCCCCCACACACAGCTTTGCCGGTGCCCCTCAATGCGGACCCACAGCCCCCACAGCCATTCCCTCTCTGGGCTCCCCACAAAGCTCTGCCGGTGCCACTCAATGCGGACCCACAGCCATTCCCTCTCTGGGCTCCCCCACACACAGCTTTGCCGGTGCCCCTCAATGCGGACCCACAGCCCCCACAGCCATTCCCTCTCTGGGCTCCCCACAAAGCTCTGCCGGTGCCCCTCAGTGCGGACCCACAGCCATTCCCTCTCTGGGCTCCCCCACACACAGCTTTGCCGGTGCCCCTCAATGCAGACCCACAGCCATTCCCTCTCTGGGCTCCCCACACACAGCTCTGCCAATGCCCCTCAATGCAGACCCACCGCCATTCCCTCTCTGGGCTCCCCACACACAGCTCTGCCGGTGCCCCTCAATGCAGACCCACCGCCATTCCCTCTCTGGGCTCCCCACACAGCTCTGCTGGTGCCCCTCAATGCAGACCCACCGCCATTCCCTCTCTGGGCTCCCCACACAGCTCTGCCAGTGCCCCTCAGTGCGGACCCACCGCCATTCCCTCTCTGGGCTCCCCACACACAGCTCTGCCGGTGCTCCTCAATGCGGACCCACAGCCATTCCCTCTCTGGGTTCCCCACACAGCTCTGCCGGTGCCCCTCAATGCGGACCCACAGCCCCCACAGCCATTCCCTCTCTGGGCTCCCCCACACACAGCTCTGCCGGTGCCCCTCAGTGCGGACCCACAGCCATTCCCTCTCTGGGCTCCCCACACACAGCTCTGCCTGTGCCCGTCAATGCAGACCCACAGCCATTCCCTCTCTGGGCTCCCCCACACACAGCTCTGCCTGTGCCCGTCAATGCAGACCCACAGCCATTCCCTCTCTGGACTCCCCACACAGCTCTGCCGGTGCCCCTCTATTCAGACTCACCGCCATTCCCTCTCTGGGCTCCCCACACACAGCTCTGCCGGTGCGCCTCAATGCAGACCCACAGCCCCCACAGCCATTCCCTCTCTGGGCTCCCCACACACAGCTCTGCCGGTGCCCCTCAATGCGGACCCACAGCCATTCCCTCTCTGGGCTCCCCACACACAGCTCTGACGGTGCCCCTCAATGCGGACCCACAGCCATTCCCCCTCTGGGCTCCCCACACACAGCTCTGCCGGTGCCCCTCAATGCAGACCCACAGCCATTCCCTCTCTGGGTTCCCCACACAGCTCTGCCGGTGCCCCTCAATGCGGACCCACAGCCCCCACAGCCATTCCCTCTCTGGGCTCCCCACACACAGCTCTGACGGTGCCCCTCAATGCGGACCCACAGCCATTCCCCCTCTGGGCTCCCCACACACAGCTCTGCCGGTGCTCCTCAATGCAGACCCACCGCCATTCCCTCTCTGGGCTCCCCACACACAGCTCTGCCAGTGCCCTTCAATCCACACCTGCAGCCCCCATGCCTATTCCAGCCCTCCACGAGGGAAGCTTATTCAGAGTAAAGACCTCTTTGCCCTCCAAGGAGGGGGATTCTGGGTTCAAAGTCACATGCCATCTCCTTATTCCTCTAAGCTGCTGCGTTGCTGGGGTATCCATTGTTCCAACAGCTTGGCTGGGGCTCTGAAGCCTTTCCCAAGTAAACCTTCACTTTTTAAGAAAGCACGTTACTGGTCCATAATCTCGGAGCCAGGCCCGAGGCAGCAGTCTCTCCACGTTGGCTAGGTCAAGCCTCCACTTCACATGGATTCTGTGGCCACCTCTGTCAGCCAAGGAGCAGCCCTCTGCCAGAGCCTGCACAACTCATGCAAGGTTATTCAACAGAGAGGGGCAAGGTCAAAGGGTACTTTAAGGACACCCTCGCTGCCAGCCGGCTGACACGGCAGCAGAGATTGGAAGCAGCTGGCACTAGCAAGCTGGATATAATAGCATTGCGTGAACCAGCCTCCAGACCCCCCAGCCCGGAACACGGCTTCATTCCATCCTGGACACAGACCCTGTTCTCGGTCACTTTTTAACTGCATTATTGCTCCCTGGGGGAGATTCTTCTAGACGGCTTTACAATATACAGTGAACACACTAACAGCTGCCTTCTTACCCAGCCTGGAAAAGCTGTCTTTGGAAATAGCCAGCCAGGACAGTGCTCCATGAGCGCTCCCCCTGTGTGGCGGGAAACCACCAGGCAGACAGCAATGCCCCACCCCCTCACAGCACGAGTCACTGATGTGTGTTACTCCAGGAAGCTGTTTCTTTAGCTCCTTCCCTCCCCGAGAGGGCCACATTTACCTTATACAGTGTGTTTCGGATGATTTCGATGTTCATTTCGTCGAGGTCCTGCTCGGATATGCAATCCTGGAAGAAGGCAGCTGAAACAGACACAGAAAGCCATGAGCAACATTGCAGGGTGCTCCTGCTGCTTGAGTTGTACACTGTGCTCCTCGGAGAGGGAGTGGAGTGTAAAACCTTGGCATGTAGGAGACCAGGTTTCCAAAGGCATGACCCTTACGGCTGGATGTTCAGAAGCGCTCGTATTGGGGGCTGAGCTGGGAGTAATCAGGCCTGTATTCTGGTGCCTAGATGGGAGCCAAACTCTCCTGAAAAAGACTGGCCGTGACTTTTCTAGTCCCCGGGAGTTCTGGTGCCGCATAGCCAGTGAACCACCAGGCGTCCCACAGAGCTCTGCAGGACGGGGCAGGGTCTTAACCAGCAGTTTTATGGTGGTGACAATAGTGCCATTTAGAAATCTAATTTCCTAGGGTGCCTTGAGCTGCAAGGCTATTAGATCCCAGACTCGGGCGCAAGTCAGACTGCAGTACCAGTTAGCGGCTTGTTTGTTAGGCAGCACTATGCTATTCCCCAGGACTGGGCCAGCATCAGACATGGTGGTGAACAAACGCTGAAGTAGACAAAAAGAAGGCATATGCAATCAAGTGGGGCAAGAGGGAAATCCATATGCCTGTAATGGCGATGGGACATTCACGGGGGCAGTGGATGTTAAGTTTTTAGGAAGGTAAAGAGCTGGATCAAAGACTCTGGCCTACAGGAATGTTCTACACCGCCTTGTTTCTCAGCAAGAGATGGTCATTTTCATTCAGTAAACCCTGGACACAGAGCCAAGAGATGGACACACTGCACAGCTGGTCAGACTTTTTTAAACAATGCATTTCAGCCTTGGGAATTGGACATCCCATGTACGACGCTTTGCAGTACCTTCAGTTACACTTGCGGTCACTATTTGCGTTAAGGGTCCTGGTTTTCATTCTGCTTCCATCTTGCTGCCCCTTTTATGCTAGGGCTCCCTTTCTGGTTTCCCATGCTCATGTTCCATGCTCAGGGAATGCATGTAAATGCTTTGGCTTTGCTGCAGGTGACCCTTCCCTATCTGAACACTCAATACATGGAAGCAAGAGCTCTCGCTATTGGTTCAGTTTTTGTTCAATTTCTTGGCTCCTTGTCTAATGAATCATTTTCCCATCGACTATTTCTCTGCCTCATTGTCCCAGGCCGTGTTTGTGGGAAGCACTTTCTTTCCCAGCTAAGAAAATCTAGGCTGCTACCAACTGTACCACCAGGACTCTAAGTCTGTTGGGGAACTGGATCCTTTCTGGAGCAGCTAGAAGAATTGCTCATGGATCACCCCATCGATTATGTTCCATTAACTCTGGTTGCCAACACTAGCCCAGGAGGCCTGTGTGCCCAGACAGCCACAGTGGAAGCGTTCGCTCACCTCCTCCCAGACTGCTCGCTGCTGGCCTTAGGTCTTGTCTCTCTCTTGCTGGGATAAGGTGCCATTGGGACGAGTTTCAAGTACTTGTTTCACAGTGGGACATAGACAAGTCTGGTTCTGCAGACCACAGCAATTACCAACATTTAACAAAGTTAGTGGCCTCTCCCACTTGGAGTTACTTTTCCCCTCTACAGTTATGTCTCGCTGCTGGCGAGAGAAGGCTCTGCTGACCATTCTTCCAGCCAAGCTGTGATGCATCATAGTAACGCTTCTGCTAGAGTCCACATTCTACAGATCGTTATAAGGTAAGTCAGTGAACTCCTGGTTTACAGCACTCATGGTTTATGGAGCGACTGCTTGTATTTACTGCCTCTGTCGGTACAAGTAAAGGCAGAGAGGAATGGAAGTGGTAGCTATCGGGAAAGGTGCCCATAGAAAACTGCCCAGCATACCAACCAAACTGCTCAGTGTTCCAGTGGGAATAGTAAATCTATGCTACAAACTTGCTAAATTAAGTAAAATTACCTCACTCCCTCAGAGGGACTTCAGATTATTTACTAAACTGCCCTGCATTACCTGTGTCAGTCAAGACAACTAGTGTTAAAAGAAGGTTACATTTCTTAACATGCCTCAACCTTCTACCTTCAGGTTTCTGCATAAGACCGTTTGTACAGCACCTGATGGGGAACTAAGGAGGTCGCTATATGATCATTGAGTTGCAGCTGCACAAGATAGTTCAAGTAACACATACAAGGCAGAAAAACCCGCCAGGCCTGTCTGGGTGGTTAGAACAGTTTGTAGTCCCAGGTTCAGAAACACGGGATTGTGCCCATCCTCGTGCACGAATGGGCAGACAGGTTCCAAGCCCAGCTGAAAGGCACTTTGAATAAACGCTGCTCACCCAGGGGCGTGTCCACCAAGATTGCGTTGTAGAGCTCCGCAGGGGTCTGAGCAATGTTCACAGCTTCCATTTGCTCAAAGCTTCCTAGAGGATGGCACTTGGGCACCAGCTCCGCAATGGAGCGCTGGTGCAGCGTTCCGGTGATCAGCAGGATGACGTTATCAATCATGTAGCTGTAACTAGGAGGAACAGGAGAGGGGAACATGTTACTGATACGGACGCGAGGGCAGTAGGGTGGATGCACGTGTTGGCCCACTGAAGATACATCACAGTCACTGCTGGCTCTTCAGGCCACCTGAAGGCTCTCTAGGAAGTTGCCAGGTGCACCCCCCTCCTCCAGGGAGCAGAGGAGCCCCCTTTCCAACACTCACAGTCTACCAGCCTGGGCGAGAGGAACCAAGCTTACTCCCAACTTTAAACCACTCCAGCTAGACCCCTGCCAACCACACATCTCTTCCTGCCACTCCCCTCCCTCTCCCAAGCCACTGGGACCCCCCTCATGTCACATGCCCCAGTGAAGACTCCTCCGTTTGTGGCTGTACAAAGCATTGCCTCAGCCAGGCCAGCAGGAGCCAGGGAAACTGATGGGGATGAGGATGACAGGTCTTCATCCCTCTGGCAGTTCAGCTGCTGCATCTGGGGAAGCATTGTACAGGCGCAGTGGGGAGAATGCAGCGTTCCTGCAGCCCTGTGCCAAGTCTGGCCCCTGTACCTTGTGGCTACTCACTTGGGAGCACATACGCTGGGCAGCCTTATTAAAAACCCAGTAAGAGGAAAACTGCATGTTATTAACCACCATCACCTTGCAGCCTTTAACTCCAGACTGGAGGTTTCCAGAAGACCTGCTCTAGCTCCACCGGAATTTATGGGTTTGATGGAGAAATCACTGGGTGCAGGTCTGTGGCTGCATTATTACAGGAGCTCAGACTGCATGATCCAAAAGGGCTTTTCTGTCCTTAACCCATGAATCATTTACACTGCAGCAGAGGCCACAGGCCATACCCCAACAGGGGCTGCCTTGCGCTAGGCACTGTACACACAGATTTTAGCTTGAAAGACAAGACAGGCTGGAGGGGCGGAAGCTGCAGCAATCAGGAAGCAAGGTCAGGGCTTCGAGAGATGCTTTGACTGCCTATACAGAAGGAGACGTGTGAGATTTAGACACTGCTTGGATGCTGGGCTAGAGGGCGGGAAAAGGCCAGAATGTGGCTTGGTGCTGCCCAGCATGACAGAGGCAGGGAGGAGGAAGGGCTTTGGGGAAGAGCTGCAGCTCAGCTGTGGCCATGCTGCATTTCAGCTGAGAGCTGGAAGTACACAAGGAGGTCAGAAAGACAGGCTGAAATTTCAGTTTGAGGGAGACACGTGCAAAGTAGAGGCCGACAGAGACGGCAGGAGTCTATCAGCAAACATTGCTCAGAGACACCCAGGGAGAGTAAGGGAGACGAGGAGGGTGCCAAGCATGGTGCCCTGATGGACCTCAGCGAGCAAGGAGGATGACGAGGTCCTGAAGGAGCAATTTGTGAGGTCGGAGGAGAACAGGGAGAGGATGGAGCCAAAGGCCGAGGGATCACAAGACTGGGATGGGCATGATGGAGAGTGTCCAAGGAAGCTGGTAGGTCCAGGAGGAGGAGTACAAGTTTTTGACCGGAAAGAGGCCATCAGAGCCCTTGGCGAGAGCTGTTTTGGGGAAGCAGAGAGGGCAAAAGGGAGTGGGGCTAGACTGGATCCTGAGAGCGGGTGGAGGAGGCACGCTGAGCGCGTCCGGAGGTAAGTGGAGAATGGCAATGGAGGCCCAGCCTGGCAGGGAGCAGGGGTCCAGGGCGTTCTCTGGATGGCCGGAGAGTAAATTATTGAGGGGAAGGGACTTGAGGGGAGGGCAGAGATGGGGTTTGAGGAACCAAGCAGGAAGGACATGGCCTGGCTCTGCTCGAGAACTTAGTTGAGCCTGGCTAGGAGAGGCTGGGTGAGTTGTTCAAGGCCTGCTGAAGCTGGGGGCTGCCGTGTCTCCGGGAATAAGCAGAAAGCAAGATCAAGCCCCATACCACATGGGGTGGGTAACTACCCCTCCAACTGCCCTCCACTTCCCCGCGTGCTTCTGCCTCTGCCTTCCCCTTATGACAAAGGACTTTGACAAAGGACGTTAAGATTTGGTTCACTTTACCAAGACTACACGTCGGCACAACCGCATGACTTTATTAACAGTCTCCCAGCTCAAAGGCAACCCCGCTCCTGCCTCCACAGCGCCCTAGACCAGAGCCCCCTCCCCACTGTGGAGATTAGAACATGGTCAAGGCCACCTGAAGGGAAGCCCCCTCCCCCCAACTTGTTTGTAACAGAAGAGAAGCAGACAGAGCTGTAACCCAGGAGCGTAATTAGCACTGGATGAGAGGCCACAAGCCACCAAGATGCATCTCAGTGAAACACACAGACCAAGCCCTGGCTGAAGCATGCACTGCTAGGACCAGCGCCATGCAGGGGCTCGAAGGTAGCAGTTTCCAGGCTATACTGTCTGCTTACAAACAAATGCAACTTAAGCCAAGATTGCATGCCATGATTTTCAGGAAAAGCCCTGACAGGTCGTCATGTGCCCATCTGTAACGCCCCTACTCTGCAAAGGCTGCATTAGGGCATCACCTACGCACAGCAAGGCAAAGCACGCTGAACCTCGCAAGGCATAAGATCCATTCAGCCAGAAGCCTCCTGAGCTTAACCTGCAACTAGGAACAGGCAGGGGAAAGGAGGATAGAGCGCTCTGATGTTGCCAGCACAAGCACCTACCAATTACGTGCTGAACGGCTCTTGACCTGCCCTAGCTCACCTCAAGTCCTGCCGTCATCATGACAAGGGCAGCCTGCAAGGAGTTAGACCCAAGCCATCCACAGACATGGGAACGGTAAGGTAACACTTCTACAGCTACTTGTGAACACAGAAACGGCTCCAGAACCACGCTCTCTGATCCAGCTTTGCTAGAAACAAACTGAGGTTGTGTTCGACACCGACAAGCACCAGGCAATGCAGAGCTGGGCTGATGGGCCATCCTTCACACACACACACACACACACTGCTGGGGGAGGAGCATAAGTGTGAGAGCACACACTACACTACTTTCCCACTCTCGATTTTGAGTGTCCTGTCACCTGCCCCAGTTTCCTGCACCACTTTCCAACGACAGAAATCCATCACATGACGTTGTACACCAAATCGAGCATCTCAGACTCACAAGTCTGCCTATTACTACTGGTCCCCAGGCTGATTTCACCTGGGACCAGCTTCATATGTGCACAGTGTGCATGCACAGGTCCCAGGATATGTGCACAGAGCCATAGGTGTGCATGACACTTCATCAAGAGAGAGAGGAGAAAGGTTCCAGGCTGAAGTGCTTATAATCTATGCCCAATACAACAGGACACAGGGCGAGCCCAGGAGATAAGGAGCCGGCTCACGCAAACAAGGCAATGCTCAATATCCGACAGTTCCCATTCACTGCTAGAATACTAGTGCGGATATCAACTCCCTAGGGTGAAACCGGTGCAACAGGAAAAGGAACTGGCCTTTTGTTTGCCTGCAGCTCTCCCGGAGGACCACATAAACCCAGATATGAGAAGACATGTGCTGTAGAGGACCTAACCTAACGGTCCGGAAAAGGCCAACCGTCCAGCAGCAGCTCTGAGTACACGCCTTAGCAATAGCGTTGGCTAAATATGAGCTGCAGTTCCACTCTCTAGCAAGCCCAGGCTGTGTTTATGCCAGCTCTCTCTCGCTCTTTCCAGATAAAACAAACTAGAGGCTGAGATCTTCATGTTTCCTGTTCCAGGTGACCATCGAAGTTCTGACTAAACAAGAGAATTAAGCCAGAACACACTGACCGAGTGTTTGGGATGCAGTCAGAAAAGCCTCCCCCCAGCCATGCCTGGATGCACCTGCTTTCCGGTGCAGCGGCCTTCTTGTATACCAGTTACAGCACGGGCAGCGAAGCAGCAGTACCTCCTTCGCCTCTGCTACGGTCTCTTCTACCAGCCCTACGGGGTTTGGTTGGTTTGATTTATTACAGGGTAGCACTGATCCCCCAAATGCCCATCGAACATGGTGTGCCTGTTTATGCACCTCACCTCCCTCCCCACAACTTCCTCGGGGCCTTGAGTGCTTCAGCACCTGCATACGTGTCATTTTTAGGTCATGCTCAAATCACCTCTTGGGAATGAGAGGCTTTCCAGCAGACAATGCCACTAGTCTGGTGAGAGCCAGACACAGGTATAACCAGATTGTCCGAGGTTACAGAATTCCGCAGCGGCTTCACAGAGCTAATCAGTGCTCACACCTCCACGCCTAGAAAGGTGCCACCGGAGGATAATCACTTCCCCTGTTTTATTATGTGAAGAACAATGGGAGCAACCTGTTAATCATATGGGACTGCTCCTTCCAGCACTCCCTTTAACAAGTCAGGTTATGCTGCACCTCTTAAGAGGAACAACAGTTCAGGAACATCAAGGTTCTCAACCAGCAAGGATAATACAGGAGCTTGGAGGGAAGACACCCAATCTTCCCACTTGTGCTGGGAAGTGGGCCACTGGGTTGAGGGATTCTCCAAGAACTGTGACGCGAACCAGGAAAGCCACCGCAGAAGAGGGGGAGGTGGTGACAGCTGTTAAGATAGAAAATCGCCCCCAGAGAAATGGTAACAGGCACCAGGAGTTAATTAGGGAGCGTAAAGACTAGTGTAAACACCAAGGAAGCTGTATTGAGAGCTAGCAAAAGAGGTTTAGGGAGACCTAAGTAAGAACAGGCAAGCAGCAAGAAATGGGAGAGATTACATTAGACAACAGCTAAACTCTGATGTCATCCTGTAGCATATTTGGCAATGGTAAATCTGTACAGGGGATAAGGTTGTGGGGGGACGGGACTGAAGAACAGGAATCAGGACCTGACAAACTCTTCACTTAAATCGCTTCCCTTTCTGAAGTCAGGATCAAACCCTCGCCAAGGGCATAATGAGGTTTCCAGTGGCACAGAACAGGAATCTGCCTGCCTGCAGCTGTGAAAGCAGTTGTCAACAGACTAGGAGCTTGGCCAGAGGCACAAAGTTCTGGATATAGAGTCACTGGCACATCCAGAGGAATATAGCCCTGTATCTTGCAGCACATAAGATGCCAGCTGTAGATCATCTGCATCCACAGACCTGTAATTAGTCTCTGAACTCAGAAATATTTTCTTGGCGGTCCTTGAGAACAGGTCAGATGTCTAAGACGGAAATTCTCAGACACCAACGTTAGCAGAACAAGAAAAGGGCCAAAAGAGCAGAAACCATGGAGATTCACAACAACAACTGGAAGGGCTCTTTCCAGATCCTGCACTTGGCATGAGGGAGACCCTTGTTCTTGAAAGAGAGAGTCTCTTGTTCAGCCCAGCAAACCCTCCCCTCCCACCCTCTCCAGCCCCCAGAGTTGTGTGTGTGTGTGTGTGTGTGTGTGTGTGTGTGTGTGTGTGTGTGTGTGTGTGTGTGTGTGTGTGTGTGTGTGTGTGTGTGTGTGTGTTGTGTGGAGAGGAAGCTATGATGCAAGAGGACAGCATATCCGATAGCAAACCACCCAGAGCCTGCTAATGTTTTTGTACAGTAATGTAGGACAAGTCCCTGAGTCACCTTCAATTATACAAAAGATACCAATTAAATTCAGCCCACAAGCGAAAGGTCAATGATGAGATGTTACACACTGAATAATTCAAACAATTCAGGCTCACGGCGCCATGGCACTGCTTCTCTTGCAGGACGGCAGGACCTTTATCACTGTGGCTGGTGTTAACATGAATCCCTTAACACAGGTGCTCGGTGGAAGCCATAGATTCTAACTGACATTTGTACTTACGGGTTTCAATGCTGCTGCAGTGACATGGGTTGAAAAGGTGCAGCACCCTAGACATGCTAATGGTTACATATAGTAAACCCGGAGTCCTGCCACGAACTGAAGCATGCATGTCGCTGCATGTCAGAGTTCCCTCAGCTTGGTCATCATGCATATACAGCGGCTTTTGCCCAAAAACTAAGATGAGCAGAACCTTGCTCCTACAGCCATAAAAACTACAGACCTCTGCCTCCGCCCTCCAGATTTCCCACTGCTGGGCCTTTTATCCTTTGTTGCCGTGGCCATTGGAGAGCTGCACAATCACATAGTGGGTACATTTCTGTAATGCATTCAGATGGGTTTTCACTCTTCAGTTACTGATGCGGTCGACCAACCTTAACGCCCATCCTGGGAAACTTTTGAACTAGATGAGGTTTTTTTTACCCTTTTCTAAATGGTTTGGCATGCACTGGGAGGAAACTGAACATGAAACCCTAAGGAATTTAGGAGTGTCACATGGTCTCTGACGCTCCCAGCCAGACTTTGAAGCCAGCTATTCGTTCTCCAGCCTTCTTTGCCCCATAACTTTAGAAAAGCGGCAAAGTTGGGAAGGAGAGCAAGAATAAAATCCAGAGGACCTGCTGCAGACTTACCAGGGATGACGAATTTGATGGGAATGACTAGGTAGGACTAGGACCTAACTTACCCCCCTACTAGGTCTATAGCAGATTTTGCAAACTAAGAAATCTGCAAGGAGCAGACGTATGCCTGAGGGCAAGAATCAATGTATAAGAACAGCCACACTGGGTCAGACCAATGGTCCCGCTAGCCCAGTATCCTGTCTGACAGTGGCCAATGCCACATGCTTCAAGGAGAATGAACAGAACAGGGCAATTTATCTAGTGATCCATCCCGTCATCTAGTCCCAGGATCTGACAGTCAAAGGCTTTAGTACACCCAGAGCATGGGTTTGCATCCTTGACCATCCTGGCTAATAGCCTGAACTTATCTAATTCTTTTTTGAAACCCATTATACTTTTGGCCTTGACAACATTCCCTAGCAATGAGTTCCCCAGGTTGACTGGGCATCGTATGAAGTACTTCTTCCTTATGTATGTTTTAAATCTGCTGCCTGTTAATTTCATTGGCTGACCCCTGGTTCTTTTATTACAAGGGGTAAACAACACTTCCTTATTCACTTTCTTCCTTATTCACTTTCTCCACAACATTCATGATTTATTGACTTCTATCATATCCCCCCTTGGTCATCTCTTTTCCAAGCTGACAAGTCCCCGTCTTTTTTAATCTCGTGTCACATGGAAGCTGTTCCATACCCTTAATCATTTTAGTCATCTTTCTCTGTACTTTTCCCAATTCTAGTATACCTTTTTTGACATGGGATGACCAGAACTACACCTAGAATTCAAGGTGTGGATGTACCATGGATTTATACAGAGACATAATAACATTTTCTGTCTCATTATCTATCCCTTTCCTAATGGTTCCCAACATGGATAGCTTCTTTTTGGCTGCTGCTGCACACTGAGCAGATGTTTTTAGAGAACTATCCACAATAAATCCAGGATCTTTCTTGAGTTGTAACAGCTAATTTAGATCCCATCATTTTGTATGTGTAGTTGGGATTGTTTTCCAATATGTGTTACTTTGCATTTACCAACACTGAATTTCATCTGCCATTTCCTTGCCCAGTCACCTAGTTTTGTCAGATCCCTTTGTAACTCTTCGCAGTCTGCTTTGGACTTACCTATCTTGAGTAGTTTTCTACCATCTGCAAACGTTGCCACTTCAATGTTTACCCCTTTTTCCAGATCATTTATGAAGATGTTGAACAGTACTGCTCCCAGTACAGGTCCATCAGGGACCCTGCTCTTTACCTCTCTCCATTCTGAGAACTGACCATTTATTCCTACCCCTTTCTTATCTTTTAACCAGTTTCTGATCCATGAGAGGACCTTCCCTCTTATCACGACTGCTTACTTTGCTTAAGAGCTTTTGGTGAGAGACCTTGTCAAAGGCTTTCTGAAAGTCCGAGTATACTATATCCACTGGATCACCCTTGTCCACACGTTTGCTGACCCCCTCAAAGAACTCTAATAGATTAGCGAGGCATGATTTCCATCTACAAAAGCCATGTTGACTCTTCTACAATATATTGTGTTCATCTACACTTGTGAGAATTCTGTTCTTTACTATTGTTTCGACCAATTTGCCTGGTTCCGAAGTTAGGCTTACTGGCCTGTAATTGCCCGGATCACCTCTGGAGGCTTTCTAAAAAATTGGTATCGTGTTTACTATCTGACAGTCAACTGGTAGAGAGGCTGATTTAAGTAACAGGTTACATACCACAGTTAGTGGTTCTGCGATGTCATATCCGAGTTCCTTCAGAACTCTTGGGTGAATACCATCTGGCAGTCCTGGTGACTTATTACTGTTTAATTTATCAATTTGTACCAAGACCTCCTCTACTGACACCTCAATCTGGGACAGTACCTCACCTAGAAAAAACAGCTCAGGTGTGGGCATCTCCCTCACTTCCTCCGCAGCGAAGACAGAAGCAGAGAATTAATTTAGCTTCTTTGCAATGGTCTTGTCTTTGAGGGCTCCTTTAGCACCTTGATCATCCAGTGGCCCCAATGATTTTTTGGCAGACTGCCTGCTTCCCATGTACTCAACTTTTTTTTGCTGTTACTTTGTGTCTTTTGCTAGTTGCTCTTCAAATTCTTTTTTGGCCTACCTAATTGTACTTTTGCACTTGATTTACCAGAGTTTATGCTCCTGTTTTCCTCAATAGGATTTGATGCCCAGTTTTTAAAAGAATGCCTTTTTGCCTCTAACCACCTTTTACTCAGTCATTTAGTTATGATGGCATATTTTTATTTGGGATATACATTTAATTTAAGCCTCTATTATATGTTTTTTAAAAGTTTCCATGCAGCTTGTAGGTATTTCACTCGTGACTGTTCCTCTTATTCTCATTTTTGCGTAGTTCCCCCTTTTGAAGTTAAATGCTACTGTAGTGGGCTTCTTTGGTGGTCGTCCCCCCCCAAACAAGAACGTTAAATTTAATTACTTTATGGTTGCTATTACCAAGTGGTACAGCTATCTTCACCTCTTGGACCAGATCCTGTGCTTCGCTTAGGGTTAAATCAAGAATTAAGTCTCTCCCGGAGGTTCCAGGACTAGCTGCTCCAGGAAGCAGTCATTCTTGGTGTCTAGAAATTTTCATCTCTGCATCCTGTCCTTAGGTGACATGTACCCAGTCAATATGGAGATAGCTGACATCACCAATTATTATTGAATTTTCTATTTTTATAGCCTCTCTAATCTCCCTGAGCATTTCACAGTCACTATCACCATCCTGGTCAGGTGATCAGTAGTATATTCCTACTGTTATCCTTTTATTATTCAAAGATGGTATTTCTATCCATAGAGATACTATGGAACAGTTTGAGTCATTTAAGGGTTTTTTTGGGGGGGGGGGGTTCCCCCTATATTTGACTTTGCTTTCTTTCACATATAGTGCCACTCCCCTACGAGTGTGACCTACTCTGTCATTCCGATATATTTGCACTCTGGATTACCATGTCCCAATGACTGTCATTTCCCATGTTTCTGTGATGCTATTATATCAATATTCTCATTTAATACCAGGCACTCAAGTTCACCCATCTTAGTATTTAGACTTTTAGGATTTATATACAAGCACTTATAAAATGGGTCAATATTTAGTTGTCTGGTAGTGGAGGCCACAGAGTAAGGGACAGATGGTTTGGGGAAGCTCGCTGGATGCGGTGAAGACAAGTCGCAGCAGCTCCTAGTCTACGCGAGAAGTAGCAGGGTTTGTAGTGGTGCTCACAAAAGCCACAGATCACAGGGCAGCAGCTCGTTTTTCATACTCGCAGCCTCACAAACAACTTTGATCATAAGGGGACATATTTTTAAATGTTCTTGGCTGACAAAGCTCTCCTGTTGCAGTGAATGTTGACAGCAGAACACGAACTGGTAAGCCTCATCTCCACTTCACTTTGACCTTCTGGGCAGGAAGCCAAGAATCTACAGGAGCAGAACAAAAATGTATCCGTGTTCCAGCCAAGCGAGCAACTTATCACTTTGGAGAGCCACAGCCAGGAGACCTGGTATGTGGAGTTTCAGGAACCTCAGCTCCTTCACCAAGGCTAGGTCCACCTGAAAAGACCTAGTTAAAAACAAGTAATGCCCAGAAGGAAGGTGGTCCAGCCACATGCAACACTGACTGCAGCTCCCAGCCCAGCAAACACACCCTCTCTCGACATGGCAGACAGACAGACAGCTTGCTAGCCAGCTAAGTAAGCTGACAAACTGCCGTTCTGCTCGCTGGAACTGGCCTAGCCAACCACTGAAATTCTGCGTGTACTGTCACAGCAGTGGCTCAGACTTCTGTGCCCCATTCAACACTGCAGCGTGTGCCCGCACACTCTATCCGTTTGGGTACACAGCATCACTGCAGAGGGAGCATGAAGACCAAATGGCCTTGGAAATCAGCTTCACTTCTGGTTTCAGGGCAATCCCTTAACAAACCCAGGAGTTCTGTCTTGCCGGTTCAACCTATTCTCTGTACACTATCATCTCAACATACACAGAGGAAGCAGCTACCAGGGTGAACGTCAATGCCCCATTACCACCCCCATCTCCATCCCTCCCTGCACCAGCAGGGTACAGTCTTGCCCCCCTCTGGCCCAGAAGGAATGTTTTTTTCCCTCCCTGCATCATGGCTCATGTCGCAACAGCCGTCAGCTGACAGCAGGAACCAAACCTGCTAGAGAGCTCTGTTCACTACCCAGAAGTCACACAAGCGGTGACTGCCATGTTACAGACACAGTACCGCCCCTTGGAGGAGGCGTCTGCTTGGTAATGCTCCAACTCTCCGCTGTCCAGGCTCTGAGGCTCACCCCCCCCCCCGCCCCCATCCCAACGCAAAGATGAACTACAGCACAGAGAAGCCAGCATGTAAGCTTGCACTTTTTCACCAGCCATCAGAACCAGTGCATTCCACAACAGACAACTTCCAGCTGAGACCCATTCATGGCTCCTTTTCTCACATCACATCAAGCCATACCTCGCCCGCTCGCTGACAAATGCTGGCCTCTGCTCCAGTGGTAGGCACTGGTTTGTGACAGAGAGCTGCTATTTTCACTAAACTGTGTGCCACGCTAGCTAATCCACCTGGAGTACAACACGGTCATGTTTCAGTCAATCCACAGGCACTAATGCAAATACCGGGACTTATCCCCAGGAGCCATCTGAGGTACTGCCTTTTGGATTGGTACTGAGTCCCAGCTTCAGTAACCTTGTAACTTTGGAAGATACAAAGAGCACAATAAAATGAGCAAGGTAAATTATGTTGTGGCCAGAGAGGAGAGAGATCCAAAGGGTCCAAGCTGTGTAAATGTGGACAGGAAAACAAACGGTGGGAGAATGCAAGGTAACAGGACTTGGAGAGACCACTGGGGCACGAAGCTATTAGTTCATGGGAGAAACCTGGAAAGCAGCGATGCTGAATCGGACGTAGGGAAGGGCAGCAGATTAGACAGGCTTGTAATGACATACAACAGCCGAAGGAAAAGACCTAGTGTGTTTCACAGCAGAAGCAACACATCATGAAAAGGAGAGGATCGTCCTTGTCTTTTGGACTCTGTTGAGACTGCACCTAGTAAACAAAGATGTCAGTAAGTCAGAGATCACTAAGTAAGGAGCAAAGCTATGTGGGTATTGGGCTGAAGAAACTAGCTTAAAGAGTGGAGAGAGGTCCACAACTGGACCTTGGCCAAACAGCAGTTAGGCTGAGAAAAGGAAGAAATAACTCTGTACAAATATTGAAAGATGCAAGTGTCCAAAAGAGAAGGATTATTTGAGATGAGCAGAGTGGTGTAAAGAGATAAAACCAAGCAGAAGAAAATATAGCAACAATCAGAAAAAGCTTTGTAACCAAGGAGTGTATTTGACTGTGCAGTCTCCCAAGTGAACCAGACAGAGCCCCATGGCTTGGGACACTTACGTTCTCCAGTGCCTTTTCCAGGCCATTTGTAATATTGCACTGGTCCCAGGGAGGAGACTACATGTGACCAAAGACATCCCAGCACTTACTGCTAGGCTTGGCAGAGTTTGATTTATTTTACTTTGACAGATAATATTGATGTTTATTATTAAGTTCTTAGATTTTTATCCATTTAAATTTTCACCATAACAGGAAATGATGGGCGGGTCAGACAATTTAATGACAGCAGACATTCAAAAAGATTAAAAGATTCAAAAAGCTAAAGTTTGGTAAACATTAAAATCCTGTCAACATCGCATCAAAATATGCAAAGGAAATACCCTTAAGTCAGCAAATCATACCTATTTTTACTATTAGAATCATAGAATATCAGGGTTGGAAGGGACCTCAGGAGGTCAGCTAGTCCAACCCCCTGCTCAAAGCAGGACCAATCCCCAATTAAATCATCCCAGCCAGGGCTTTGTCAAGCCTGACCTTAAAAACTTCTAAGGAAGGAGATTCTACCACCTCCCTAGGTAACGCATTCCAGTGTTTCACCACCCTCCTGGTGAAAAATTTTTTCCTAATATCCAACCTAAACCTCCCCCACTGCAACTTGAGACCATTACTCCTTGTCCTGTCATCTGCTACCACTGAGAATAGTCTAGAACCATCCTTTCTGGAACCACCTCTCAGGTAGTTGAAAGCAGCTATCAAATCCCCCCTCATTCTTCTCTTCTGCAGACTAAACAATCCCAGTTCCCTCAGCCTCTCCTCATAAGTCATGTGTTCCAGACCCCTAATCATTTTTGTTGCCCTTCGCTGGACTCTCTCCAATTTATCCACATCCTTCTTGTAGTGTGGGGCCCAAAACTGGACACTGTACTCCAGATGAGGCCTCATCAATGTCAAATAGAGGGGGACGATCACGTCCCTCGATCTGCTCGTTATGCCCCTCCTTATACATCCCAAAATGCCATTGGCCTTCTTGGCAACAAGGGCACACTGCTGACTCATATCCAGCTTCTCGTCCACTGTCACCCCTAGGTCCTTTTCATTCACTAGCCCATTTGTCTAAGCCTAAATCACTGAATTTTGACTAAGTTTGCAAGCAGCTTTTTTCTTACTTCTCCCAAATTTAAAATTCTATTGTCGATCGAAATCTCTTTTTGATGTGTGTACAGTGAAATCAACCCAAAATCTAACCCTTTCAAGCCCACATAGGGCTCAGTCTCAAACTCATCAGGTAATATAGTTTCATCCCCAGTCAGGACAACAGGCGGATATTCTTTAAACTGCTCTCTGCCCCAGGATACCAGGTAACGTATAAACAACGTTGCAAGTGGCTGCAGAGCATGACTAAGGACAGAACACGGGATGAGTTGCGTGTGTCTCATGAATCTTCTGAGAACCCGGCCACACTGTACTGGAACAGCTGCCATATTCCACGGTCCCAAGCACTGTCCTCCAGGAAGGCACGACAAGGACCAACAAAGATCCAACAAAAGCTGGAGGCTGTGCTCAACTGGGGCATAGGAAGATTGGGGCTGCTGTTAAGGCACAAGATGCAGTCAGGAGCAGTCTAGAGTCACCTAACTACCAACATCTCCTTGTTGAAGGACACCATGAACAAGTCACTAACCACCTCAGCACTTGGAAGGAGACAAACCTGCCTCACGGGAGTTAGTTTGTTGTCCGGGAGACCTCCAAAATGTGAGTCCGTGACCACCCTAAGCAAGCAATGGAAACCCCAGACCTCCAAACATAGACGACTGTACACACGTAGCCTTGTGAGGGAGCTGATCCCACTACCGCACAGTCCGCGTGCTGAAGGATGGGAATACTTATCTATTGATAATGACATGTTCACACCGGATCATAAAGCATATGCGCAAGGGTCAGATTGAGACTGACCAAGCAACTCAACTCTCAAACCAGGAAATGCCAGTGTTTTACCCTGCAACCTGAACCTTCGTGTACGATTACACACATACACGCTTCTGGGCATAAAAACATGACCTCAGAGCCCAAGCTCATGCCTGCAGGTCTGCAAATTATCAGAAATTCCCCACTTTCCAGGGAGAACACCACACCCCAGATGCTGTAGCCCTGGAAATGCCCTAAAAAAAGGCTCTGAAGGCATGATGTTTTAGTGTCTAGACAGGCTATTTTAGTGCTTTTATGTGGCTTCCGTATAACCGGCACAGCCAACTCATGCGAACTAAGGTCCTTGGCTCAACAGACAGAGGGATAAAACAAAAAGTCACTACAATTACAAGAAAATCCCTCCAACATTTGTACAATAGCTTTCCTGTGGTTGGTACAAGATGGCACGGCATGGGAGAGCTCACTCGGCTCTGCTTTGCGATGATCCGCACACTCCCGAGTAACGAGACCATCCTAAACTCAGGGCGTGAATTGGGGCCCGGGTGCATGTGGTGGAAGAAGGGCAGGGGCGTATGTGGCAGTATGGCACACTACCACTTCTTTCAAGCTCCTGCCTAGCACTCCAAAATCAATGCTTTCATTACAAGAGAGATTCCCATAGTGGTTAAACAACGACGAGCCGGAGATGCTCGCTCAGAGAGGTGCAGACACCCCTGTTCACTTCAGTGGGGGCACACTCAGATGCTGAATGAGAATTTAAACAACATTAACCATTTCATTGCTGATCACAGCAAGAGGAGCCCTTCTTCCACTACCTTCCTCTCTTGATCTCTGCGGACACCGCCACCATCCTGCTGTGACTCCGGCTCTCAAGCTGGACATCACCTTCAACTCAGACTGCTTTCGAGGTCCCCACATCCAAGCTGCATTTAAATCTTGCAGATTCTTCCTACATAACATCTGTAAGATCCAACCTTCTCTTATCCATCCAAGCTCTCAACCTCTCACTTCTCAATTACTGCAACATCTCTAGCCTTGACAAACACCATCGTGCCCTGCTCAGATCCATTCAATATGCTGCTGCAGTGATCACTTTCCTGGCCTATCACTTTAACCATGTCACCCCTCTCTTTGCATCCCCCTCCATTGGTTCCCTCTTCTCTACCACATCAAACATAAGCTGCTTGTCTTTGTTCTCAAGGCCCTTCACAATCTGTCCCCCACGATCATCTCTCCTCCACCGCCGCCAACGCTCATCTCTGATGGCCCATATCACACGTCTCCATCACCCGCTTGTTACATCTGCAAACAAGCACCATCGTGCTTTCTCCCATGCTGCCCCTAGACCTGGGAGGTGCTCTCGTAAACATCCTTCCTTCCCAGCCCTCCTCGAGTCTCCTTTGCTGTGGCATCTACAAAAACCATCATAATGGTTAGGCTGCTAGTGAGAGAGACCACAGCACATCTGACTCCTTGTACTCCATCTGTTGTCTCATCTTACACTCGTCAGCTCCTTGGCGCAGGGACAGTCTTTGTCGTGCTTATACAGCACCTAGCTCAACGGGGTCCAGGTTCATGATTGGGGCTGCCAGGCATGACACTAATACACATGTGAAGATACGCACAATCTGCTGCTCATTTGGGTGACAGATAAATGGCGGTGGGGAGATATCACCACTTACATATACTTAAGTTCAACCACAAGTGATGGGACTCAACGCAGGCATTGCTGGATGAGTTCTCCAGCTAGCATCAGGCAGGTCAGAAAAGATAATCAGAATAGCCTCTTCTGGCCTTAAAAAAATCTATTAATTTATTTTCCCCCAGTTAAGGAGGGGAGTTGAGGCCAAAAACCCAGAGAATATGCATATGAACATCTGCAGCTTACTTCAAGAGACCTCTCAGGTGGGTACTGCTTATTTTGTGGTGGCGTTTGTGAGTACTGCTACCTATGCCCCTCATTCTACCCCTGCCCAAATTTACACACTTTTTGGAAAGCAGACCTTTTATACACACATCATGTATCTGCTCCAGAAGTGGTCCACGCCTAGAATTGCAGGGCAGGTGCCACAATCCAAAGGCTCAGCCAATAGCTGGACACATAGAATCCTTTTACACTAGTAAGACAGGCTGGCATGCAAGGGATTCTATAAGTGCTTATCCGGACTCCCCTTTGCTCTGCAAAATGGCAGCCTTCTGTAGGGCTAGGCTTTTAAAAGGCCAAACACCTGAACTTGCTCTGGCAATATATCAGACTCTCTCCTATATTTTATATTTAGCCATGCTGCCACACGGTGTGCTCTGAAATCTATTTTCTAGCATATCTGTATATTTTTGGTCTGTGATGGTAGGTACCTACAGAGGCTGGATTTATGGCTTATTACAACAAATCTATAACTCATTAACCCTCTCTTTTTGTTTATGACTGCAGAGGTGTTACCAGGCCACTCCACCTTGAATGGTCCCTTACAATACCTGCTAACTACGCACGCTGAACAATCTGACCCACCTTGCATTTTGCTGTGAGTAGCTTTCCCAGGCCTGAAGAAGAGCTCTGTGTGCATGGGAGCACACAACTTCTCCCCGGCACCTCGCCCCTGTTTGGGGAGGATAGCCCCACCCACCCCGCCCCCGCACCACCCCTTCTGCCTGAGGCAACGCTCCCTTCCCCAGAGGAGTCCTGAGGAGCCCCGGCCTGCCGACTCAAACCACCCCAATCCCCAGCCCGCTGGAGGAGCCTCACCGCAGCCCAGCCCCGGGGCCATGGCGGGGAGCATGAGCAGATGTTTGGGGAGGCTTAGCCTCTCCCAGCCTCTATTACACATGGCCTATACCTGTGTGGCTTGAAAGCTTGTCTCTCTCACTAATAGAAGATATTACCTCACCCACATTCTCTCTCTAAGTTACCTGCCCTAAAGTTCCCACCACTGCTACAAATACCTGCCACCCCAGTTAGGAGACACTATTCCCAGGAAGCAGCGTACTGAAATATAACCATGCATCTGATAAGACATAGCACTGGTATTTCAAAAGGCTCTGCAGAATACAAAGCCTCAAGAGATTCCAGCCCGCAACTCAATTCACACAGCCCCTCAGCTGGCGCTAGTAATTAGCCTTCTGTCTGGCTGCTCAAAGTGACGTGACGGCCTGTCCACCTCTCCCCTGCCGGTCGCATTTTACCTCACAGCAAAACACAACACGCAGCAACAACAGGAATATCTGGCTCCCTGAGACACATTCTAGTCATCATAAGACATCTGCACTGTCCCTTTAATGTGCCCAAGAACTGTAAACTCTACAATCCTGGAGGCAGTATTTATTTACTGCTGTTCTGGTGCCCGGTATACAGCTTCTGGAGCCAGGGAAGCAGAGGGCAGACTGGGTCCCTGAGAATCACAGCTACCTTTGCAACCCCACTCATATGAATATGCCAGTCTGGCAAATGCCTGCTTGCAGCTTACCAGACAGTCCTATCTTCCTAAAGATGCAAGTGTCGTACACCTTCCCCAGCCGGCGAATCGCCAATGCTTGCATAACGATGGGAAAAGCACCCCTTTGTTTACTACTAAGAGGGAAGCAGAATCAAGTTGTGTCCCCTCTATTCCTCCCCAACCCCCCAAGCTAGGGAAGTCCATTTAATTGAATCCTTCTCTTATTTCTTCTGTGTTGCCTAGAATTACAATCCTGTGCAGCAGGATACACTTAATGGCCTTGCATACCTGCATGACAACTGCCTGTATGTTAGCAAGCCTCCAGAGTGAAATTGCCACCCATTTCTCCACTGTCAAAGCAGCTCTCACTTTGGTCTCCGTGCTGGGGCAGCTCTGTACAACTCCAAAATCGTGGCCTTCTGCATCTGAAAGTCCTGCAGTCACTCAGTCATCCCAGCGTTGCATCATGATCTGATTCCACTACTGCGTGCTTGTTTCACTGACTCAGAACCGTGGCTGTCCGTGCAGCTGGTCAGTGAATGCCTGCGGCATCTGGCTAGTTCAATTCACTGTCCACATCATCCACTCAGTGTTCTCAGTACACTGCTGGGGGCTGCGGTTCCACAAATACAAAAAAACCCCAGTCAGTCACCCTGTCTCTAAAACAGATAAGCGCTCAATTGATGGTTTCACATCTGTGTTTGACAGCAAGATGGCAAATAGAAAACTGGTATGAAAGAGCAGATTTGGGGATGGACCAGAGGGAAGGGGGGATTTTTAACCTAAACAGCCACAATTCTGAGCAGAGTGTTATCCCACAATATGCTACAAAAATTTCCCACAACATGAAGCACCCGATGGTGGTGCTTGAAACACTGGGAGGCATACCCACAGTGCCACATGTCTTTTGCTGGTGCTACCTGGCGTTGCGAGGACACGCTGCACCGACAAAGGCAGCCAAATGTGAACACTCTTGCCCAAAGAACTGTTGGCAGAACCTCTGCGGGGAAGACTTTCTAGTCTATACCAGCACTGAACTGGGATATTCTAACGTGGTCCCGGCAAAGCAAGGTATTTGACCTGCTCTGAGCTGGCACCCTCACGCAGGCCCTTGGGATGTTTGCAACATTTTACAAGCATGTATGGACAGTGTTTAACAAGTGTAAGATGCTTGAAGTGATGCTGTAAACCCAAAAAGCAGCTAGTGTGATGTGGCTTTAAAGGAGCAGAAAAGATGAAAGGAAAGTGTCGAAGAGCCTGACCTCCAGGCATAAGAAATTGATCTTGCAGAGAAAAGTTGGGCGCAGCATTGCCCCATCTCAAGAGCCAGACATTGAGGTGAGCAGGCACTCCAGGGAGAGCAGCACACCTTCGGGCTCTCAGATGGCTTGCAGTTAACATGCCAAGCCCTGTTCTTGGTACTGTAATAGCTCGTTACCAAGGCAGAGTGTTGTTTGTTAAAGAAATAACTTGAACTATACTTTGCTCTGTATTTACCAACTACCATAGGTAATGCGCTCAAAGTTTACTTTGAACTGAATTATGTAATTTTATTGCCCCACTGTACCTTGGTGAAAACAAACATCACCAACACTGTGTGTTTCTAAGAAAGAAGCAGGATCAGGCCTGAAGGATCAGACCAATACTCTCCATCCAATTCTCCATTTGTGCGCTGAAAGTTTGGTAGTGAGAAGTGTAAAACTCTCCTCTCATCGTGCACTTGTCATACAGTCCTCTCCCTTGGAAGGGAAGTGAACCCTCAACAAATTCCATGGCCCCTTTTTAAAGAACTAAAAGCCACTGTAATAGCAAACTGGAATGCCTGCTCTCATACCCATCGGGAGAAATAGCTCCTTTAAGTCATCGTTCAGTTCTAGAGGCAGCTGGGTTATACAACAATTTCCAGCACAATGTTGAGGCTCATTCCTAATGTCCATGAAAACGTGGTTTCCTTTGGACAGACGTGGAAGGAGTGGGGTCTCTGCCATTCAGGATGGCATGGTCAGAGAACTGCTGGTCCTATAAGACTTTTCAAAGCCTATGCAAATGGTTCTGACACACTGTTACTTCTTCCTTCAAAGTCCTTGGATCATCTTCCACAGTTCTCCTGAACCACCCCTCTTCAGCCAGCTAAATCAGTCTCTTCATTTTTGCCAAAGTGGCTTGTAAAGCTTTTATTCCGAGATCTGCAGAGCTCCTAGAATGATGTTTGTTTTCATCCCCAAATAAAGACTCAAATCCCTCTTCCAAATGGAAAAACTTCAACGCAGCCTTAACTATGGTGTCACTAAGAAAGCCTCCTCAGAATTTTGGATCTGGGGTTCATTTTACACTAGCGACAGCATGGTTTCCCCTTGCTGTAGGTTCTCGATCATTGACTGGGATGTGCCCTGTAGCACATGTACACTGGGATGTGCCCTGTAGACCATGTAGTGTCAAGAAAGGTCTGCTCGTCACAGGGAGCACTACCCCTTAACCCAGGCAGCCATGGAAAGACTTTTGCTCCATCCAATAGCACTGTTGTAAGATTAACTTCAATTCAAAGTTGAGCAGCAGAACCCAGGTCTGCCCAGCGCAGAGGAGGAGCAGAAGTAAGTTGGGGAGTGGGGTAGGGGGCGTGCCAGCCCAAAAAGGGAGTCTCTGCTGGGGGGGGGAGGGGGGACGGCTTAGAAAGTATCTGTCGTTCACTGACCAGAGACAGCCCACTTGGCTCCAGCAGTCACTCAGTTCAAAGCCTACTCACCAGTGGCAGGAATTACTGTTCCTAAGTTACACAGGAATAACAGGGATGTGCAAAAAAAACGAGGAGTCCTTGTGGCACCTTAGAGACTAACAAATTTATTTGGGCAAAAGCTTCCATGGGCTAGAACCCACCCCATCCCCCGGCTGTTTCCCGCAGCTGGGCTTCAGTCTCACATTCTCCTGGCAGCCTTTAACAGACCAGTAGGAGTGAGAATGAGAAATGGCGGGGCTGGAGGGTGCGGAGAAGATCCTCCCCGGCAATACACACCTGTGGCAGAGAAAAGGGGAAGAGACACAAATACAAGAGAAACCAGGGGCCTGTAAGCACAGAACTCTCAGGCCATGGCCCACCGAGCTCATCTCCAACAGTGGTCAGAGGAAGGGGTGCAAGAAACACCACAGTGGGCTGTGTGTCATGGCCTGCCCAGAGCGGAAGTTTCTCCATAGCAGCTCCAGTGAGGAGGTGCTAGGTCTTCATCTGAGTCCTCTAAGCGCTAATTGTGGGTTTTACTACCAATTTCATTATTTAATGCAGCTAAGCTCTGCCTCAACTCTATTTTGTGGCCAGGAGTTCCACAGGCTCACTGTTTCCCATTCTCTCTTAACATGTTCTGCTTTTCAGTGAATGTCTTTGTTCGTATATTATGGGAAAGAGCAATCAGGAGTTCCCAGCCTCCCTCCTTGGCGCCACTCGCTAGCTTGGACACCATCCTGTCCCCTCACACAGAAGCCTTCCAGGGATCTCATTTATCTATTGCTACTCTATCCCCTCCTGAAGGGCGGTGACTGGAGCCGAACAGCCTTCCCGGTGAGGTTCTAGAACAGAGCAGCAATGCTCTCTGTATTCTCCGCCCCATTCTCATGCATAGCGAGACTGCTGGCTCTGTGAGCTGTGCGGC
Source organism: Chelonia mydas (assembly GCF_015237465.2). Classification (NCBI taxonomy): domain Eukaryota; kingdom Metazoa; phylum Chordata; order Testudines; family Cheloniidae; genus Chelonia; species Chelonia mydas. Next base: position 4,987,529 of record NC_051252.2, on the reverse strand, counting down.
AACGCCAGGTCCCTTCCCTGGGTGTTTCTTAGAGCCCAGCAAGGGGAGCCCTTTTAACCTAGCCTCAGTCTTCTCCAGAATCAACTAACCTAAATGACTGCATGATTTGAAAATTTATCCACCTCATTGCCCACCCTTTTCAGACACCTTTAATATATTAAGCATGGCTCCTAGGTGAAAGATAATGCCCCGGCCCAAAGAAAGGGGGATGTAGGACCAGCCAGAGCAAGGGGATTCCACACCACCCCCAACTCCTGGGTCTGCCAAGGAGGCAGGTATATCCATCTCTCTGGACATCAGGAAGGCACTGACAGAAGAGACACAATGGGAGTTTCGAGCAGAGATGGCCGTTCCATTGACTGAGGACACGAAGTAAGGAACCTGTCTATTACAGGGCGTTTGACCCCACCGGGTGACTCTGCTTTGATGAAGACATCAAGCTATGCAACTGCACGAGGCAGTTCATGAGAGTTAACCTTAGGCTCTGTAGCATCAGTGGTATCTGAGGGAATCCACCAATGACAGCCCTATGTTACAGTGACACACTAAGTGCAATCCACTTCAGAAAAGCTTTTAGCCCAACAGACAACCTGACCAGGTTCAAACTGACTGTTTGGGAGCTATCCCGAACAAACAACAAATAAAGAATCTATCCAAAACGTATAAAGGAACATTAAAAAAAACAAACAAAAAAAAACCAGGACAGTTCGTTCTGTCAGGCTAATACAAAGAACAAAGCCTTTACACAAAGTCAGTGCGGCAGAACATTGAGAACCGCCTAAAATCACTTCCATCCCGCAAGTCCATATAGATATTTGTTGAATTCAGGAAGTGGTTTTGCTGCTTCAAGTACACTTAATACCTGCGGTAGCTGCCCTACAACATGACTCTATAAATACTCTGAGCCGAACAGTCAGCTATTTGTGTTGGAGCTAGCATTTTGACAGCCAGCTTGTGCCTCTGAGTCTGAAAGTTATTACAAAAGGCATAAAAGAATCAGGGACACTCCTTGCAAAAAGATTATTGACCACAGAGGAGTTCTCTAACAAGGTAATTTGCCCTGACGTGACGCTATCAGGAGTTTTATGAGAGATTGCAGTTAGCCTTCTAAGAACAGTATAAAAGTTAATCTCTGGAGTCAGAAATCATCTTCTCCCTGGTAACGGACAAGGATGGTAAACTACACTCACTAAGGAAATAAAATAAATGAGTTTACAGTGGTCACGTCAGAAAAAAAGGGGAAAAAAAAGTCAAATTTCCAACAAGCCATGTGTTGAAAGGCTATCACAACTAACAATGGCCCACCCATCACGTGGAAGTCTCTGAGAGGGGCATTTCCTGAGATGCAAACAAATCAATGCTACTCCCCTAAGTGGGAGGAGAAGAGAACTACTGCTGGATGGGCAAAAGCAAGGATTTGGAAGTGACACCAAGAGACCACCCCCCCCCCCCCAAACGTTTGGCCCTTTTGCCTAGAATCATGGTTGAACAAGGACATTTCCGGTTTAACCTTGACTGTGTGCTTTTAACAATGGAGACAGGGTCAACATTTCTCCCCACCTCTTTGGACAATACAAAACTGAACCCTGTGGTCCTCAGAAGGGGCTCTGTAGACTCCCCACCTCAGCCCTGGATGCTGCCCATTCTTCAGGTCTTCTCTCTCCTTTTGGGGTAGATTTTCAAAGACACATGACAGTTGGGCACCACCTATTGACAAGCTGCACTTTGAAAGGCCCGATGTCTCCCCTCTTTGCCTTCTCTTCCCGTCATCTTTATGCCCCATGCTGCTCCTGCCCCTCTTCCAGTGCCTCAAGTGCTCTCTCCTCACTTCACTTCCACCGCTCACCACAATCCCATGCTGCCTGCACCTCTCCCCAGTCACATCCCCCTCTATTTCAGCTCAGCGCTCCCAGGACTCACTTCCAGCACAACATGACTTAGGTTCGTTCCTTCCCACTCACCCCAGTGCCTGTTACCTTTGCTTGCCACGTTGGTCTATTCAGATGGCCAGCTCTTTCGGCCAGGCCCACCAGGTATCAACTCTCAAATGCCACATGCTGAGTGATGGGGCCACTTTTACTGAGACGTGGCTGGTGTGAAGCGCGCAGCACCCTCTCCCTTACACTGGGTTAACAGGTCACCAGCGCTGACAAAGTAGCTTAATATCATCCGATAAGAAAAATCCTCTGCAAGATCACGTTACAGCGTTCTGCTGTTGAGAAGCTTCTCCCCCTCCCAGTGCTTCTGCACAGCGCTGAGTCCACACAGGAGACCCATGGCAACTTCCCTGGCTGGCTTTGCAGCATGCAGACTACACACAGCTCCGCTGGCTATGCTGATATGTTAATACGCAACCCAGCTTCGCTGGTGGTCTTCTTTAGAAATCAAAGCTCCAAAATGAGGAACTTGGTGAACATCTCTGTTCCTAAGGCACCATGGGACCTATTGACCATCAGGGCAAAACATGTCTAGGCAAGAGACAGCGCTTTCGGGGGAAGTGGGGGTGGGCAGGCAGACACGACAGTCTGAGTCTAGGGAAAAACCACTCCAGGAACTACAGGACCACCCCAAACCTCCCCACCTTCTACTGTAAGTACCAGGCTCACATCTCCAACTGCTTTTCTCTGACAGACACGGAGCACTATGGACATTTAAAAATATCCCCCAAACAAGACCCTACCGAAACAAAACCTACACACACACACAATTCTCCCTGTAGGGAAGGGAGAAAATGAGCCACGTGTGTGACAGGTGAGTCTCACCTCACCTAATGTACAACTGGAAGACCATCCAATACCCTGACAAGGGCAGGATAAAACCCCGTGTAAAATAGGAGGCCAGCTCAGGGGAGCAGCATTCACATCTCAGCTCATTCCCAAGCTCCCCAGCTGGCAGGGGCTGGGAATATTACTAAGGCAGCACTTTCTACCAACGCCAAAGGCCAGCGTGAGGGCACCAAAAGTAAACTAACACTAAAGAAAGACAGGCCAAGAAAGATGGTTTTACGCTCTTCAGATCAATTTGCAACCAGCTGTAAAATGTTTTCACTGTAGAGATGTTTGTTTTAGTGCAGCCATTCCCTGGCAAAGCAACTATTAAAAAACCAATGACAGGGCAAAGGAACATGCTGTATTGTCTTTGGCAAATAAAATCTGGAATGATCAGGCAAGATCAAGACTGCACCAGGCTAAGTTCAGAAAGGGAAAGGCACAAAATGAGTTACACTCTAGCAAGGGACACAAAAGACAACAAGAAAAGGTTATATAAACACTTCAGGAACAAGAGAAAGATGAAGGAAGTATAGGTAAATTACTTAGCAGGGAAGGAGAGCTAATAACTCAAGAAATCACAAAGGTGGAGGTGTTTAATGCCTATTTTGCTTGTCTTCACTATAAACATTAATGGTGACCACATACTTAAAACAATATTAACAGGGGCAGGGAGGGTGGAATGAAAGCCAAAAGAGGGAAAGAACAGGCCTCAGAACAGTTATCTATTATCTTCGAGAACTCACGGAAGATGGTGAGGTCTTAGAGGACTAGAGAAGGGAAAACTTGTCTTCAAAAAAGGAACAAAGAGGACCCAGGGAATTACAGATCAATCAGCCTAACATCATTACCTAGAAAGATACTTTAACGAACAAACAATTTGTAAGCACCTAGAAGATAACTGGGTTATAAAACGTAGCCAGCATGGATCTATCAAGAACAAGTCACGCCAAACCAACCTAATTTCCTTCTGTGACCAGGTGACTGGCTTAGTGGATGGGGGAAGCAGTAGATGTGATATAGCTTGATTTTAGTAAGGCTTTTGACACAGTCTCAACATGACATTCTCATAAGCAAGCTAGGGAAACATGGTCTCGATGAAATCACTATAAGGTGGGTGCACAACTGGTTGAAAGACCGTACTCAAAGAGTAGTTAATGGTTCACTGTCAAACTGGGAGGGCGTATCTAGTGGCATCCCACGGAAGTCAGTCCTGGTTCTGATCGTATTCAATATTTTCATTAAGGACTTGGATAGCTGAGTGGAGAGAGTATGCTTATAAAATTTGCGGGTGACACCAAGCACTTTGGAGGACAGGATTAGAATTCAAACAACCTTGACAAAACTGGAGAATTGGTCTGAAATCAACAAGACGAAACTCAATAGAAACAAGTGCAAATTACTACACTTCGGAAGGAAACTACAAAATGAGGAGTAAGCGATCAAGCGGCAGTACTGATGAAAAGGATCTGGGGGTTAGAGTAGATCGCAAATTGAATAGGAGTCAACAATGTGATGCAGCTCTGAGAAAACACAAATATTTTGGGATGCATTAACAGGAGTGTCCTAAGTAGGACACAGGAGGTAATAATAATCCCGCTCCACTTGGCATGGGTGAGGCGTTAGCTGGAGAACTGTGTCAAACTCTGGGCACCACACTTTAGGAAAGATGTGTACAAACTGGAGAGAGTCCAGGGGTGATCTAGGTATAAGCAGTCCTGGCTCAGTGGAGGGGGCTGGACTAGATGACCCTTCCAGTCCCACATCTCTATGATTCTCTGGCTGCCCCAGGCCACGGAGAAAGCCATCCCCATGCTCAGCTCTTGTCACAGTAGAGAAGCCAGAGGTGCACAGACACGGGGCCAGCGTACCACCACCTGCACCTGACTGGGAGCTACACGACACAGGCCTGTCCCAATGCTGTCTGAGCCCCCAAGAGGGGACACTGCAGCACCCGCCCCCCCGGCACTGGGATGCATGCACAGCTGCAGCTCACAACAGGCCCAGGGGAAGAATGTTTACCAGGTCACTCTCACTGGCAGGTTTGACAAGTTATGGCTGATGCTGAGATTTCTCTGTTGAGCTAAGTGGGACTTCGAGACGGAAAAATGCCAGCACAAGTTACTCCACTGCCAGCTTTGGGGGGGGCTCACCATCTCTTGTGCTTAAAGAAGACTGGCAAATCACAGGGGCCTTCAGCCAGGGTCACACACTGGAGACCTCATGCTATCAGTAGTAGAATCTCCTTCCTGTCTGCCAATTCCAGGTGAGTTTTCTAACTGAAGCAGTACTATTCCCAACATGGGGTGAGTCGACATTAGACCTCATTCTCTTATACAGGTGGCCACTGATTTTTAGTAGAGCAATCGATGGGCACCTAGGTATGAGTAAAGCTAAGATTTTATCACCGTTATTTTTAATAAAAGTCACAAACAGGTTGTGGGCAACAAACAAAAATTCACGGAGCCAGTGACCTGTACGTTACTTTACTAAAAGTCACTGGGGGGCTGGGCTAAGTAGAGTGGAGGAATAGAGTTTTGGGGGTGGAGGGGCACCACGGTGGGGGACAGAGCCCCAGCCGTCATAGCAGGGGGCACACAGCCCCAGCTCCAGAGTTGGCTGCAGCTGCGGGACAGGGGTGTGCAGCCCCGACTGCAGCCCCCAACAAGCCCTGGCCACAGCTGGGGGGCGGGGGGGGGGGGGGGGGGGGGGGAGAGAAGAGAGGAGATGGACACATGGTCCTGGGAAATTGCAAGGAGGGTGCCGGGCAGACATGTGGCCCCAGCTGCAGCCCCTGGCGAAAGCCATGGGGCTGGGGTGCACGGCCCTGGCTGGAACCCCCACTAAGCCCGGTATGCCACCGGGCTCGGACATTGCCCCTGCCAAGACCAGGACACCGCAGGGCTAGGGCGCACGGCCCTTGCTGCAGCCCCTGGAGGAAGCAGCAGGGCTGGGGCTGCAGGGTCTTGGTACCAGCCAGCCCCACTTGCAGGGCAGGGGCAGGGGCACACAGTCCTGCCTCCTCCTCCTGAAGCCCTCCGAGGTCTGGTAAAGTCACGGAATCCATGACTGCCGTGATCTCTGTGACTAAACCGTAGCCTTAGGGATGAGTGACTAAGACACGGTTATATTTGTTTTGCGTCAACAGAATCCCAGCCAGTAACACATATATGCACATAACTCCACTGTGAAGCAGTTCCAGTTGCTACCCAATATACCTGAGATACTCACAGAAGCAGGTAAGTGTATATTTAACCCCTCTCACAAGACATCCCCCTACTCCTCCACCTCTTTCCATTGTCACAGCCCTAGCTGTGCACTGCAACCTTAAGCCAGATTTATTTCTAATTTGAATGTGTCAGATATTTTTTAACAGTGAGGGTGTCATTCACTGGAACAAACTACCAAGTGAAGTGGTGCATTCTGCATCTCAGGAGATCTTCAAATCCAGATGGGATGCCTTTCTGGAAGAGACTTTAGTCAAATGTGAAGTTATTGGGCTCAATACAGGGATAAGTGGGTGAAATTCTCTGGCCTGTGATAGACAGGAGGTCAGATGATCTCCTCTGGCCTTAAACTATGAATCAATCATTGCATGACTTTTCCCCAGCACCAGTAGTGGTGGATGTTTGGTGCTGCGGTTGGTTGTGTTGGAGAGGGTTGCTTGGTAGAGGGTTGTTAGCAGTTACAGCAGTGCTGTAAAGCTGGCACCCCTAGTGGGGCTGAGGTAAGGTTATGGCATTTGGTCTATGGTGTACAGTAGTTGCATTAGTGGTAAGGAGTGTCTGACACGAAGGACAATAGAAGGAACGTATTGTTTGTTAGGTGGCTTACCTACACATCACTGCTTCTGTGGATTTGTAACAGGTACATTGTACAGGCCTAACTACGTCACAACCAAGTCTGTTTTAGTTTCCTGGAGATTTTTTATTGATTAAGTTAGCTGAATTTCTTACCCCCATCCTGGTGGAGGACAGTCCTTCAGCAACTGCGCACAGACGCTCCTCTGCCGTAGGAAAAAATCTGACCGATGTAGTGGCTAATGGAGAAGGTTTCACAGAGCTGGCCCTCAGTCTGCTTTAGGGGCACAGCTCCAGCTTCTGGTCATGACCAACAACAGCTAAAATATTATCCCAAATCCCATTTTTGAGACAGCTACCCATTGCACCAGATCTTCTCAAGAGCCATCTCTGCTGTGTTGTGTGTAGACAATGTTTTTTTAAAAAGACAGTCAACAATGACAGATTGGACTGTCAAGAACAAATGTCAGCCAGAGCCCACTTCAAAGGGCTTCCTTTTAGAAGTATGTGAAAAGGAAAGACTGTACAGAAAATTCAAAGGGCGTAAAACGAACAGTGGGGTTTTTCAGACCGAAAGGCTTCATGCTAAAAGAAAAAGCTAGAATCAATGCACTATATTAAGCTCGTTTTGGAACCCTACCTATGCAGTTGCTTCTAAGTGCATCCATACTTTTTGATTTTTTAAAACAAGCAAATTTCCCCAAACAAAAAATGGAAAGAAAAGTTTAATCAGAAGTGTGAATTTAATAAATAAAGCAGGAGTTGTGTAATAACACTTCGTGAGATGCCTGAAAATCCACAATTCCTCAATCACAAAAAATGTTGTTTCCAAAAAAGAGCTGTAAGGAGTACAGAGAACTTGAATGACTAACAACTATTAATTCCCCCGGCCCTGAAAAGTTAGAAAAGCTCTCCACCCCTGTTTATCCCAAACTAGGATCTACCTAGTAAGTAAAGACAATAGGAAAATTATTCACATCATGAGACACTTTGTCTAAGGACCCACAGATCACCTAAGATTAGGAGTTCCACTTTCAAAGAACAGAAAATAAAATGGCTCAATATTAACTGCCTTAGCAAGAGTCTCATAATTTGTATATGGATAAAATCTCTTTCACCCTTCCAACATAACTGAAAAGAACTCCAAAAAAAAAGTTACCCAACACTATGCTTTGCAATGCAAAAGTAGCCCACTATGAATAGATCAAGAGATGAGTGGGGAAGCTGTGAGTTAAGCCAACTAGAAGTAACTTGTGAGATTGGAGGCACTGCTTGTTAACCCAAGAAATGCAAATCACATGATTTTCACCCCAAGTGACCAACTATACTTTGTTTGCCTTATAAATCTAATATGCCATGTTTTCTCCAGTCATGTCTTTCACCTCAAATCAGAAGCTGCACATTTGCCTGCCCTGTGACTCAGACAAACTCTCTCTATGTGAATAACGTTTATTGTTCTATTGTAAGCCCGAAATAATGTGACACGTTCCTATACAGTCAAAGAATGTATGGAATACAAATTATTGTTGCATTCTAGGAGAGACAGGCATCGTATAGCACAAAAAGGAAGGTTAAAGAATCACCAAACCAGGGTATAAAGTTTAATTTATTAAAAGAAATTGCTTAATTTGAATTAACACCACAAGCTGATACAGAAATACAATCCTTAAAATGAATCTAATATAAAAAGCCTCCGATAAGACAAGGATTGAAGAAATGCGTTACACACTAACACCATCTTCTGGATGCCAACAGAAGCAGCAAGATGAAATCTGAGCACTCAGTTGGAAAATAGCCAACAGAAATCAGCTGGTGGTCCTCTCCCAAGCGCTGTGGAGTCAGGATGCATAAACTTGAGGTCAACATGTGGGACCCCGGAGCTCACTGGACCTCCATGGACAGCCTTGCCCTTTGTCCAGCATCCCATGACCAAGCACTGACTGAACCCACTAAGTTGCAGAATCCCAGTGTGATGGATGCCTGGACCAGCCCTATGAAAAAAGGACTCTACCCTCACCATAGGGTTAACAGGACTAGAAGAAGCTGGGAGGGGTTGCAAGTGCTTTGGAGGACAGGATTAAAATTCAGAATGATCTGGACAAACTGGAGAAATGGTCTGAAGTAAACAGGATGAAATTCAGTAAGGACAAATGCAAAGTCCTCCACTTAGGAAGGAACAAATCAGTTGCACACATACAAAATGGGAGAGGACTGCCGAGGAAGCAGTACTGCGGAAAGGGATCCGGGGGTCATAGGGATCACAAGCTAAATAGGAGTCAACAGTGTAACACTGTTGTAAAAAAAAGGGAACTCATTCTGGGATGTATTAGCAGGAGTGTTGTAAGCAAGACACGACAGGTCATTATTCAGATTGGAGATTTCACAGAGACTTGTTAGATAAATACCTGCCAGGGATGGTCTAGATAATACTTACTCCTGCCTTGAGTGCAGGGGACTGGACTAGATGACCTCTCGAGGTCCCTTCCAGTCCTATGATTCTGTGATTTCAAAATCCGATGAAGTGAGCTGTAGCTCACAAAAGCTTATGCTCTAATAAATTTGTTAGTCTCTAAGGTGCCACAAGTCCTCCTTTTCTTTTTGTGATTTCAAAGACTATTTCCCCTTTTGTTCGTTAACATATATAACTGAGGGCTACCCTGCTGAGTCTGCATTCTTTAGTGAGACCTCACATGACCATATTTTAGATTTTAACTAGTGCTATATGCATTCCCTCCTATATAAGTCCAAGCAAATTGACCCAGTGAGATTTGAGCCTTAACTTTAAGCAATTGCTTTTGATATTCTAAATTTGTCCTTTTGGACCAATGCATTCAAATAGCAAGGCTCACATATTCCCACAAGTGCCTTGAAGACAAGTACATCCTTACTCCTTGGAGAAATACTGGAAGTGTGATAAGTGTGTTAGGTACTAAAGAACTGATGATTGGTACAGGTACAGAGAAGGGCTACTAGGATGGTCCGAGGAATGGAAAACCTGTCTTATGAAAGGAGACTCAAGGAGCTTGGCTTGTTTAGCCTAACTAAAAGAAGGTTGAGGGGAGATATGATTGCTCTCTATAAATATATCAGAGGGATAAATACCGGAGAGGGAGAGGAATTATTTAAGCTCAGTACCAATGTGGACACAAGAACAAATGGATATAAACTGGCCATCAGGAAATTTAGACTAGAAATTAGACGAAGGTTTCTAACCATCAGAGGAGTGAAGTTTTGGAACAGCCTTCCAAGGGAAGCAGTGGGGGAAAAAGATCTATCTGGCTTTAAGATTAAACTTGATAAGTTTATGGAGGAGATGGTATGATGGGATAACATGGTTTTGGTAATTAAATATTCATGGTAAATAGGCCCAATGGCCTGTGATGGGATATTAGATGGGGTGGGATCTGAGTTACCCAGGAAAGAATTTTCTGTAGTATCTGGCTGGTGAATCTTGCCCATATGCTCAGGGTTTAGCTGATCGCCATAATTGGGGTCGGGAAGGAATTTTCCTCGAGGGCAGATTGGAAGAGGTCCTGGAGGTTTTTCGCCTTCAGGGGGGCACGGGTCACTTGCTGGCGGATTCTCTGCTCCTTGAAGTCTTTAAACCACGATTTGAGGACTTCAATAGCACAGACATAGGTGAGAGGTTTTTTTGTAGGAGTGGTGGGTGAAATTCTGTGGCCTGCGTTGTGCAGGAGGTCAGACTAAATCATCATAATGGTCCCTTCTGACCTAAATATCTATGAATCTATGATTATTATAACTACAATAAGAAATCTTGGTGATCTGCACTGTTCCTTGGTATAACTGCTGAGCCGCAGTCACAGTCTGGGATAACTGATTGCAAGTTGGTATTGGTGTGATCAGTACACACCTAGAACACTGGTTGTGTCTACGCTTTATTGGTGAAGTATGTTGATGTGGTTCTGAGTGCATTAATAAACTGATTGGTTAAGAATAACCAAGTGTTTTGATTTGAGAAATACTGTTCAAGTTAAAAGTTGACCTGAAAAGAACCTAGTGTTAAAGTTAGTAAGCTAATGCTCCCTGGACTCAATAAGAAGGGGTTATCCTATTAGATTCAGTCTAATATTGGCTATAACACTATCAAATTGGCAAACCTAGTTTGTTAGATTTCAGCTTTAAAATCTAAAATACATTTGCCAAGATGCCAAAAAATTGACACACACCCCCCCGCACCCTTTCACACTTAAAAAGCACCACAGAAAATGGAAACTAAGATCAGTTGATGGCAATGAATATAAATTATAAGTTAAGAAGAGCAGACACTTAATAAAGGAAGCTACAAAGGTTTCTGTGAAAAATATTTGGCCTACAGGGTTAAAAAAAAAAAAAAGAATCTTAACGCTGGTATGGGTCCATTCCAAGTTACAGATAGTAAGTTGTCAGTAATAAAGCAGAGAAGACAGAAATGCTCAATAAATATTTATTACCAGTATTTGGAAAAGCTGGATGCTGTATCATAATGGGAAGGTACTTCCTATTTCAACAATAAAGAGGATTATAAACAGCATCTATTCAACTTAGATTACTGAAAATCAGCAAGCACAGAAAACTTGCACACATGTGTTTTAATAAACCTTAAAGAACTAGGGTCAGCTCTTGGGGACAGGGAAAAATCCAATATTGTTCCAATATTTTAAGGGGACAAATGGGATAAGTCAAGCAGTTATTGATCAGACAGCCAACTCCAAGTGAAAAAAAAACAATGAAGGGGGTGATACAGGACTATCAAAGAGTGGAAACAATCTGTACCAATCAATAGAATTGTATGGAAAACAGAACTTGTGAAATGAACTTGGTATCTGAAGAGATTACAAGTTTGGTTTATTAAGGTAATGAAATACTTTGATTTAGCACGCAAAGACTGATTAAAAACTAGCACTACATAAAATCAGTGTAGCACATATTCAAGGGATTACAAACTGGCTGACATATCTCAAAAAGCAATTGGCAATGGGGGTGTTTCAAGGGGAGTCTTGCAGGGATCTGCCGTGGCCAATCTCAATTCAAAAGCTCTATCAAATATTCAGGAAAAAAAATAAATTTTTGATATAGCTTGTAGACAGACTGATTGGGTGACAAATAATAAGGACTGGTCACATACACAGCACAATCCGGACTGCACGGTAAAAGGAGTACAGAAACGTGTATTTTATTATAGCCAAACGCAGACTTGTAAATCTAGGAACAAAGAATCTAGGGCCCACTTACAGGTTGAGGGGGCTGCATGCTGGAAAGCAGCAACTCTGAAAAGGACTTGGATCACGGTAGAAGCCAACATCAGCTTCTAGCATGATGCTGTGCTAAGGCAGCTGCTGTGACCATGATGCATAGACAGGAGAAGGAGCAGGGAGAAGGTATTACCTGGGCATACAGCATCGCTGAGACTGTTACTGGACGCCGTGTCCACTGCTGGTGTCCAAAGCTGGAAAGGGTTCAGAGAAGAACCACAAGAACAATTCAACGAAAACCCAGTTCGACAGTGAAATTAGAGAAGTTCAATTTAGTTTACCCAAGAGAGGCTTACGACATGACTTGCTCACTATCTACCAGCCCCCATATAGTGAGAAGTTTTCCCAATAGCAGAGCGCTCTTGAAATCAGGCAGACTAAAGCATAACAAGATCCAGTGTCTGGAAGCTGAAGCTAGACAAATTAAAGCTGGAAATATGGGGCAAGGTTTTAATGGTGAAGGCATTCCACCATTGGAACAACTAAATCAAGAGTATGGTTGAGTCTGTCATTTGAGGTCTTTAAATCAAGATTGGATGTCTTTCTAAAAGATCCTCTAGCTCAACCAGAGATTACTGGACTATGAAAGAATCAAAGGTGAAATTCTCTGTCCTGTGGTTAGACTACTACTTGTATCATGGTAGCTCTTAGGAGCCCCAGTAATGGATGAGGGCCCCATCACGCCAGGTGCTGGACTGACACAGAACAAAAAAAGAGCCCCTCCCCCCAAGAGTTTACAATTAAGTACAAGACAGGAGACCAATGACACAATACTGACGTACTCCCTCCATTGGTCTAAGGAAACAATCAGACAATCTTGGTCAGCGTGACAGGTGGTGCTCAAGTTTCTTGTAGGCCTCATGGTGAAGGAGAGATGTACAGAGAACAACGAGCTAGTTTTGCAGATCTCGCCAAGCATGTGGGGCAGCAAGGGAAAAAAAGCACCAAGGTGTTCACCTGAAAATTTAACAAGGGGGCGATGGAGGTTGGCATCAGGGGCCAATATGATGTGGGAATCAACATCTCAATCGTGAGAAAGAGACGACGACAGGTAGAATGGCTATGGACTGTGAAGGGCCTTAAAGCAGAGTGATGGAGTGAACGGTGGCACAACCAACAACAGTGGCCAGAGCGAACAGCGAGCAGCTGGAGGAACGAGCGAGGTGCCTTCTTACCCCCCAGCTGGGAGGTGAACTCACATGAAAGCAGCTCTGAACTCTGAGTCTCCACTGACCAAGGACAACACCAGTGAGTGTTAATGTGGCTGTTACACAACACAGTTCATGTGACCAAACATGGCCTTTCTATTTAAGCAAGAGATACCACACACTACAAACTGGAGGCCAATGTTAAATGCACTGTCACTTGTTCATCCTGAAGCTGAACACTGGTTCCGAACAAGACCAGCAAATGCTCGCTGTCTTTCTGCAGGAAACTCAACTGACTGGCTAAATGCATGTGGTGCAACAGTGAAAGACTCAACAGTGGAAAAAGTGAAGAACTCTCTCACCACATTCAAAAAATTTGCATGATGAATGCACCGATGCAAATAGTCACCAAGTATTAAGTCATTGTGTACATTATCTTGATGTCAGTGGTAGGCCAGTAGATGCATTTCTAGATGTTCAAGTTATAGAAGACAGATTGGCTGCATCTGTGACAATCCACATCTTAGAAGAGTTAAATGCTTGTCAATTGGACTCCAAACAGATGGCTGCTTGCGCATTTGATGGAGCTGCAAACTTCTCTGGAAGACATGGTGGAGCACAAGCTTTGCTCAGAGAAAAGTGTAACCCTAGTCTCTCCTATACACACTGCAGAGGCTATCTACTCCACCTTGCGCTAGTACGAGCTGCAGACTCTTCAAAAGACATTTAAAAAGCTACAAATTTAATGTCTTCATTATATTCTTTTTTCAGCAAAAGTCCAAAAACACTGAATATCTTGGAAAATATAGAAGATACACTGGGACTGAAGTTCAAATTAGTCCAACCTGGGAAAACCCTCTGGCTTTCTCATGAGCGATCCTTGGCTGTTGTCTTTAAATTACTCCAGCTGTTATTACTGACTTTGGAAAGTATCTACCAAGATGGGATGGATCAAAGTAGCGAGGCTGGTGGATTACTTTTGCTACTACATTCAGAGAAGACTATTGCCGTTCTGTCTCATAAGTCTACTGCTGAAACCACTTGGGTCATTAAACAATGCCATCTAGGCATCTGCTACAACAGTAGTAGATCTTTGCCCAGCAATAGAAGCTACATTTGGATCAGAGAGCTATCCATTGAAAAGGTACTGGAAGAAGCAAAGACTTCCATCCAGAAGTTGACAAATGAAGGCATTTATATTGAATCCTTAATTGAAGAGGACAAGAAGTGTTTGTTAAGATAACTGAAAAAGTACACAGACTTGATTCTTAAAAATCTATAACAGCAACTTCTAGATTCCACTCAACCTCTACGTAGCTTTTACAGATGCCTGTCCTATAAAACACCGACAGTTGAGTGGAGTGAGGCACGACCAGCAATGGAGCTCTCATGTGCTTGGGACAGAATAGAGAATTTGAACACAGAATGGAATATCCTACGATGAATGAAGGAAGATTTGACTTCAACTTCTTTTTTTATCATCGCTAGTGACTCGACCCGATCTTTACGCTCTGTTTCCTGGGCTGAAAGAAGCAGGAATTCATCTCTTGCTACTCCCAGTCACAACAGCTACAATTGAGCGTTCTTTTTCATCATTGAATAGAATTTTGTGTTTTGAAATTTGCCGCCTTCTGCCTGATCATGTGAATGAACTAATGAGCATATCAACTGAATGAATGGAAGTATCTGACACACGAGAAGCCACCAAAATTGAATGTATTATATTCAAGAAGTTCATTAACATAGCTGTGCAAAATTATAACAAGAAACCAAGAAGGATGTAGACGTAGTGCTTCACAGAAGGCTTGAGTAGCCAACTTTAATTTGTGTGATGATTTTAAAATCTAATAAAATGGTCACAAAACATTTTTCAGTTTTTACTATGGTGCCATACAGTCCACATTCACCCTCACGGTCTCACCCCTCATCGGCCCTGACCTCCCCACTCCCCCATAAATTTGAAACCCCCCCCCCCCCCCATTTCAATTCCTGGGGAAAAATACTGCTAGCATGGCAGCTCCTGGGGTTTATTTTAAACTAGAAGATCTCAATGCTCATGGAAAACTTCAAAAAAGAAGACTAAGTCAGTCTGTACTGAAGCAGATCTTGGCAGTTGTGTTAGCAGGGGAGACACCTGGAGAATCTTTGGAGTGGAAGCCTTTTGAATACACATCTGCCCAAGACACTGCAGCCGACGAGGACGCTGTCAGCAGGATCCCAGGGCAATTTCACTCACAAACTTGCAAGCCTAGAGCTGTTATGCCCATCAGGGGAGAAAGACTCAGCAAAGTCTGCTTCCAAGTGCTGCTGTGGAGAAGCTCGTACTCACGTGATGAAGTCCAGGAAACTCGCCAATGGCTCATACGCGTGGTTCCTCATGTGACGAAACTCCACCACCATCTTCTCCTTCAGCTTGTCATCTATGACAGACACAGTGAGGGGGGAGGCTTCGTTGGCCAGGAAGTTCCCATAATCCGTGCTCTGGAGGTGCAGCTTCAAATCTGAAAAGTAGAAACCACCATTCAGGAAATTTTTGTTTTGAACTATTATGGAAAGGAAAAGCTCCAGCAAACACTGTGCTTTGATCTGAGCATTCCCCCCTTACACTGGCACACAGTGACACCTGCTTCTCAGAGAGATACCTCTGCTTTTGTATTGTGTAATTCAGCACATTGTAATTCCTGCCAAGTGCAAATCCAAGCCCAGGAAGAGGCCAGCCATTTATCTTAGTCCCAACTTTGTTTTCCTCAAGCAATGCCCTCCTCCTCCTCTACCCTTGAAAAAAATTCAGATGTCTCAAACACGTTTGTCCTCTCTCTCCTTAACCATTTAAATTTGCACCCCCATGTTTACAGTCCTGCGTGCTGGTGATCTGCCTGAGTTTGAGGGCTACTCTCATTCTTAGAGCTGTGTCAACAAGCACATCCGACATCTGAATACCAAGCGCTTTATTGTGCCCAGCAGTGCTTTGGTCTCAGGCTTCATTGCAGGCCCCGCCTCAGTGAGTTTTTAGCAGGGAGAAGTAGTCAGGATCTCATGTGGCTCAGACACAGTCATGATGAAAAATCATAGAATCATAGAATAACAGAGTTGGAAGGGACCTCTGGAGGCCATCTAGTCCAACCCCCTGCCCAGAGCAAGACCAATCCCAACTAAATCATCCCAGCCAGGGCTTTGTCAAGCCTGACCTTAAAAACTTCTAAGGAAGGGGATTCCACCACCTCCTTAGGTAACGCATTCCAGTGTTTCACCACCCCCCGAGTGAAAAAGTTTTTCCTAATATCCAACCTAAACCTCCCCCACTGCAACTTGAGACCATTACTCCTTGTCCTGTCATCTGCTATCACTGAGAACATCTAGATCCATCCTCTTTGGATCCACCTTTCAGGTAGTTAAAAGCAGCTATCAAATCCCCCCTCATTCTTCTCTTCCGTAGACTAAACAATCCCAGTCCCCTCAGCCTCTCCTCATAACTCTGTGTTCCAGTCCCCTAATCATTTTTGTTGCCCTTCGCTGGACTCTCTCCAATTTCTCCACATCCTTCTTTCGTGTGGGGCCCAAAACTGGACACAGTACTCCAGGTGAGGCCTCACCAATGTCGAATAGAGGGGAACGATCACATCCCTCGATCTGCTGGCAATGCCCCTACTTATACACCCCAAAATGCCATTGGCCTTCTTGGCAACAAGGGCACACTGTTGACTCATACCCAGCTTCTCGTCCACTGTCACCCCTAGGTCCTTTTCTGCAGAACTGCTGCCTAGCCATTCGGTCCCTAGTCTGTAGCGGTGCATTGGATTCTTCCGTCCTAAGTGCAGGACTCTGCACTTGTCCTTGTTGAACCTCATCAGATTTCTTTTGGCCCAATCCTCCAATTTGTCTAGGTCCCTCTGTATCCTATCCCTACCCTCCAGCGTATCTACCACTCCTCCCAGTTTAGTGTCATCCGCAAACTTGCTGAGGGTGCAATCCACACCATCCTCCAGATCATTAATGAAGATATTGAACAAAATTGGCCCGAGGACCGACCCTTGGGGCACTCCGCTAGATACCGGCTGCCAACTAGACATGGAGCCATTGATCACTACCCATTGAGCCCGACAATCTAGTCAACTTTCTACACACCTTGTAGTGCATCCATCCAGCCCATACTACTTTAACTTGCTGACAAGAATACTGTGGGAGACCGTGTCAAAAGCTTTGCTAAAGTCGAGGAATAACACGTCCACTGCAAAGGATACATGTGTCAAGAGGCACGTGTTTGCTCTGTGCATGGTGCCTTTTACAGATCAAGACACCAATTTTGGAACCCAGAGCACCACCTTGGGAGTTTCAGAATCTGATGAAGTGGCAGCAAAGTCAGTTTGGTTTTGCAAGCAGGTACTGGTCAGCAACTGCATTTGAGTAATACAATACACCATGGTAAAGTCAAGTCTTATGTCAAGGGTCAGAGGTGGAGCTGGTGAAGAGGAACAGAAGGTGTTTCCTTGGGGAAGGAATGCCTAGTACGAGAGAGTAAGGAAAATCTGAACGATAAAGCAAGCAAACAAGTTGACTCTAAGTCCAGACACCAGTTCTGTTCCTCAGTTCCCCCTGCAATGTCAGCTGACCCACTGCAAGCTGCATTGCTGGCCATCGGATAACCCCAATGTGACAAACTCTCTCCTTTGTCAAGATAAACCCTTCTGGCTCAAGTAAGATTTGTAATGCATCTCCATGGGCTGTAACTGAACCCAAAAATGTTAAGTCATTTAGAATCATGTATTTCTCAAAGTGTTACTAGCTGCATAGTACATAGTGTTCTTCTGCCTTCAGCTTCATCTTGTCAGAGCATTAGTGAGGCAAGCCAATTCTCCCAGGGATTCAAGGGGCTTGAGGTGGAAAGGGATAGGCAGGGAAGTTTAGTTGAACCAGATGCTACCCAAAAACCTCTTCCTGATTTCTTGGAATCCGAAGTGTTTGAGCCACTCTTGCCCTACCACTGAATTGTGTAACAACTTCAGCTTTACACCAAGAATAAGAGTAGGTACCAAGGTTGGGTGCATATCCATCACCACTGGACAGACTCAGAAATGAGCTAAGTACATCTAAGGGCCTGATTTTGCTAAACTGTGCCCTTAACCTGTAGGCATAGTTACAGCCAACTGCACACGCAGTTACTCCACTACACCACCGTCAGAGGAAAGTTATCACCAGACAGCATTCAATGGAGCATACATCAAGCGGATTAAAAAAAAAACAAAACACAGCTGATGGAGCTCAAAGTAATTTTAAAAGGAGAATACTAATCCACTGAAAGCATTTTCAGAGGGGGTCTGGCGGGGATCTGTTCTTGTCCCAGTGCTATTCCACATCACTGATAAAGATACTGAAGAAAATATGAAGTCTCTGCTAGTAAATTTTACAGATTGCACATTAGTGGAGCAGTAAATATGGACAGATCATTTCTACAGACCAGTCTGGATGGTAAAATGGGTCCATCTGAATATTTTAACAATGCAAAATGCAAAATTTAAAAATAGAGAATACAGATTTCACATACAGGAAGGGGGACTATATCCCGGAAAGCAAAGACTCAAAGGGACTTGGTGGTTATGGTGGAAACCAACCAAACTTGAGCCATGGCATCATGGAGTGCCAAAAAGATTAACAGTCTTTGGACATATTAGCAGGGGAATCTCAAGTAAGGTAAGGAAGAGGTGATATTACCTTTGCAGACAGCATTGATAATGCCATTACTGGATACTGTGTCCAGTTCTGGTGCCCAAAGACTATTAAGTTAGGAAAAAAAAGGGTTCAGAGAAGAGCCACAAGAATGATTTGAGGTCTGGAAAACCTACCTTACAGTGATTGAGCTCCTTGAGTCTATTTAGTTTATCCAAGAAAAGGATAAGAGGTGCTTGACCATGGTCTGTAAGTACTTACCTGGGGAGAAGATTTCTGACAGTGAAGGGCTCTCAGCTAACAAACGGAACAAGAGCCAATGATTGGAAACTCAAGGTGGACAAAAATTCAGCTAAAATAAGGTACAATTTAACTAGGGATGAGGTGGATTCTCCACGATTTAATCTTTTAGAAAGATATCTAATGTTAAATTAAAGATATGATGTCCATCAAACCCATAAGAATGGCCAAACTGAGTCACACCAATGATCTAGCTAGCTCAGTATCTTGCCTTCTGGCAGTGGGCAACACCAGATGCTTCAGAGGGAGTGAACAGAACAGGGCATTGAACAATATGATCCATCACTTGTTGTCCAGTCCCAGCTTCTGCACTGTACAGGTCAGACTAGATAATGGTCCCTTCTATTAATTTAGCTGTCCATTAGCATGTGCCTTTGAAAACTCGTGGCAATCGGGGGAGGTCCTGGACAAATGGAAAAAGACAAATATAGAGCCCATCTTTAAAAAAAGGGAAGGAGGAGGATCCGGGGAAACTCACCTCAGCCCCTGGAAAAAATCATGGAGCAAGTCCTCAAGGAATCCATTTTGATGCACTTGGAGGAGCGGAAGGTGCTCAGGAACAGTCAACATGGATTCACCAAGGGCAAGTCATGCCTGACCAACCTGATTGCCTTCTATGATGAGATAACTGGCTCTATGGATATGGGGAAAGTGATGAATGTGATATATCTTGACTTTAGCAAAGCTTTTGATACGATCTCCCACAGTATCCTTGCCAGCAAGTTAAAGAAGTATGGGCTGGATGAATGGACTATAAGGAGGATAGAAAGCTGGCTAGATTGTTGGGCTCAACGGGCAGTGATCAATGGCTCAATGTCTAGTTGGCAGTCAGTATCAAGCAGAGTGCCCCAAGGGTCGGTCCTCGGGCCGGTTTTATTCAACATATGAAAACCTTCATAGAATATCAGGGTTGGAAGGGACCTAAGGAGGTCATCTAGTCCAACCCCTGCTCAAAGCAGGACCAATCCCCAATTTTTTCCCCAGAACCCTAAATGGCCCCCTCAAGGATTGAACTCATAACCCTGGGTTTAGCAGGCCAATGCTCAAACCACTGAGCTATCCTCCCCCCCACTTTATTAATTATGTGGATGATGGGCTGCATTGCACCCTCATCAAGTTTGCAGATGACACTAAACTGGGGGGGAAGAAGTAGATACACTGGAGGGTAGGGATAGGGTCCAGAGTGACCTAGACAAATTGGAGGATTGGGCCAAAAGAAATCTGATGAGGTTCAACAAGGACAAGTGCAGAGTCCTACTCTTAGGACGGAAGAATCTCATGCACTGCTACAGGCTGGGGACCGACTGGCTAAGCAGCAGTTCTGCAGAAAATGGCCTGGGGATTACAGTGGACAGAAGCTGGATATGAGTCAACAGTGTGCCCTTTTTGCCAAGAAGGCAAACAGTATATTTGGCTACACTGGTAGGAGTGTTGCCAGTAGATCGAGGGAAATGATTATTCCACTCTATTAGGCACGGGTGAGGCCACATCTGGAGTATTGCGTCCAGTTTTGGGTCTCCCACTACAGAAGGGATCTGGACAAATTGGAGAGTCCAACAGAGGACAAAAAATGATTAGGGAGATGGGGCACATGACTTACGAGGAGAGGCTGAGAGAACTGGGCTTGTTTAGTCTGCAGAAGAGAAGAGTGAAGGGGGGGTTTGATAGCGGCCTTCAACTACCTGAAAGGGGGGTGGTTCCAAAGAGGATGGAGCTCGGCTGTTCTCTGTTGCGGCAAATGACAGAACAAGGAGCAATGGTATCAAGTTGCAGTGGGGGAGGTTTAGGTTGGATATCAAGAAACACTATTTCACTAGGAGGGTGGTGAAGCACTGGAATGGGTTACCTAGGGAGGTGGTGGAATCTCCTTCCTTAGAGGTTTTGAAGGCCCAGCTTGACAAAGCCCTGGCTGGGATGATTTAGTTGGGGACTGGTCCTGCTCTGAGCAGGGGGTGGGACTAGATGACCTCCTGAGATCTCTTCCAACCCTGATAGTCTATGATTCTATGTGCATTTACCCAGTTTGTGCTGTAAATACAGTAACTGCACATGCACAGTTTAGAATATTTAATAGTGACCCTTGTGTGGACTTCACGGGTGGGGAGAGAAGAGAAGCAGGCCGACTTGGTCTCTCTTCTCTTCGATACCTGTGGGTTCTAGGTTTCACCTGGAGATCAGCTCAAACACCAATGCCAGCAGGTACCATTCCTACAGGCTCTGGGGCTGAGAGCTGCTCTGTAAGGAACATGCTGTAAGTGTAGCATGTGGTACAGTAGCCTCGCTGTTCCTGTGCAGTCCCAGGCCTTATTTACTGCACCCTTGTCATACCCTGTTTGGAAGAGAATCATTAATTTCCTCCTGGGTTTTCTACAGCACTTGTCACTATAGCGTCTGAGTGCTTCGCAAACACTAATCTATCTTCACCACACCACTCTGAGATGAGGAGGCAGAATTATCCCCACTTTACACATGGGGAACGGAGGCAGATTAAGGTCAAAAGTTTCCACTGACTTTGGTGCCCAATTTGAGATGCTTAAAATAAATGATTTTTTGGTGTACTGAGTGTCATACCATTTATTATGGTCAATGCACCACTCTAGCTGACTTTAGCTGCGAGTGCTAAGCACTTCACAAGAAGCCACGGTGTAGAGACTTGCTTAGCACCACACAGGAAATCTGCGTCAGAGCCAGGGATAGAATCTAATTCTCCAGGGCATCGTTCAATTAGTTAACAATGAGGCTCTCCTTTCTTCCTGCATCCCCTGCCTCATTGACTGCACACCTCCCAGTTTCTGCCCCAAATGAGGCAGGGGTCTTACAGATGACCCCACCTTTTCCTGCACAGTCCTGATTCACCCCTACAGCAGCTCCACCCTGTGCACTGAATGAGGCAGGGACCCTGTGGAAACAGTTTGTGATAACGTAGTTGGATCGTGTCACAATGCACGCGCACAAGGGGACTGAGTTAAGGTAGCACAGGCAACTTGCGATCTGGCATCTCCTAACTTTTGAGTGCTTGTTTACAACTTTCATGTTCTTTTAATGCAGGGGGGTTTGTGCAGTTTCCTAGGTTTTTTAAGAAAACAAACTGAAAAAAACAAATTCCATCCCATCAACCCCCCCGCATGGTTCAACAGCAGGGTTAATCTATAGACCCATCGAACAGACCTCTGCCACCTGAGCTAATGGACTGATAGCAACAGAAGATTGTTACCCTCAAGATGGGCCAGCCCTAGAATGGGATGTGACAGACACTTTGCCATCAGCAGATATCTGAGAAACCCCTGCGGCAGAGGAGAGGGGAGACTCAGGGATACTGTGTTCCATTCCAAGCTCTAGAAGGGAGTGTGCTCCAGTGGGCACAGACTTCTGCCCACTTCCAAGCTTGACCTCTTCTGCAGCAGCCCCTCCACCTTGTTACTGTCACCTTTTCCCCACCCCGACCCTTACTGCACTCTCCTTCTCTGTGCCTACCTAGCCCCAGCCTCCACTCAGGAGGAGTATCCCAGTTCCCCTGTCCAGGCTCTTCACCCAGCCTCCCTCCTTTTTGTCCCAGTTTCTTTGCCCAGGCAGACCCACCTCTGACAAGGAGCTGGGATGCAGGGGAGATCCATTTCCTTCCCTCCAACCCCACCCTGGTTCCTAGTCCCAGTCTCCTTGTCTAGCTAGTCCCAGTCTCCTGGCCCCAGCTTCTCATCCAGTCTCAGTATTCCCGCCATCCCAGCAAACTGCCTCCAGTCCCCACCCTCATTTTCCCCCACTGGCTCCCAGTTGCTGGCGCTGGTCCACCAGGAACAACACTTGCTTGGTTTGAAGTCCAAGTGAGTGTTGTCTTGGGCCCTGACATCGCTGGGCAAAGCTGGACGCCTAACTTGGCACCTCGTCTACATTTCACTTGGCAGAGCACAGAGCAAACGTACCACAAGAGAGGGAAGGAAGAGAGGAGATTCCAGGAGCTCATGTTTTTTAAGCTGAATTGGTTTCAAGTACTTGGTAACCTTCCCACATGAAGAACCCAACAAGCTTGCTCCAAACTCACACAGTGAGCTCCTTCTCACAAGTCAGCGAACCCTCGTCTCAGGCACAAGCTAACGAGTCTTGGACAACCATCCTGCTTTTTCACTTCCCACAGGAAGGACTTGTTGCCTCTGCTCAGCCTCCCAGCTGCTTCACGCAGCAGTCTCAGTGGTAGAAACACACAAGAACGTCATGCCCTTCCTAGTACTGGGAATATCGGGGGCTTGCCCAGAGCACCGTTCCATCCTCCAGCTCCATCTTTGATGCTACTGGGACCAGACCCTTGTCACTGCTTAGCTATGCTGCTGACTGATACACTGATGCCCTTTTCAAGTCAAAGGATCCCTACACAGATACTTAGTTCTTTCCTGGGGGACCTGTCAGAAACCCGCCCACTATCCCCACATCCTTCAGTCCAGTGACAGATCACACAACTAGGCCCTGCTCTTGGCCACAGTTGGAGGGAAGGAATTAAGGGACATTGCCAAACTGCAAGCCCCAGTCAGGTGTGGAATTTGCCGCCGCCTCCCACACACGACTCCATTGACCTGACTGGAGCTGCCCCCCCTCAAACACCGAAGTCAAACTACGCCTATGGCCCTGCTCTGGTGGCCAGCGTAAAGGCCACACCCACAGCAGTGCCTGTGATGGCATATCTGCTCCAACATGCTCTCCCCTCTGCCCCTGGGAGCTAGAATCAGGCCCCTGAATACCATGTTAAAAGTACAGAAATACGCGGCCCAATTCTCAGAGGTGCTCACCATGCACTGCTCCCCCCCAAAATCTCTAGGGGATCACCCAAAACAGGCAAGTCTGTTTGTCAGGGAATTTCTTGGTAAGGCATTAGCTGTGATTTCTGGGCACATAAAGACACGCAGGGACGGCTGCACTATTAACTCCCAATAGGTGCATTTTATTTGTATCAGCTTCACTCAAATCTTGTTCAAGATAACAGATGAAGGAGCAGTACAAGCAGTAAGCTCTGCCAAGCAACCTCTCAACTGGAAGGCTGCGAGGAAGCGTCCGTTAGCCGTTTGTTTGGACAATTCTGCATGGCGTGCGGAGGTACTCAGAGAGGCACTCGTTTCAGTAGAGCAAAAGCCAGCTGGAATTGGGAACACATTATGTAACACTGGAATGGATTTCTGTGAGAGGGGAGCCAGTCCAATAACTCTGGAAACTAGGAATCAATTTCAGCTAGGCTCCTCCGCTGCCTATGAATTAGTATCCAAGCAGATTAAGCACTTTCCCGGAGGCTGGATTAGCTCTGCTTTCTAACTCCCAACTCCGTGGCCCTGATGCCTCAGACAGGCATACGTGGTCCCCACATTGACTTGCATTCCTGCATCCACAGGGGCCAGTCACCTGTTCTCAGCCAAGGAGACCAGTCATTTAATAATGCTGATCACCAATCACTTCAGTCTAATGGCTTGCACCACCCAACCAAGAAAGAAACAGTGGGAAAACCTGCCCCTGCCATCGCTATGGCTAGTGAATAAAAACAAGAGCCAACTGCTGAACAAGTCCCAAGTGTGCCAACCTCTGGCTCTGGGACACTAAGTGGGAATGAATTTTGGTGGGAATACATGCAGAGGAGCAACAGCAAGAACATCCTAGCGGATGTTAGCTGCCACAAGAAGGCAGCAGAGAAATGGGGGATACTTAGGGAGACGACTGGCAATGCCCCTTGTTCTTTGGGTTCCTCACACTTCCATTATAATCCCTCCTTTTCAGCTGCTTGTAACTGCCAAAAAGCGACAATTCAGATGCGAGTTTCCCACGCTTAGCCTCTGCCTCAAGAAATTAAGTTTCAGGAGGAAAAAACCGTTCAGCCATTTCTGAAGATTAAGGGGAGGAGGTACATTCACCAGCTCAGACTGTCCCAAAATTCTGTGAATGGCTCTAGCCCTTAAAGGATTTGGGGAGGAGGAACCTGAATTTTGGCCAGGGCACCCACTTGGGTCGGAGTAGTGCCTTTGCTCTTCCCCTGAGCATGTCCAGCTATGGCAGTGCCGTAAGTGCCAGAAAATTGCCATTTGTAAGAGTTCAACAACTTGTCAGAGACCTGTTCTTTTGTTTGCTGATCGTCCCATGCAGAGAGTATAATTAAAGACCGCCATAACATGCACACAAGAGAGCTGAATGATGGCTACTTTCAACCAAGCATTTCTCAACTTCTTACATGTTTGACTGTATAACCCTGTAGTTATTTATATGTCATTTAAAACAAGTTGCGACAACAGCATGCTCAGCGCAGTAAGGAAACAGAGGAACCAGTCCTTGCCACATGGCGTTTGCAATCTACAGCAAGTATTTTGTGCTTACCTGTAGGATGGTTTTGTCATAGTCAGTCACCCATCAGTCTGAAGGAAACTACTGGATCACCATATTCACAGGTACTCATGGAGTCAGCTCACTGGGTCAAAGTTTAGCATCCAGCTGCTACCCAGACATATGCTCTCAACTTGCACTGTCCACCTCATATATAATGGCCACTGTTTGGATTTTCACTCAACAGTTGTCAGTGTTTGAGGGCTACAAACTGTCCCTGTTTAAGAAACTTCCAGGTAAGGACAAAATTGTCTTCTCATGCCCAGGTAATCTATCCATCTGAAACAGTCTACTGGGAATTAGCAAGGCCCTCCCAACTCAGAGGGAAGAGAATTAGTTTTTTTTAGACATTTCCTGAAAGTTAAGGGAGGATTGTAGGCTGCGGTTTCATGGAAGAGCCAAGCAGAAGCCCAGGCTGTTGTCTTGCTGATTTCCTCATTGGATACATAACTTCTTTTAGGGTATGTCTACACTATGAAATTAGGTCGAATTTATAGATGTCGGTTTTGTAGAAAGCGGTTTTATACAGTTGATTGTGTGTGTCCCCACACAAGTGCTCTAAGTGCATGTAGTTGGTGGAGTGCGTCCACAGTACCGAGGCAACCGTCGACTTCCGGGAGCGTTGCACTGTGGGTGGATATCCCACAGTTCCCGCAGTCTCCACCGCCCATTTGAATTCTGGGTAGAAATCCCAGTGCCTGATGGGGCTAAAACATTGTCGCGGGTGGTTCTGGGTACATATCGTCAGGCCCCCCTTCCCTCCCTCCCTCCGTGAAAGCAAGTGCAGACAATCGTTTTGCACCTTTTTTCTTGAGTTACCCGTGCAGACGCCATACAACGGCAAGCATGGAGCCCGCTCAGCTCACCGTCACCGTATGTGTCCTGGGTGCTGGCAGACGTCATACTGCATTGCTACACAGCAGCAGTTAATTGCTTTTTGGCAGCAGACAGTGCAGTATGACTGGTAGCCGTCATTGACGTAGTCCTGGGTGCTCTTTTAATCGGGCGCCTGGGCAAACATGGGAGTGACTCAGCCAGGTCATTTCCCTTGTTTCGTCTCGTGGCGATTCAGTCCTACCGGCAGTGTGCTGTCTTTTAACCTCCAGCCAGCAGAAGATGATGGCTAGTCGTCATACTGCACCGTCTTCTGCCGAGCACCCAGGAGATGACGACGGCTAGCGGTCGTACTGCACAGTCTGCTGCCAGCAAGATGTATAAAGATAGAGGAAGTGGCTCAAAACAAGAAATAGACCAGATTTGTTTTGTATTCATTTTCTCCTCCCTCTCTCCTTCCCTCTGTGAAATCAACGGCGTGCTAAACCCAGTTTTGAGTTCTATCCTTGAGGTTTTGAGTTCTATCCTTGAGGGGGCCATTCAGTTTCTCACAAAACCACCCCCTTCGATGATTTTAATTCCCTGTAAGCCATGTCGTCAGTCGCCCCTCCCTCCATCAGGGCAACGGCAGACAATCGTTCCATGCCTTTTTTCTGTGCAGACGCCATACCACGGCAAGCATGGAGGCCACTCAGCTCACTTTGGCAATCAGGAGCACATTAAACACCACGCACATTATCCAGCAGTATATGCGGCACCAGAACCTGGCAAAGCGATACCGGGCGAGTAGGCAACGTCAGCGCGGTGACGTGAGTGATGAGGACATGGACACAGACTTCTCTCAAAGCAGGGGCCCTGGCAACATAGGCATCATGGTGCTAATGGGGCAGGTTCATGCGGTGGAACTCCGATTCTGGGCTCAGGAAACAAGCACAGAGTGGTGGGACCGCATAGTGTTGCGGGTCTGGGACGATTCCCAATGGTTGCGAAACTTTCACATGCGTAAGGGCACTTTCATGGAACTTTGTGACTTGCTTTTCCCTGCCCTGAGGCGCAAGAATACCAAGATGAGAGCAGCCCTCACAGTTGAGAAGCGAGTGGCAATAGCCCTGTGGAAGCTTGCAACGCCAGACAGCTACCGGTCAGTCGGGAATCAGTTTGGAGTGGGCAAATCTATTGTGGGGGCTGCTGTGATGCAAGTAGCCAAAGCAATCAAAGATCTGCTGATATCAAGGGTAGTGACCCTGGGAAATGTGCAGGTCATAGTGGATGGCTTTGCTGCAATGGGATTCCCTAACTGTGGTGGGGCCATAGACGGAACCCATATCCCTGTCTTGGCACCGGAGCACCAAGCCGGCGAGTACATAAACCGCAAGGGGTACTTTTCAATAGTGCTGCAAGTACTGGTGGATCACAAGGGACGTTTCACCAACATCAACGTAGGATGGCCGGGAAACGTACATGACGCTCGCATCTTCAGGAACTCTGGTCTGTTTCAAAAGCTGCAAGAAGGGACTTTATTCTCAGACCAGAAAATAACTGTTAGGGACGTTGAAATGCCTATATGTATCCTTGGGTACCCAGCCTACCCCTTAATGCCATGGCTCATGAAGCCATACACAGGCAGCCTGGACAGTAGTCAGGAGCTGTTCAACTACAGGCTGAGCAAGTGCAGAATGGTGGTAGAATGTGCATTTGGACGTTTAAAAGCGCGCTGGTGCAGTTTACTGACTCGGTTAGACCTCAGCGAAACCAATATTCCCACTGTTATTACTGCTTGCTGTGCGCTCCACAATATCTGTGAGAGTAAGGGGGAGATGTTTATGGTGGGGTGGGAGGTTGAGGCAAATCGCCTGGCTGCTGGTTTCGCACAGCCAGACACCAGGGCGGTTAGAAGAGCACAGGAGGGTGCGGTGCGCATCAGAGAAGCTTTGAAAACCAGTTTCATGACTGGACAGGCTACGGTGTGAAAGTTCTGTTTGTTTCTCCAGGATGAAACCCACCGCCCCTTGGTTCACTCTACTTCCCTGTAAGCTAAACACCCTCCCCTCCTCCCTTCGATCACCGCTTGCAGAGGCAATAAAGTCATTGTTGCTTCATTCATTCATGCATTCGTCACACAAATAGGGGGATAACTACCACAGTAGCCCAGGAGGGGTGGTGGAGGAGAGAAGCACCAGGAGGGGTGGTGGAGGAGGGAAGGACAAGGCCACACAGCACTTTAAAAGTTTAAAACTTTAAAACTTATTGAACGCCAGCCTTCTGTTGCTCGGGCATTCCTCTGGGGTGGAGTTGCCGGGTGGCCAGAGGCCCCCCCACCGCGTTCTTGGGCGTCTGGGTGAGGAGGCTATGGAACTTGGGGAGGAGGGCAGCTGGTTACACAGGGGCTGTAGTGGCGGTCTGTGCTCCTGCTGCCTTTCCTGCAGCTCAACCATACGCTGGAGCATATTGGTTTGATCCTCCAGCAGCCTCAGCATTGAATCCTGCCTCCTCTCATCACGCTGCCGCCACATTTGAGCTTCAGCCCTCTCTTCAGCCCGCTACCTCTCCTTCCGGTCATATTGTGCTTTCCTGCACTCTGACATTGTCTGCCTCCACGCATTCGTCTGTGCTATGTCAGTGAGGGAGGACAGCATGAGCTCAGAACATTTCATCACGAGTGCGTTTTTTTCGCCTTCTAATCTTCACTAGCCTCTGGGAAGGAGAAGATCCTGTGATCATTGAAACACATGCAGCTGGTGGAGAAAAAAAAAAAAGGCAGTGGTATTTAAAAAGACATTTTCTAGAACAATGGCTACGCTCTTTCACGGTAAACCTTGCTGTTAACATTACATACACAGCACATGTGCTTTTGTTCCAAGGTCGCATTTTGCCTCCCCCCACCATGTGGCTAGCCCCTCCCCCCTCCCCCCCCCCCCCCCCCATGGCTAACAGTGGGGAACATTTCTGTTCAGCCACAGGCAAACAGCCCAGCAGGAACGGACATCTCTGAATGTCCCCTGAAGAAAAGCACCCTATTTCAACCAGGTGACCATGAATGATATCACTCTCCTGAGGATAACACAGAGAGATAAAGAACGGATGTTGTTTGAATGCCAGCAAACATACACTGCAGTGCTTTGTTCTACAATGATTCCCGAGTACGTGCTACTGGCCTGGTGTGGTAAAGTGTCCTACCATGATGGGTGGAATAAGGCTGCCCTCCCCAGAAACCTTTTGCAAAGGCTTTGGGAGTACATCCAGGAGAGCTGCAAATGCCAGGGCAAATTAATCCTTTCACATGCTTGCTTTTAAAACCATGTATAATATTTTAAAAGGTACACTCACCAGAGGTCCCTTCTCCGCCTGGCGGGTCCGGGAGGGAGCCTTGGGTGGGTTCGGGGGAACTGCCTCCAGGTCCAGGGTGAGAAATAGTTTCTGGCTGTCGGGAAAACCGGTTTCTCCGCTTGCTTGCTGTGAGCTATCTTTCTTGTCCCCAAAACCTGCTTCTGTGTTGCCTCCATCTCCATTGAAGGAGTCAAACAACACGGCTTGGGTAGTGGTAGCTGAACCCCCTAAAATGGCATGCAGCTCATCATAGAAGCGGCATGTTTGGGGCTCTGACCGTTGGCCTCTCTGGCCAGAGAGGCCGTTTGCCTCTCTGGTTTTCTGGTAGGCTTGCCTCAGCTCCTTAAGTTTCACGCGGCATTGCGTCGGGTCCCTGTTATGGCCTCTGTCCTTCATGCCCTGGGAGATTTTGACAAATGTTTTGGCATTTCGAAAACTGGAACGGAGTTCTGATAGCACGGATTCCTCTCCCCATACAGCGATCCGATCCCATACCTCCCGTTCGGTCCATGCTGGAGCTCTTTTGCGATTCCGGGACTCCATCATGGTCACCTCTGCTGATGAGCTCTGGCCAGCGTGGCAAGCTGCAGGTGACCATGCAAACAGGAAATTGAAATCCAAAAGTTTGCGGGCCTTTTCCTGTCTACCTGGCCAGTGCATCTGAGTTGAGAGTGCTGTCCAGAGCGGTCACAATAGAGCACTCTGGGATAGCTCCCAGAGGCCAATACCATCTAATTGCATCCACAGTACCCCAAATTCGACCCGGCAAGGCCGATTTAAGCGCTAATCCTCACTTGTCAGAGGTGGATTAAGAAAATCGATTTTAAGAGCCCTTTAAGTCGAAAAAAGGGCTTCATCGTGTGGACGGGTGCAGGTTTACATCGATTTACCGCTGCTAAATTCTACCTAAACTCCTAGTGTAGACCAGGGCTTAGAGTGGAAAGAGACCTTGACAAATATGCTTAAGAGACTGGGAAGAGATTTACCAGCCTTCCCATAAGATTGAACCATTGCTTCCTGGACCCATCAGGAGACAGCTATTTTAGAGCAAAGTTGCTAAATACCCAGCCCAGTGAAGGAGTTGTGGCCACATGCCATTCATTTTCTGCAGAATCTACACCTTCATTTACGTGTTTAGCCCTTCAGGTTGTGCAGCTACCCTTCCAAATGTGACCCAACTTGACACCGATGCGTTGCCTTCCCACATTTTTGGATACTCCGAAACAGTGATTCCAGGAGGTGAGCTCCCTGCCTCATGTTTGGGCATGTTGGAGTTTGGCTTAGTTCTCCACTGCCTCCATTTCCCCTTGGAAGCTTCCCAGCTAGCATGAGCCTGTCAGGATCTTGCACAGAGCTTGCCCTTGGCCAGATTCCTAGATTAGTTCTGTCATCTCAGGGACACAAAACCTGGAGTGGGGAGGGTGACCTGACTATACCATGACTACCAGACTGTGACCCACCCAGTCAGAAGAGTGCAGGCAAGGCAGCGCTCTGAACTGCATCCTGGCAGCAAACCATCCAGCTTACCGGATGTTGGGCCTGCCAGGCCTCTGTACCAGATATCAATGTAAAGTCTATGCCACTGTTTTCTTAGCCCACCATTTTGACCATGTCACCCAATCTCTACACATTCCCTCCACTGATTCCCTCTTCTCTAACACTTCAGACATAAGCTACTACTCTTCACTTTCAAGGCCCTTCACAGCCGGTCCCCACCCTGCCTAGCATCTCTCATTCACTGCTGAGACGTCACCGCCTGCCTCCCATCAGCCCACAACGAGGACACCAGCCTCCACTGCCCAATTCGGTTTTCAAGCAAGCACCTTTGTGCCTTCTCCCGTGGTTCCCCTCATGCTGGGGAGGAGCTTCTCGCATATATCTACGAAGTTCCCACTCTATCTTCCTTCACAGCCCTCAACACTCCTTTGCATATTCCCCTCCCCACTACGTCTGTGTGTAGCCATCTGTGACTTAGATTGTCAGCCCTTTGGGGCAGGGACCGTCTTTGTGTGTTTCTACAGCAGCAAGCATAGCATGGTTCTGGTCCGGAAGCAGGGCTCCTAGGCACTGCCGTAATACAAATGAACAAGAACCTCGACTCACTACTGGGCCATATGTAAAGTGGGCCCTATCAAGATGTGTGGAAGTTCAGCTTTTACGACGGGCTTGCTCCAAAATCAATCACAAATCCAAAGAGCAATTCAAGTTCTGCAACAGATTGGAAGTGCCGACCCTCCTCCTGTTTGCACCATGACCCAGCAAGGGAGTTGTGCATGTAGCAGCAGCCACTGCTAAGATCTTGGAGAAGCTCTGTGGGAGCAATGAATGGCAAAGGAGAGAGCTGCACCGTGAAAGTGGTGCTCACCTCAGCTATGGACTGCAGGTCTCTAGAGTGCACAGGCTGTTCTTTGAGGTCTATAAATCGTATGAATTGCCTCCATCTGTGAGCAGACACCTCTTACTGCCAGGTTTACAAGAGACAGGCCCAGAACTGGGCTTAATTCCCCACTCTTTTTAGAGCCAGGAACTTATGCCCGAGCCCTTCTCCTGAGGTGAGAGGTGCAAATGCCATCAGAATTTTCCAAAAGGTGCTAAATACCATCCCAAAGCGCTGCCCACGTGATTCGGCTGACTGTCAGTGAGGAAACAGCGTAAGACATTAGTGAAGGGCATAGAAACTGTGAGGCACCACGTTGCGATATGTCCAGCACACATTGGTCCTAGCTGGTTCTGACCCAGACTCAGCAGTAAGGTTTCAGCCTGTCCCCAACAGAAGAGGGAATCTAGGCCAACCAGTTCCTGGAGGAGGGAGTTTCTCTAGCCCAGGGATACTCAGACTGAGGCTCCCAAGCTGCAAGCGGCTCTTTAATGGGTCTCCTGTGGCTCTTTGCAGCACATGCTATTAAAACACTCTAGTTTAATTATTAACCAATCAGGATGCTTCTACTATGTTATTAGCCAACCGTAGCTGATAAAACGATAATACTTGGTCAGTTATTTTGCTGTGATCATAGAATCACAGAATATCAGGGTTGGAAGGGACCTCAGGAGGTCATCTAGTCCAACCCCCTGCTCAACGCAAACCAATCCCCAACTAAATCATCCCAGCCAGGGCTTTGTCAAGCCTGACCTTAAAAACATCTAAGGAAGGAGATTCCACCACCTCCCTAGATAACCCATTCCAGTGTTTCACCACCCTCCGAGTGAAAAAGTTTTTCCTAATATCCAACCTAAACCTCCCCATTGCAACTTGAGACCATTACTCCTCGTTCTGTCATCCACTACCACGGAGAACAGTCTAGATCCATCCTCTTTAGAACCCCCTTGCAGGTAGTTGAAAGCAGCTATGAAATCCCCCCTCATTCTTCTCTTCCATAGACTAAACAATCCCAGTTCCCTCAGCCTCTCCTCATAAGTCATGTGTTCCAGTCCCCTAATCATTTTTGTTGCCCTCCGCTGGACTCTTTCCAATTTTTCCACCTCCTTCTTGTAGTGTGGGGCCCAAAACTGGACACAGTACTCCAGATGAGGCCTCACCAATGTCGAATAGAGGGGAACGATCACGTCCCTCAATCTGCTGGCAATGCCCCTACATATACATCCCAAAATGCCATTGGCCTTCTTGGCAACAACGGCACACTCTTGACTCATATCCAGCTTCTCATCCACTGTAACCCCTAGATCCTTTTCTGCAGAACTGCTGCCTAGCCATTCGGTCCCTAGTCTGTAGCGGTGCATTGGATTCTTCCGTCCTAAGTGCAGGACTCTGCACTTGTCCTTGTTGAACCTCAGATTTCTTTTGGCTGAATCCTCTAATTTGTCTAGGGCCCTCTGTACCCTATCCCTACCCTCCAGCGTATCTACCTCTCCTCCCAGTTTGGTGTCATCTGCAAACTTGCTGAGGGTGCAATCCACACCATCCTCCAGATCATTTATGAAGATATTGAACAAAACCGGCCCCAGAACAGACCCTTGGTGCACTCCACTTGATACCGGCTGCCAACTAGACATGGAGCCATTGATCACTACCCGTTGAGCCCGACAATCTAGCCAGCTTTCTATCCACCTTATCATCCATTCATCCAGCCCATACTTTAACTTGCTGGCAAGAATACTGTTGGAGACCATGTCAAATGCTTTGCTAAAGTCAAGGAACAACACGTCCACTGCTTTCCCCTCATCCACAGAACCAGTTGTCTCGTCATAGAAGGCAATTAGATTAGTCAGTCATGACTTGCCCTTGGTGAATCCATGCTGATTGTTCCTGATCACTTTCCTCTCTAAGTGCTTCAGAATTGATTCCTTGAGGACCTGCTCCATGATTTTTCCAGGGACTGAGGTGAGGCTGACTGGCCTGTAGTTCCCAGGATCCTCCTTCTTCCCTTTTTTAATGATGGGCACTACATTAGCCTTTTTCCAGTCCTCCGGGACCTCCCCCGATCGCCATGAGTTTTCAAAGATAATGGCCAATGGCTCTGCAATCACATCCGCCAACTCCTTTAGCACTCTCAAACGCAGAGCATCCAGCCCCATGGACTTGTGCTTGTCCAGCTTTTCTAAATAGTCCCGAACCACTTCTTTCTCCACAGAGGGCTGGTCACCTCCTCCCCATGCTGTGCTGCCCAGTGCAGTAGTCTGGGAGCTGACCTTGTTCATGAAGACAGAGGCAAAAAAAGCACTGAATACATTAGCTTTTTCCACATCCTCTGTCACTAGGTTGCCTCCCTCATTCAGTAAGGGGCCCACACTTCCCTGGACTTTCTTCTTGTTGCTAACATACCTGAAGAAACCCTTCTTGTTACTCTTAACATCTCTTGCTAGCTGCAACTCCAGGCGTGATTTGGCCTTCATGATTTCACTCCTGCATCCCCGAGCAATATTTTTTTTACTCTTCCCTGGTCATTTGTCCAATCTTCCACTTCTTGTAAGCCTCTCTTTTGTGTTCAAGATCAGCAAGGATTTCACTGTTAAGCCAAGCTGGTCGCCTGCCATATTTACTATTCTTTCTACACATCGGGATGGTTTGTCCCTGTAACCTCAATAAGGATTCTTTACAATACAGCCAGCTCTCCTGGACTCCTTTCCCTCTCATGTTATTCTCCCAGGGGATCCTGCCCATCAGTTCCCTGCTCTCCTTTCTTCCCTGTGTCAGGATCCTGAACTCGACCATCTCATGGTCACTGCCTCCCAGGTTCCCATCCACTTTTGCTTCCCCTACTAATTCTGTTTGTGAGCAGCAGGTCAAGAGCAGCTCTGCCCCTAGTTGGTTCCTCGAGCACTTGCACCAGGAAATTGTCCCCTACACTTACCAAAAACTTCCTGGATTGTCTGTGCCCCACTATATTGCTCTCCCAGCAGCTATCAGGGTGATTGAAGTCTCCCATGAGAACCAGGGCCTGCGATCTAGTAACTTCCGTTAGTTGCCGGAAGAAAGCCTCGTCCACCTCATCCCCCTGATCCAGTGGTCTATAGCAGACTCCACCACCATTATGTGATAATACATAAATAAATGACAATTCACATACCTGTAGCTCGTTTGGGGAATGCTAATTGCTAATTTGCCTCCTGAACCCAAGGTCTAAGCATCACTACTCTAGCCCCTCTGGAGCCTTTCCCTCCTGCGGTAAAGCACTTTCACACTCACATGTGCGCCAGGGAAGTGGCTTCTCTGACCCCCAACAACCCAAGCTCCCACCAGCCACTCTCCTTCAAGACTGCTTTATTGGCAGTGACACGTGGAGTGGAAAAGGAGCCAGAGATCCCCCATTTTTGGTGCCCTCTGGCTGGATACCAATCCAGAAGATGCAGAAGACGACTATGTGAGTTAAGGAAGGGGCAGCTGGAACAACTCTGATATTAGCTTGCCCCCGCATAGAGCAGAAGCATGTTACACCTCCGATCAACCCAACATGCTAGCTACGGATAGAAGGTGAAGGGCTTTGGGGAGCACCACGCTGAGCGCGTTACAAGAACAGAACCACCCTCAGTCAAGGTTCATGAACTCCAGAACCGCAGGGACAGAGAAGCAGCACATAAGTACATGAATAAAGGGGAAGCTTAACTCTTCCAGTGCCCCTCAGACGTAGACAGCCCTCAGTGTGCAATGCCACAGGATGCTATAGACCCCAGTGATGGGAAAATTAGTCACCCCAGGCTCTCTAGACAATAACAGGATTCAGCACTCCAGTAAAAAGGAAGCACTGAGGGGACCACAAAGCAGTAGGACATTCTCCAGACAGATGCCCTCCAGGGCACCTACTTCTGGGAAGTGACTGACTTCATTCTTTTGTTAGAACTTGAATGCATCATGTTCATTCACTGCACAGTCAGGCCTTTGTATTTGTATCAACACTTGCTAGAGAGACAAGGTGGGTGAAGTAATATCTATTATTGGACCAACTTCTGTTGGTGAAAGAGACAAGCTACTGAGCTTATGCAGAGCTCTTCTTCAGGTCATTTGCTAGTTCATTAGCCCCACTGTCAGATGGGGGCATGTAACGACTAATTGCCTTTCAGAACCAACCCACAGCCAGCAGCACTCTGTTCACTAGCCAGTTATGGGTTCTCTGCACTTGGGGGTAAGTGATGGGGTAGGCCAACTACCAGGGTCTGAGGGTGAAGATACCTTTACAGGGTGATGGACTGAGTAGGTCTACACTGCAATAAGAAACCCCCTAGCGGGGTCTCAGAGTCCAGGCTTCAGCCCAACTCCAAAATGGCTACACTGTCATTTTTAGCCCCACAGCCCAAGACCCACAAGCCCAAGTCAACTGACCAGGCTCCGAGACTCAGTACCGCAGGATTTTATTGCGGTTGACATATACCCTAAAGATCTGGGCACACTCCGCTTTTAAGAAGGCACACTTCTGGCTCACATTTCCCACCAACTGGGTCACTGAAACGGAGGGACACCAGAGAAGTGTAGTCACTTATTTTTTCAGTTCACATTTGACAATGCTGTGTGCAACAGAGTCCATTTCTGCCCTGTATACACGAGTCTTTCAAACAGAAAGAAGGGAGATGGATTTAGGGGAAGCTGTAATGCTAGGGTGACCAGGCATCCCATTTTAGCCAGGACAGGGCCTTTTTTAAGCCCTGGCCCAATTGCCCTGACTTTTTTGGCAAAAGCAGGCATGTGTCCTATTTGCTCTCGCCAACTAACCCTAACCCAACCTCCTGCCCTCAGCCCCCTCCCACACTCTGTACCCCCTTCTGCACCCCAACCCCCTACCCTGAGCCCCGGCCCATACTCCACACCCCCAACCCTGCCCTGAGCCCCCTCCTGCACCCCAATCCCCTGCCTTGAGCCCCTGAGCCCCCTGCAGCCCTACCCCCTTGCCTGAGCCCTCCCATACTTTGCACCCTCCCCTGCAGCCCAAACCCTGCCCTGAGCCCCCTGCCACACCCCACACCTCTCCTGCACCCCAACCCCTTGCCCTAAGCCTCCTCCTGCACACCGCACCCCCCCACACACCCCGCACTCCCTCCCACACCCCAACCCCCTGCCCCCAGCCGTACATTCATGGCCCTGCATGCAATTTCCCCACCCAGATGTGGCCCTTGGGCCAAAAAGTTTGCCCACCCCTGCACTAGAGCAACACTGGAACTACACTCCAAGGAAATTTAGAACGAGGCAACCCTCCACAAAATGCAACTTAAAATGCAGCTTGATGGTTTAGTTTGGCTTTTTTTAATTGATGCTGGTTTTGTTTGTTTTTTAAATTGCCCAACTCTTATCATATGCTGTTTGCTGCATGCACACATTGTCAGGGCTGATTCCCCATCCTGGCACTTCCAGTGCGGAAGGTGGGGGCCCGCAAGGACTCTAAAAAATTAATACTGCCCCCCCCCCCCCAGGCCCCCTTTCATTTATCACACACATTAATTGGACTCAGGTTGTAAATACATCGACTGACTCATTCTACAAATAAGGTTCTTGTACATCTTGGAACCATTTTGGATAAAATGCACTAAATTATAGCCGAGTAGCACCTCAGGTATATAGTTAAGGTTGAGAAGTTTACTGTTTAAAAGTCAACTGTTTTAAAAGTTTTAAAAGCCACACACTGACTCAGACGGTCTTAAAATTTACTGTGCCGCATGGAGGCATGGGGTAAGGTTAGTGGTCCAAATTTGGAACCATGTGAGCATGGGGGTTCCAAAATACAGCCTTCCCTCCCCAAAAAAAGAAAATCAGACACTTATAAGAGCCAGGTGACTTTGTAACAGTTTTGCCCACACTTGGGGCTCAAACTGCAGCTTTGATCCTCCTCAAAGTGATCTCCCCCACTCAGGATTATCTCAGCCAGTGCAGTGTACCCACTGTCGCTTTGGGGAACCAATACTGAAAAGGTTACTCAAGGTAAATTTTTCCGATTCTTAACTTTGGGGGCAGAGCTCGGGAAAATGGAGGGTTGGAGCAGTGCAGTGACTGAGTGATACCTTTCACTAGTAAGGGTCGTCAGCTGGGCCAGATCTAAGCTACAGACCTATACTGGTATAACTACAGGGCTCAGCGACATAGTTACACCAAGCTAACCCACCGTTTAGATGGCGCTCCATCGGCAGGAGAGCTTCTCCCATCGACAGAGCTACCGCCTCTCCCATTGGCATAGCCGCATCTTCACGAAAGCGCTACAGCGGCACTGCTGTATGTGAAGACAAGCCCCCAGGGCTGTGCCGGCCCCTCAGTGGCTGTGCCAGAGCACAGCCTATGTGCCATCCAGCCACTGTTTTGAAAATCCAGTCTGATGGCTGGTTGCTGATGAAGAACTGGGTTTCCAATTGTATTTTTCTATGATCCCTCAGCCAATAAGGGATCAAAGGGACCTTCAGGAGCTCAGAAGTGCTGACAGAGCAAAACCAGCTGGTCATTTTCCCTTCAAAGTGACATCCTGTGGGAAGGGGAAGTGAGCAGTAGTGGCTAAGGACACAGATGGCTCCATCTCTCCTATGCATACCGCCACTGCCCAAGGCTAGGGAAGGAACTCCAGGGAAGGAACCTAGACCTCTCCTTCCCCATCTGCCTCCAGTAGTGGGGAAGGGAAACCATGCTCACACTACCCCCAGTGCTGTTGCTTCCAGGTGAAGGAGGAGGTCAGAGCAGCGCAGGGGAGTGTGGGGAGAAAAGGGGGCGAGGGGGTCAGCTGTCTCCCCTTAAAACATGCCCCTGCTGACTCCATGTCAGTCCCTGCCCTGTTTCTGCACCCTCTGCCAGGCACCTTGACCTGCAAGTCTCTCACCAATGCCTGTGCCCTCCTTTGCGGGCAGGAAGGACTGGGGTGTCCTGGATTGGCAGAGAGACATGGACAACGCTGGGGCACTGATGGGCTGACATGCAGCCAGTTCGTGCTATGGCTGGTTTTCTCATTGCCAAGGAGCTCCAGGCTGTGGGGAGCGGGAGATGGACTATTGAATATGAAGGTGCTGAGATTTATTTTTAAAAACCAAGGAAATTAACTGCCCAAAAAGCTTCATTAATGCAGGGGTGAGGTTGCCTGGGGGGCCTTGCATCCTTCCGGAACGCTGATTTCCGCTATGCGCAACTGTCTGAAAACCAGGAAATGAAGAGTTAAGGCAACACCGTCCCCACAACACAGTAACGCTGCCCCAACACACCAACACCACACATGCTAGCATTCTGCCCTCACTGCTGCCACAGAACACGCTGGGGACAAGGCACACGAGCACCGTAGGACAGAGCGACACCTCTTTGTGAAGGCAAAACTCAGATTTAGGTCAAGCGTGGCAAGCAGAAGCTACTGCACCTGGCCTCTATTCAAACACTGAGCTTACTCCACACAAACCTCCCCAGACTTGCTGTGTTACCATGCCTTTCCCTGAGGATTTCTGTATTCCTTCTGAGACGTGGCCTTCACTAAGCCCTGAGCCCACTGCCATGTATGTTGCCAGACTGCTTACAATCCCCAAGGCAAGAAAAACCCAGTGATCCTCTGACAACCTAGAGAACTCAGCATGGAAACAATGTACATCTACCAATGTGATATATGCCATCATGTGCCAGCAATACCCCTCTCACATGTACACTGGCCAAACCAGAAAGTCTCCCTTTGTCAACTGTTTGAAATGGGCCACCTTGTTTACATTGGCCTCATTAGCACTAAAAAAGTGGTTTCCACCCCTTCTTGTCAACGGTTGACAAAAAGCCCTCTTCCACCTTAACTGAATTGGCTAGTTAGCAATGACACCCTCCCCCCACCCCCCGCAAACCTGGTAAGGCAACTCCCATCTTTTCATATGCTGTGTATTTATACCTCCCTACTGGAGCGGAACATACATGCATCTGACGAAGTGGGTTTTAGCCCACGGAAGCTTATGCCCAAATAAATTTGTTAGTCTCTAAGGTGCCACAAGGACTCCTCGTTGTTATGCTTACTTAGTCCGTCATCATATCGCAGCAAGAGGTTGGGCCACTCTGCTCCAGCTAACCCCTCCACTACTCAATACAGCTACACCTGACACAGCTGGAGCGCATGCCGATAAGTGCTGCAATTCAAATATGGAGCAAAAAAAAAAACCAAACCAAACAATGGCACATTCTTAGTCATTCTTCACAGCTACTTACTGCACCTGCCCATACTAAGCCTCTCTCAGTGACTACTGCCAGCTCCAGGGTGGCAGAGTTAATATTGCATTGAGGAATGGGGTGTATCTTAACTACTTCCTGGCTCAGAGGTTTGAGTGTTGCTTAACTCAGTGTTCCAGACCGGCCGCCCCTGCAAGGGCTCACGCCCCTGTGACAGACTCCACTGGAAGGCACCACCAGCATCTGTACTCAGTGGTGCCCTGTGGCACTGCTTAGTGAGGACAGATGCACCACTGAGGGGATTACAATGACAGGCTACTTCCCCCCGCCTTTCAACTAGAGTTCGTGGTGCTGGCACCCAGCACCACCCATGCTCCCCGTGCCCTCGCAGAGCACAAGCATTTGACTCAACACCCATACCAAAGCCAGGAAACACTGAGTTGGGGTGACATTTCCCACACAACCCAGCCTTAACTCTGCCCCCCGGGGATGGCAACAGGAACTTGGAATATCACAATTCACCTCTCCCCAACGCAGCCTGCCACTGTCCAGGCCCATCACAACTCCCAGTCAGCCCTCCTATTCACCACAGCCCACAGACACGTGCCGTGGGCTGGGCAACACCTGCTGCTGGCTGGCAGAGGCTGAGGGAGGAGTAAAGGTACTGTGATGCCCAAGGGACTCCCCAGGACACGGAGCACAGGGGCAGGATTAAGGCCGTGTGGGAGGGGGTCACCTTAGCTTGGCAGGCCCTGGCTTGCCAGTATTTGAGCTCTGGGATTTGCATCTCTCAACCTGGATAGGCACAAGAAGGACGGGGCAGTGCTGAGCACCAGCAACCCAAACAACATTTCTGCCTGCAACTTTCCCTCTTTGTGAGCAAGGGGTAATGAAGAGGCGTGAGTGGGAAGCAATGGTGGGAGGAAATCTTTGCATATGGAATAAGCAGAGAAATGCTGCTTAAAATAAGATTTCCCCAGTAGCCTTTGTTTTATAGAAGGTTCTCCACTGGGCTTTAGGGTCATTAGATCACCCAAGCTGC
The DNA here is from genome assembly GCF_015237465.2 of Chelonia mydas. Classification (NCBI taxonomy): domain Eukaryota; kingdom Metazoa; phylum Chordata; order Testudines; family Cheloniidae; genus Chelonia; species Chelonia mydas. The sequence continues at coordinate 4,946,497 of NC_051252.2, read as the reverse complement.
AACACAGATTATACTGTGTACCTTACCTCTCCAAAAGAGCAGCTCTAAGCAAGGCAATTTCTTTTGTTGGCAACTGATTTCTAGGAGGGTTGGAGAATTTCTGGGGTTCTCCCTGAAGAAATTCCTTCTCTACAAGCTCGGTGCAGCACAGCAGAAGGCAGTCCAGTACTTCAGCGACCGTGCTTTGCAATCATGCCACATGTTTTTAGTTCTAGAGCAGCCGAAACTGGGCATGCCAAGAGAGCACCGTACATCGTTGCTCCAGGCAAAATCTGTAAGCAGCAGCTTTTAGTAGCCCTGAAGGGAATCCTCTGACGAAACAGAGGCTGGCAGCAGATTCAGGCGCCCTTATCTGCGACAAGGTCCCCAAAGGGACACAACATCTCTCCAATATGGTTGGTTTGAGCACATAGGAGAACGGGGCAGAGCCAGATAAGTAGTACATGAGTGCCACCTTGTGTTGGACACAAGATCTTGCACTTTTCTGGTGAGACGGGCAGAGAGCAGGGATATTAACCCTGTGCACCTGCACGCGACACACAAGCCTACATAGGGCAGGGCATACTCGGGAGGAGAAGACATTGATCCATTGCCTACTTTAGAAGGCTGGGCACTATGGGATCAATAGCCCACACATCCCGTCTGAATGTGCTAGAGGGCACAGCATTTGAAACTGACAGCACGCAATCCCAGCAGCAGAAACTGTAAGTCCCCCACCTCCTTTCACCATCTCACTAACAGCAGTGAACTAAAGCCAAAGCAAATTTCCAATGCCATCACCAAGGAGCCCGCAGATCAGGCAGCCTGTTCACCACTCTGACGACACATTCTGTTCTGAAATTTTGACAAAGTGATTGAGTAGAACGCCAGAGGGCTCCAGGTACGACAAACATGGCACTGCCTAGCCACTTATTCCTCAGTTTGTATCTGTGCAACTGATTTTTTCTTTCTGAAGTGCAGAACTTTGCACTTGTCTCTATGAATTTCACCTTGCTGATTTCAGACCAATTCTCCAGTTTGTCAAGGTCCTTTTGAATTCTATTTTTATCCTCCAAAGTGTTTGGAACATCTCCCAACTTGGCGTTATCTGCAAGTTTTATAAGTCTACTCTCCACTTCAAGTCATTAATAAAAGTTTTGACTAGTACCAGACCCAAGACAGACCCTTGCAGAATCCCATCAGATATGTCCTCCCAGTTTGACAGCAAACCATTGATAACTATACTTCGTTTTTGACAAATCCATGCTTGCTATTATTTATTACCCCATTATCCTCTCTGTGCTTACAAATAGATTGTTTAATTATTTGTTCCAGTATCTGAGTATTAAAGTTTAGCTGACAGTCCATAATTCCCCAGGTCCCGTGTTCCCCTTTTTAAAGATAGGTACTATGTTTGCCCTTCTCCAGTTCTCCAGGACCTTACCTGTCCATCGTCCAGGAGTTCCCGAATATCATCGCTAATGGTTCCAAGATTGATTCAGCTAGTTCCTTAAGTACTCTACTCTAAGGTGAATTTCATCAGGCCCTGATGACTTTAATATGTCTAACTTATCTAAATATTCTTTAACCTATTCTTTCCCTATTTTAGCTTGTGTTCCTTCCCCTTGTGGTTAATGTTAATTGTGTTAAGTATCTGGTCACCATTAAGCTTTATTAAAGACTGAAGCAAAACAGGCACTAAACACCTTGATGTAATCTGTTATTAGCTCTCTTTCCCTGATAGACAAAGGAAAGTGTAGGTCCATTGCTTTTCTCTTGTTCCTAATCAGGATGGATAAAAAAAATCCATTTTTTTTAAAACCAAAAAAATAGGTTTTTTCCTCAAAAAGCATTTTATAAAAAAAATCCAATCTAAAGATAAAGACACATTATAGCTCAAAGATATCTCATAATGGAATAGGGATTATAAATTCTAATTCTAGAGTATGAGACAATATATTCATGTAATGTTTAAGAAAAGTTTTGTAAACGAATTCCAATAGTTCATGGTTTAGGGGCCCAATCTTATGGAGGCTTCTGTATAGATTATTTAGGCTAATCTTTCTATCTACGCAATGGGATTCAGTCCCCAGACTAGAAGATACCATCAGAGACGCTTAGTTTTGCAGTTCTCAAACTGTGGATGTGTGTCTCCAGAGATATTTTTGCTGTTAACAAGCATGTTGTTTTTAAAAATAAATAATATATAGAGGTGAGAAACAACAACCCTATTGTCCCTCTGCAAATTTGTGTACACAGAGTCAATCCTCTACCTCTCTCTAAAAGTGCAAAGTTTAAAAAAGTTCAATGAATAGAAGATTGTTGGGGGTGGAACAGATCTGGACAAGGAGAAGAAGTCTGGAGATAAACGTGAGAAGGGAGGGACACGCAGTAGAAACAAAAGTGAAACTGTTTGAGCAGCATATTCCAGAAGTCTTAAGGTCTTTCTGAGTGTAGCCTTCATTGATTTGAGATCTACAATACCATTCTCTCACTAGAGGGGAAAACCTATAATGGCAGCAGGCCGTAAAAGAGACCCAGTTTGGGAATAAGAACCATTCAAGAAATATATGTTTGCTGATGACGTTTTAAAGTCACACCAGTTAACTGACGGAAGTCACTTAAGTGATAATCTCACTTTTAACAGCAGTAGCTTCTTCTGCTGGTGTAGAAAGAATATTTTCTTCCTTTGGACTCATTCATTCCAAATTGAAAAATCGTTTGGGACCTGAAAAAGCAGGAACGCTTGGTTTTCTTTTCCAGATTATGAACAAAAAATGAAGGTGAAGACGACCGAGTTAGCTGCAGAAGCCAGTATTTTAAGTTTCTCACGTTGACCTGGCTGACATAGGCGATTTAATTTTTTTTTTTTTTTTGGGGGGGGGGGGGGGTGTTAATATTTCATTTAAAATTGTTTTTAACTAAAATAGTTAAAAACAAACCTGAGTTTAAAAAACTTGAATGTTTAAATTCAAAAATTCACATGCTTGTTTTGTTAAAATATTGTATGTTTGCTCTTGAAGAAAAAAAATCCAGAACACAACATTGTTGTTTTAGTTAACTAAAACAATTTAAATGTCTGTCTGGTGATGTTCTCCTCCTAATACAGCACGACAAGAAAATCCTCCAAATATTAATGATTAACCTGTTGAATTGGAGATATTTATGAAGTCATGGGAGGTGAACTATCTGCTTCAATTGCCTTTGGTAAATGAAGTAACCAAACGATCATTCATTTTCTGATATAGCTGTAAAACTAATCTGAAAAGTTTTCAAAATAAATCACTTTAAAAATGTATAGTGTACCTTCTAAAAATGAAACCTACATAATCTTCAAAACTCAGAGATAGATGTATTAAGGTTATAACAACCAACAAGAATGCACTTTTATGTAGAAATCCATGATTAAATAGAGTCTTCCTGACTAGTGATTTAAATCAATGATTTAAATCAAATCCACCCTGTCCCTAATGTATTTATAGAATCTCTTATTACCTTTTATGTCCCTTGCTCGGTATAACATTTTTGCCTCAGTCTGATTTTGTCCCTACATGCTTACATTAGTTTTTTGTACTCCTTAGCAATTTATCCCTGTTTCTACTTTTTGTAGGATTCCTTGTAGAAGTCAAAGGCTAATAATGGATTAAAGTCATTGAGGAGGAGAGAGAGGCAGCCAGGGATGAGTAGAAAGAAGATCATAACCAGGTAGTGCTTGGAAAACCAGAGAGCGGGAATTTGCCAGGGTCACTAGCCTAGTGGATGTGGGGGGAAAGCAGCAGATGTGACACATTTTGATTTTATTTATGCTTTTGACAGTCCCACATCACATTCTCATAAGCAAACTAAGGAAATGTGGTCTAGAAGAAATTACTACAGGGCAGGTGTACAACTGGTTGAAAGATTGTACTAAAGGAGTAGTTATCAACGCCTTGCTGTTATTCTGCGAGGGTGTACCCGTGGGATCCTGCAGGGGGTCAGCCCCACGTCTGGTATATTCAGCATTTTTATTAAGAACTTGGATAAGGTAATGGAGAGTGTGTTTATAAAATCTGCAGACTAAACCAAGCTAGGCAGGACTGCAAGCAATTTGGAGGACAGGATCAGAATTCAAAATGACCTTGACAAATTTGAGAATTGGTCTGAAATCAACAAGATAAATTCAATAAAGAGAACAAAGTTCAAAATACACCACTTAGGAAGGGAAAAAAGCAAAGTATACATTTTGCACAACTACAAATGGGGAACAACTAGCTAGGCAGTAGCACTGCTGAAAAGGATCTGGGGGTTACAGTGGGTCACACATTGAACAGGAATCAGCAATGTGATGCAGTTGTGAAAAGGCTAATTAATATTCTGGGGTAGATTAACAGGAGCACTGCATGTTAGGAAAATTCCCTTTTGTGTGTACTCTACTTGACACTCATGAGGCCTCAGCTGAAGTAGTGTGTCCAATTCTGGGCACCATACTTTAGGAAAGATAAGGACAAATTGGAGAGAGCAACCAAAATGAGAAAAGGGTTAGAAAACCTGATCTCTGAGGAAAGGTTAAAAAACTGGGTATGTTTCATCTTGAGATAAGGCGACTGAGGGGGAACCTGATAAGAATTTTCAATTATGTTAAGGGCTGTTATAAAGGACGACGGTGATCAATTGTTCTCCATTTCCACTGAAGGAAGCAGAAATGGGTTTAATCTGCAGCAAGGGAGATTTAGGTTAGGAAGTTTTTCCTAATATCTAACTCTAAGGGAGGCTGTGGAAACCCATCATTGGAGGTTTTTAAGAACAGTTTGAACAAACACCAGGTACAGATGGTCCAGGTTTACTTGGTCCTGCCTCACCGCAGGGGTCTGGCATGGACTTCAAGGTCCGTCCAGCCCTACATTGGTATGATTCTATGACTGGTCAGTATGGAGGGAAGCACCTCTCCAATTTAAAGAGCTTGGCTGAGCAATAGCTAAGTGGGAACAGATGGATAAAAAGCTACAAATACAGGCTGGATGTAAACAGCAAAGAAGAGAAGAATTGTGTGATTCACAGGAATTAGGATAAGGAAGGAACAATTTAGGCCAAGTATCGGGAAGCATTACCTAACAGCAAGGTGAATCCGGCTGTGGAGTCATTCCCCAAACAGGGCCAAAAGCACTATTTACTTGGGACTTAAAACCTGACCCACTACCAGAATATTGAAGCAGATACTGCAGAACTAGTCCTGAAGCTGGCCAAATGTGAAAGACACAACTAGCTCTACTAAGATATTCTCAACGTTATAAACAGACTATGATGGATCCCACATGCCTATTACAGGCAGATCTTGTAACAGCCTCTGATTCAGCACACCTGCAGAAAGCTGCACAGGTACTAGGAGAGCATATAGGAAGCTCACCAGATGTGTGCGCGCTTTGGGGATAGGAGATGCCTCACAATCAACATCAAGAAACAGGCTGCAGCCTCTCCTATTATATTGAGAAAACAGATGGAGACCGGACACTTTAAGCCACTCAGCATAGAAAGAGCTACGTACTGTAGCACCCTTAGAGAAAAAACTAACTCATGCCTCAGGAAGGGGTACGATAACATCTATTCACATATGGAAGAGTTGCATACAGTGACGTACTTATGTGCCCTCACTCTTCCCCTCTGTGTCCTGTTATATTTTGTCATGAAAGGGATGCAATGCTGACCTGGCCATGAGAGGAGCTGCACAATCGAATGTGTCTTTTCCTAGGATCACGCAGAGGAGGAGGGGGAATTAAAATATCCTTGTCTATGAGCAGCGGTTCCAAACTGTAGTCAGACCCCTCACCGGAATGGCAACTAGTGCTGATCCTCCCCCATTCTCAGATGAGCAGAGAGCTGGAGCGAAGAGGACACAGAGTGATAAACTTCCCTCAAGAGACACCACACTTACTGCACTAGAGACGGCTAAAAATTCACCCGTACTTTCCTGATGCTGCTTTCCTCTGGAGGCAATTGCCATAGGTTCACAGCCTAGGCTACAGGATTGCACCGGGGAGCAGAGCCAGAAGAGTCACTAAATTAAGATGAGTGTAAGGAACCTGTTTTAGAGACTAAGGGAGAACAGACGGAAAGGCAACAGAGAAGTCAGCCTGTCGTGTGAGTTGAAGGATAAGTGAGCACAGGGTGTGCCCAGGAAGCTGTTTCAGACATACAGGTCAGTGTGACAAAATGCAAGTGGAGAAGGGGATTGGGAGGTGGCAGAACCACAGTGCAAGCAGGAGCGAGAGAGCCATGAGCAATGAGCAAAGACAGCACTGCACAGAGCCTAGGAAGTGAAGATGCAGAACCAGTGGGGAAACCAGAACACGATGGAGGTGGCAACGTGATCTGAGCAGTAGGCAGTTAGCTACAGCATCCCTGCACTGGGGCAGAGAGGTACAGTAGCCAAGCAAAGAGGGCAGAGGGGGCAAACCTGCTAACCTGTGTATGAATAAGGCTAAGATTTTATCACAGTTATTTTTAGTAAAAGTCACAAACAGGTCATGGGCAATAAACAAAAATTCACAGAGCCCGTGACCTGTCTGTGACTTTACTAAAAAATAACCAGGGAGGAGAAGGCGGGGCAGGGCTAGGTAGGGGGGAGGAATGGAGTCCCATTGGGGCAGGGGACAACTAACAGGCTGAGCCCCCCGCCATGGCAGGAGCATAGCCCCAGCTCCAGTGGCCACAGTGGGGGGCGCAGCCATGTGGGGCACACACACCCCCACTCCAGAGCTGGTTGGGGATTGACCCTGCTTTGAGCAGGGGGTTGGACTAGGTGACCTCCTGAGGCCCCTTCCAACCCTGAGATTCTATGACAGGCGTGCATGGGCCCAACTGCAGCCTCTGCCAAAGCAGGGGGCACACAGCCCTGGGAAGCCACAATGGGAGGCGCACTGTCCCAGCTGCAGCCCCCGCAAAGCCTGGGACACAGTCAGGCAAGGGTGCGCAGCCCTGGCTGCGGACCCCAGCAGAAGCCACCGGGCTGAGGCACACAGACCCAGCTGCAGCCCCCGGCTGAAGCCGCAGGGATGAGGCTAAAGGGTCCTGGTTCCAGCCAGCCCCACTTGCAGAGCAGGGGCACACAGTCCTGCCTCCTCCTCCTGAAGGCCTAGAAGTCACGGAGGTCTGGTAAAGTCACGGAATCCGTGATTGCCATGACCTCTGTGACTAAATCATAGCCTTATGACCCAAACATCCTAACAAGAGGCACTGCAATTATAATCAGGACAATTCACTTGTGTGGGGATATCAAAGAAATGTTAATTAGGCTAGCAGTCTCTAACCATTGTGTGTGTTTACCTATGTCCTGTTAGAAATAACCAAATTAGCTTGTAGGTGACAAGTCCCTTTCATGCCTTAATTGTCTTTACATTATGTATGCAATTGTGTTCAGTGAACCTTAAGATCAAAGATGTGAGACACTGTATGAAACTAACATTACCTATATTGTCTTCAGCGTATGCATCCCTGTTATAATGAACTACCGGCAGTCCCCTTATGTAATGTACGCACAGAAAACAGAAGGTAAACTTCAAAGTGATGGGTCAGTGTGTGCTCAGTCACATGCTGGGCTCATAACAGCCTGTTTCAATTGTGCAACCTTGGCTGCTGATTATCAGGTCCCGGGGATGAAACCCTGCCTAGGAGGGGGGCCTGGGTTCCCCAACCAGCCACTGTCAAAGTGGTATGAGCCCAGAGTCAGGGGCCGGAGACCTGACGCAAGGTCTTGGAATTATTCGTTGAATTTCATTATCCCAAAAGGGGTGGACATTAAGATCGTGACCTGGCTGGAGGGCCGGGTTAAAAGAGACCAGCGCAGCAAGGAGCAACTGTTGGCAGGGGCACCAAAGTGAAAGATGCCACGCCTGGAGATTAGTAGGCACTCCTGCAGTGAGTGAACCCCTTTACAAGCCTGGAAAACCTCCCCCATGTAGAGGAAATGAAAATGCCGGGACTGTTTAGTTAGAAGAGACACATGGGGGGAGAACATAAGAATGAGCATACTGGGTCAAACCAAAGGTCCATCCAGCCCAGTATCCTGTCTACCAACAGTGGCCAATGCCAGATGCCCCAGAGGGAGTGAACCTAATAGATAATGATCAAGTGATCTCTCTCCTGCCATCCATCTCCACCCTCTGACGAACAGAAGCCAGGGACACAATTCCTTACCCATCCTGGCTAATAGCCATTAATGGACTTAAGCTCCATGAATTTATCCAGTTCTCTTTTAAACCCTGTTATAGTCCTAGCCTTCACAACCTCCTCAGGCAAGGTGTTCCACAGGTTGACTGTGCGCTGTGTGAAGAACTTCCTTTCATTTGTTTTAAACCTGCTGACCATACACTTCATTTGGTGGCCCCTAGTTCTTATATTATGGGAAAAAGTAAATAACTTTTCTTTATTCACTTTCTCCACACCACTCATGATTTGATAGACCTCTACCATGTCTCCTCTTTTCCAAGCTGGAAAGTCCTAGCCTCTTTAATCTCTCCTCATATGGGACCCGTTCCAAACCCCGAATCATTTTAGTTGCCCTTTTCTAATGCCAGTATATTTTTTTTAGTTGAGGGGACCACATCTGTACGCAGTATTCAAGATGTGGGCGTACCATGGATTTATATAAGGGCAATAAGATATTCTCCATCTTATTCTCTATCCCTTTTTAAATGATTCCTAACATCCCGTTTGCTTTTTTGACTGCCGCTGCACACTGCATGGACGTCTTCAGAGAACTATCCACGATGACTCCAAGATCTTTCTCTTGATTAGTTGTAGCTAAATTCGCTCCCATCATATTATATGTATAGTTGGGGTTATTTTTTCTAATGTGCATTACTTTACATTTATCCACATTAAATTTCATTTGCCATTTTGTTGCCCAAGCACTTAGTTTTGTGAGATCTTTTTGAAGTTCTTCACAGTCGGCTTTGGTTTTAACTACCTTGAGCAGTTTAGTATCATCTGCAAACTTTGCCACCTCACTGTTTACCCCTTTTCTCCAAATCATTTATGAATAAGTTGAATAGGACTGGTCCTAGGACTGACCCTTGGGGAATACCACTAGTTACCCCTCTCCATTCTGAGAAATTTACCATTTTTTCCTACCTTTTGTTCCCTGTCTTTTAACCAGTTCTCAATCCATGAAAGGATCTTCCCTCTTATCCCATGACAACTTAATTTACATAAGAGCCTTTGGTGAGGGACCTTGTCAAAGGCCTTCTGGAAACCTAAGTACACTATGTCCACTGGATCCCCCTTGTCCACGTTTGTTGACCCCCTCAAAGAACTCTAATAGATTAGGAAGACATGATCTCCCTTTACAGAAGCCATGTTGACTTTTGCGCAACAATTTATGTTCTTCTATGTGTCTGACAATTTTATTCTTTACTATTGTTTCAGCTAATTTGGCCGGTACTGATGTTAGACTTACAGGTCTGTAATTGCCAGGATCACCTCTAGAGCCCTTCTTAAATATTGGCATTACATTAGCTATCTTCCAGTCACTGGGTACAGTAGCTGATTTAAAGGACAGGTTACAAACCATAGTTAATAGTTCTGCAATTTCACATTTGAGTTCTTTCAGAACTCTTGGGTGAATGCCATCTGGTCCTGGTGACTTGTTACTGTTAAGTTTCTCAATTAATTCCAAAACCTCCTCTAGAGACACTTCAATCTGTGACAATTCCTCAGATTTGTCACCTACAAAAGACAGCTCAGTTTTGGTAATCTCCCTAACATCCTCAGCTGTGAAGACTGATGCAAAGAATTAATTTAGTTTCTCTGCAATGACTTTATAGTCTTTAAGTGCTCCTTTTGCACCTCGATCGTCCAGGGTCCCCACTGGTTGTTTAGCAGTATGTAAACTTCTGATGTATTTAAACATTTTGTTATTACCTTTTGAGTTTTCGGCTAGCTGTTCTTCAAACTCCTTTTTGGCTTTTCTTATTACATTTTTACATTTAATTTGGCAGTGTTTATGCTCCTTTCTATTTACCTCACTAGGATTTGACTTCCACTTTTTAAAAAGATGCCTTTTTATCTCTCACTGATTCTTTTACATGGTTGTTGAGCCACCATGGCTCTTTTTTAGTTCTTTTACTGTGTTTTTTTAATTTGGGGTATACATTTAAGTTGAGCCTCTATTATGGTGTCTTTGAAAAGCGTCCATGCAGCTTGCAGGGGTTTCACTCTAGTCACTGTACCTTTTAACTTCTGTTTAACCGCCTCATTTCTGCATAGTTCCTCTTTCTGAAACTAAATGCCAGGGCTGGACTGTTGAGGAATGTTAAATGTTATTATATTATGGTCACTATTTCCAAGCGGTCCTGTTATAGTTACCTCTTGGACCAGATCCTGCGCTCCACTCAGAACTAGATCAAGAGTTGCCTCTCCCCCTGTGGGTTCCTGTACCAGCTGCTCCAAGAAGCAGTCATTTTGTCATACCGAGAAATTTTGTCTCTTCATTGTCCTGAAGTAACATGTACCCCGTCACTATAGGGATAATTGAAATCCCCCACTATTATTGAGTTCTTTATTTTGATAGCCTCTGCTCTGCAACCTTTTTAATGTTAAGTGCCAGCAGGCTGGATCCACTCTGGTTTAGGTGGAGCCCATCCTTCCTGTAGAGGCTCCCCCAATCCCAAAAGTTTCCCCAGTTCTTAATAAATCTAAACCCCTCCTCTCTACACCATCGGCTCATCCACACACTGAGACTCTGAAGCTCTGCCTGCCCACCTGGCCCTGCGCCTGGAACTGGAAGCATTTCTGAGAATGCCACCATGGAGGTCCTGGATTTCAGTCTCTTTCCTAGCAGCCTAAATTTGGCCTCCAGGACGTCTCTCCTACCCTTCCCTACGTCATTGATACCTACATGTACTACAACCACCGGCTCCTCCCCAGCACTGCACATAAGTCTACCTAGATGCCTCAAGAGATCTGCAACCTTCGCACCAGGCAGGCAAGTCACCACACGGTTCTCCCGGACATCACAAACCCAGCTATCTATGTTTCTAATGATCGAATCTCCCATTACTAACACCTGCCTTTTCCTAATGACTGGAATTCCCTCCCCCGGAGAGGTAACCTCAGTGCGAGAGGATACCCCAACATCATCTGGAAGGAGGGTCCCAACTATGGGAAGGTTTCCCTCTGCTCCCGTTGGCTGCTCTCCTTCTCTGGGCCTTTCATCCTCCTTAACAGAGCAGGGCTGTCTGACCGGAGGTGGGACAAATCTACAGTGTCCCGGAAAGCCTCATCAACATTCCTCTCTGCCTCCCTGAGCTCCTCCAGTTCCACCACCCTGGCCTCCAAAGCCTGTACACAGTCTCTGAGGGCCAGGATGGAATGGACATGATGGAAACCACAATAATGCACAACTGTAAAAGCCAGAAGGGACCATTATGATCACCTCATCATGTGTTTAAATATGGCTAAATGCGAACGTTTACATCTAGGAACAAAGATTGTGGGCTAAACTTATAGGAGGGGGACAATCCTCGGAAGCAGAGACTCTGAAAAAGATTTGGGAGTGGTGGTGGATAAAGAGCTGAACATGAGCTCCCAATGTGATGCTGTGGCCAAAAGAGCGAATGTGATCCTGGGATGCATAAAGGGAGGAATGCTGAGTAGGAGTGGAAAGGATATTTTACCTCTACATTTAGCACTGGTGCAAATGCTGCTGAAATGCTGTGTCCAGTTCTGGTGCCCACAAGTCAAGAAATATGTTAATAAATTAGAGAGGGTTCAAAGAAGAGCCATGAGAATGATTATAGGATTAGAAAACCTGCTTTGTAGTGATTGAGTTCCTTGAATCTATTTAGCGTAAAAGAACTTTAAGGGTGGTTTGATTGCAATTTATAAGTATCTATTTGTGGAACAATTATTTAATAATGGGATCTTCAATCTAGCAGAGAAAGGCACAACAATCCATTAGCTGGATGTTGAAGGTAGACAAATTCAGGAATTAAGGCTTTTAAAAAAAAAAAAGTGAGTTATTAAGCATTGGAACAATTTACCAGGGGATGTGGTGGATTCTCCGCCCTGGCAATTTTAAAATCAAGATAGATGTTTTTCTAAAAGATATGCTCTAGCAATTATTTTGGGAAATTCTCTGGCCTGTGTTGTACAGGTCGTCAGACTAAATGATCACAGTGGTCCCTTCTGGCCTTGGAATCTAGTCTGAGCTCATGCATGGGACAAACCAAACAATTTCACCCAGTGATTCCTGTATCACAACCATTACTCCACTTCGAGCTACAGTGTATTTTAAATCAAGACTAGATGTCTTTCTAGAGGACTCCAACTGACGGGAGAATCCGCCACATCCCTCAATGTTAAAAATGTGCCATATTTTGTTTAACTTCAGCTTTCAACCACTCCATCTTTTGATTTTTTTATTAAATTAAAAGAGCCCCTACTGTCAGATACCTTCTCCCCATATAAGTACTGAGAGACTGCACAAGGCATGGAGGGAGGCTGCGGTCCTGGAAAAGCAGCAAACCACACTGGTGAATGGAATTCAAAGCATTCATCGACTGAATACTTTTTCCCCTCCATCTTTCCATCCACAAAAAAAAAAAAAAAACACACACACCCTGATATTTACCCAGAAAAAGTAATAGTTTTTTGCACTGATTTTCACCTGTTTTTGTTGTTGTGGTAATAAACACTGAGAAATTCCCAAGAAAAATTTAACAAAATACAAACTGAAAATGAAGGGCCCTGTCTAGTCAGTTTACCGAAGGGAAGGCTGAGAGGTGATTTGATCACTGTGTCCAGGCGCATACACATGGAAAAAAAGAGACCCGAGAGTGGGGGATGTTTCAGCTTTGAAATAAGATGCAATTTCCTAGTAGCAAGAGTAATTAAACGTGGCACACTTTACCAGGGAGGTGGTGGACTCTCCATCAGCTGGAGTCTGAAATTAGAAATCTTTCTAAAAGACGAGCTTTAATCCAGTTTCTGGAAGAAATCTAAAGCCTGCGTGCGTGGGGCCTTGAACTGGATGACCATGGTAGTCTCTTCTGACCTCGGAGTCTGAATCTGTATTAATCCCCCCTGTTCATCCTCTCCCTTCATAGGCCACAGAGAGAACAGAAGTTCTGCAATGCCCTGAACACTTGCAGCTCAGCCTTAAGACACTGACTCTAATCCAGTATCAGGTTTCAGGGCTACAGCCAGTTCCCTGCAGGGGTTAAGAAAGAATTTTCCCCCTTGAAGCACAATTGGTCAGATGTGTTCTGGGTTTTTTCCTGCCTTCCTCTGAAGCATCAGGGCTGGCCACAGCTGGAGATGGGATGCTGGACAGGGTGGTCTAGTCCTCTGACGTGGAAAGAGAAGAGGTCTGTCTGGTGAGTCCAGCTCAGTCAACCTAATCACCAGATTTGGAGGTGGGAAGAAATTTTCCTCCAAATCAGATTGGTGAGGCCCTTGCATCCCCCACACCCATCTTCTTCCGCAGCATGGAGTATGAACTACGTGGGCATCTCTCACCTTATCATTTCCCTGACACTGCAGAGGCCTCGGGCTTTGGTGGTATCTTGGGGTCTCCTGTCCTCTGCCTATGACAAGGGCTTAGCCTCCTAAAGACTCAGATCCCTTCATCTACCCAAGTTATTGGGCTCAACACAGGGGCACTGGGGGAGGTTGATGGTGTGGGGTGTGCAGGTCAAAATGGATAATCTGATGGCCTCTTGAGGTCTTCAACTCTATGAAACTAAACTGGCTTCTCATTATTTACTACTCCACCAATTTTATGTCGCCTGGGAAGAAAACAGGATAATTGGATATAGAATTGAATTGGGCCAGATACAGATCCCTGTGGGACCCTTCTAGAAACACTCTCATTGGATGGTGATTCCCTATTTACAATGACTTGTTATCAGTTAGCTAGTTTTTAACCCATTCAGCATGCTACTTTTTTGGGGGGTGCTCATTTTCAATTGGATGTCATGTGGGACTAAGTCAAAAGCGTAATAGAAGTCCCAGTATATTACATCAACAATTACTATTATCCACCATACTTGAAAACTTTAAAAAAAAATAGCAGGTTAATCTGACATGACATTTTTCATAAATCCATGTTACAATCAATAAAGAAATAAATGCTGATAGAATACGTATCCCATCAGTCTTTCCAAGATTTTGTCCTGGACTGATGTCAGGTTAATCAGCTTATAGTTATCCAGGTCATCCATTTACTCTTTTTAAACATTAGCTTTCCCCACCCCCCCACCCCAGCTCTAGAACTCCCTATGTGACAATCTGTTCCTTTGTTGAAGATTAAAGAAAGCATGCTCACCTGCAGTGAACAGGAAGTTTCTCATTGCAAATGTTATCAGCTACCACAGAATTAAAGCTTTCATTTTTGAGAAAAAAAGTCAGTTTTTTAGCTCTTAGAGTCATGAAGATCTTTCAGTGCGATCGGAGTGCAACTGATGCACAGAACTGGCCACAGTCCTGGCAGCTGTGGGCTGTTGCTTTTCAAAGTTCTGTAGGAAGCAGTGAAACCAACAAGACTTGTCAATTTCACTCTATGCTGCTGCTCAACAAAGCAATGACCAGAGGCAGAGAATGGAGAATATCTAAAAACAGAAGCCAGGGGAAGGAGATTAACCTCCTCAAATCAGACAGAGAAGTAGAGTAGTAGTCACGCACCCTCCATCCTGCATCAGAGGTCTCTGAGGTGGGAAGGGGCAAAGAGAGAATGAATACTCCTTTCTCCCTTGCAGCACCCAGGACCTAGGGGAGGGAGGACTCAGGTTTACCTGACACAAACTAGATGAAAGTGGATATACAAGATCGGAATCCTGAGTTGGGTTCAGCCAATCCCAGCATCCCCCCTTTTCCCAGAAGCTTCAATGGGGGAGGGAGGGAAGGAATTAAAATGGGCTTCTGAACCAAGCCCTTCCCTTGAGCAGTGGAGCCCCTATCTTTTGCTTGCCAAAAACCAGTGTAAGGTCATTCCTCTGGCTCTTGGCAACATTTGCCAATCCTGATTGCATAGGGAGACACAAGAGTAACTCTAGGGAAGGGAGCGCATAACTTCATGGTTCTGGTGTGGGACAGAAGACAAAAGGAATAGTGAGAGAACATGGGGAAAGAGCACACAGCGTAGGGAGGCAGTACAGTGATGGGTGCCCCAGAGAACCCCTCAAAGGAAGAAAGAAAGTATGCCAAAGAGATGCATTGTGCTGTTATGAACAGGGTTTGAAAAAAATCTGACCCTTACTAGCCTGAGGACTTTTTACTCTGGCTAATAGACTAACATCTGTGTGCCACACCCTGCCCAAGGCCATGTCCTCTGCAATGTACAATAATGTATCTCACTAATGGGCTGGCCAAACTAACATTCACTGCATACATCTGACAAGTTTCTCCCACATCTGTTGCATTATAAATCCAACAGAAAACATGATCTCCCAGAGCTAGCTGTTGAATGCCACAAGCAGCATTTATCATGTGAATTACTGGACAGACACTGGGGAAGTATTTGACAAATACTCAAAAAGTTCCACTTATTGCACCATCCTAGCTTTTCTCTTCTGTTTTTCCTTCCCAACTTCACAGACACCAAGGCCTGAAGAAACCACTAGAATCATAGAATATCAGAGTTGGAAGGGACCTCTGGAGGTCATCTAGTCCAACCCTCTGCCCAGAGCAGGACCAATCCCCAACTAAATCATCCCAGACAGGGCTTTGTCAAGCTTGACCTTAAAAACTCCGAAGGAAGGGGATTCCACCACCTCCCTAGGTAACGCATTCCAGTGTTTCACCACACTCCGAGTGAAAAAGTTTTTCCTAATATCCAACCTAAACCTCCCCCACTGCAACTTGAGCCCACTACTCCTTGTCCTGTCATCTGCTATCACTGAGAATAGTCTAGATCCTTCCTCTTTGGAACCCCCTTGCAGGTAGTTGAAAGCAGCTATCAAATCCTCCCTCATTCTTCTCTTCCGTAGACTAAACAATCCCAGTTCCTCAGCCTCTCTTCATAACTCATGTGTTCCAGTCCCCTAATCATTTTTGTTGCCCTTCGCTGGACTCTCTCCAATTTCTCCACATCCTTCTTGTAGTGTGGGGCCCAAAACTGGACACAGTACTCCAGATGAGGCCTCACCAATGTCGAATAGAGGGGAACGATCACGTCCCTTGATCTGCTGGCAATGCCCCTACTTATACACCCCAAAATGCCATTGGCCTTCTTGGCAACAAGGGCACACTGTTGACTCATATCCAGCTTCTCGTCCACTGTCACCCCTAGGTCCTTCTCTGCAGAACTGCTGCCTAGCCATTTGGTACCCAGCCTGAAGCGGTGCATTGGAATCTTCCGTCCTAAGTGCAGGACTCTGCACTTGTCCTTGTTGAACCTCATCAGATTTCTTTTGGCCCAGTCTAAACTAGGATCATCTAAACTGATTTCCTGGATATGCAAGCTGTAGAATTTTCCCCAGAAGCTGGAATAAAGCAGGTCTTGTAGAAAGATACTGAATCTCGTTTTAAAGACTCCATGATGTAAGAGTTCAACTAGGGCTGCTAGCCAAGAGCAATACAAGAGATACCAACCCCCCACCCCCGCAGACAGGGTATCAGCCAAGCAAGATGCCAACCCTCCCAAGCTGCTGGGATTCCTTTCAGAGTGCTGCTCCTAGACCTGTTCAGAGGATCTGTGTATTGTATCAGCTTCCAGCTGCTCAGAGTCTGAGTGGGAGCGTGCTGCAAAATTCACTTCCCAAACAACCTGATTGATACAGGGAAGATGCATTCTCTCTCCACCTTCTCCCACCCACCCAAACACTCCTGGCTACCGCAAAAGGGGTCTTCTCCCCACATGTTCTTCATTTCCGAGTCATCCTCCCCAGCTTCACCCCAAGCAGAGTGAAGCGGACCAGATGCTTTCCAGCTTCACAAAGGAAAAGGACTGTGTAGAAAGGGGGTGTAGTAACGGAGCGAGACTCCCTACCGCAACACCTCCTGCTGGCCGTTCTGGAATTATCTCAAGTCCTTCCGCAAGGCGCCCTCCTCCGGTGGCGTCTCACTTGCCTACTTGGTGTCTACTCCCGCTTTGCTGTCTCCACCACTCTTGGACCATGGCGTCCTCTTCTGTGTACAGCCCTCCAACTATGCCCCACTCCGCTGTCTCCCCTGCTTTCGGGGGACCCAGCAGTCTATAATCCAGCCACTTGCCTCAATGGCCTGCTGCAGTCACCAGTCTGTCCCTGGGACAAGGGACTAAACTGCAGCCTGTGTAGGCCACTTCCCTCAGGGCAAGTGGGGGCAGCCCTAGCACCTCATCTGCCCTTCCTCCAGGGCCTCAGTCTGACAGCGGTCAGCCAGAAGCTCCTTCTGCTCTGCTACACTGCCCAGCACGGCTCTAGCCATGGTGCTCCTAGGCGGCCAGGGAGAGACTGCCTTCTGCTCTGTTGAGCAGCCCTTTATATATGGCTCCCGCTGACCCTGCCTGTCCACTGCAACAAGCCACCTCCGGATGGGCTCGCTTAGTGAGCCCTCCTCTAATGGGAGGGTTCTGCACAGGCTCCCTCTGGCTTTCTTTAACCCTTCCTCTTCCTGGTGTGGGGCAACTGCCCCACTGCAGGGGGATTAAAAATTAAAATGTACACCGTGCCTCAGGTGATTCCAGATTCCAGTATCTTTTAGTATGTAACTCCCCTTCACTTCCGAGAACCCTATCACCGAGTCACCTGAAAAACCTCCACACACCTCTCTGCAGGAAAAGGTACCAAAAACTCTTCAGGACAAACTCCTCTGCCACAGAAAGCTTGTATGCAGTAAACAGCTTTCTGTGTTAAATGCTCGATACCTAGTACTGTATAAAACTTCACATGCTGAGAGCATTTTTAACATACGCTTGCCTGATTTTAACTTTCAGGATTCCTTTTTTAAAACTAGTAAATTCACATACAAGAGCCCTCATTACTGGTAGTTCAGGTTGCTAAATGCCGTTCAGAACAAGATATATCATTACGCATAATTAAAAACATATTAAAACCTAAGCAAATCACAACTAAGGTTACATTAAATAGTTCTAATATTAACCTTATTCAAATCAGGCACACACACAGAAGAACGCCAACTGACTAGGTATGAAACAGGATGGAAGCGTGTGAAATGTTGGAAGACATATTTGAGAGACCAGGCCTGACGAGCACCCAAGACAGTAAGAAACAGGTCAATCTGAGAAAGAACAGTACACAACTCAGTGAATGTTTTTCCAGCTTTTAGGGCTTCACATGAACATAGGAATTGCCAGACTGGATCCAACCAGTGGTTCATCTACTCCATTATTCTGCCTCCAACAGCGACCAAACTAACTGCTTGAGAGGAAGATACAAACATCCAGCCAAAGGCAGCGGTGGGATAACCTACTCCCACAGAAAGGTTCTTCTTCATTTCTACCAGTTAGGACTTGTCTACTTAAGAAACTGACTGCAATAAACTACTGTACCCTAGTTCTGGAATAGCGATAGTGCTTTGAATTCACAGTACCTGATTCCAGAATAACCTCCCCATGCAGACAAGTCGGATTAACCTTTTGTGGGCCCAGCACCCACCATATTTGTGGGCTCCCATGGGGGCAGTGGAGCATTGTGCAGGGGGGTCAGTCCCTGGAGCAAGCGGCTGGCCAGGGGCATGGCAGGGGCAGCCCTGCTCCGCCCAGCCCAGTGTGAGGACACTATTTACAAACCGGCAGTTACCAGATGCACAGTGGCCCGCCCAGCCCAGTGCTGCCAGATGCCCCTTCCCCTTGGGAGTGGGCCCATGCCACGCCACAGAGCACCCCACCCAACACTGGAACAGCCCTCCAATTCCCTGTGGCCAGACCCCTCCCGGACCCACGATGCCCAGCGCCCCCCCAGACCCCTTCCACAAACGTACAGTGCCCTGGACAACACCATCCCTGCCCAGCGCACCCCTGCCCACAGCCCCCCCCATAACTGCCCAGCACCCCACGCAGAACCCCCACTCCCTACTGCCCCCACACACACCTTCCCCACCCCCTCACAGCCCAGCAGCACCCCCACAGGCCCTCCAGAGACCCACTCCCCATGCCCTGCCTCCCGGCCTCACTCACCAGCCCTGCTGGGAGGCAACTGTCTGCCAAGCTAAGCTGCCAGTGCAGCCAGGGCTGGTCCCGGGGCAGGAAATTGCTCCGGCCCCTCAGGAGTGGTACGATCAGCCAGGCCAGGGCCTGCGATGGCCAGGCTCCCTCAGGACCCACTTGCCTGAAAGGGCCCAGTCAAGCCCCCCACCCTGTCCCCCCACACAATTGGCCAGGCTTCTGCACCTGTCCCAGGCGGCTCAGCTCTGGGGAGACAGGTGGGGGCCCCCACAGGTGGTGGGAAGCAGAGATTGCCCGGAGCCGGAGGTGCCCTGGGGTCTGGCCAGGGGGCAGAGAGAAGCCGGCGAGTGGGGCCAGGGGGTGAAGAGGAGTCCTCAGTGGGCAGGCCGAGGGAAGCAACTGGTGGGCGGGGTGGGGGGAGCCGGCGGGTTGGCGGGGTACAAGCAGAGCAGGCTGGGGCCCCTTCTGAGCATGGGCCCGGCTCCATTGTAAACCCGGCACTGTAAATATCCTATGCTCTTAAG
The DNA here is from genome assembly GCF_015237465.2 of Chelonia mydas. Taxonomy (NCBI): domain Eukaryota; kingdom Metazoa; phylum Chordata; order Testudines; family Cheloniidae; genus Chelonia; species Chelonia mydas. The sequence continues at coordinate 4,926,916 of NC_051252.2, read as the reverse complement.
CTCCAGTTCAGCTTTTGGTCTCCAATATCTAACAGCGAGTTCCAGTGGTTAACTGCACAAGCAAGTGTGGCCTTTGGCGAGTTATAAAATCTGCTCCTTTCAGTTTCTGTGAAGGCCCCTTGCTCTAGGGTTAGGCGAAGGGTGAAGAGCAAAGGCCTTATCCGCCCTGCCTGCCCCAGCCCCTGCTGGAGGGTGAAGACCACTCCTGCCCCCCACCTCTCTGGAGCCCGTGTCCTTTCAGGCGGGGGCCTGCCCTCCCCAGGGCACAGGCCGTGCCGCAGAGCAGCCCCCCCCGCGCCGGGCCCGTGTCTCCGCCGGAGCTGGGGGGCGGGGGGGGGAGCGCGGCTGGATTACGGAACAGCCGCGGCTGGTGGCCCGGATCGCCCCCCGGCAGAGAGCCGCTGCCCGGGGCGCCCCCGCACAGACCCGCCGGGGCCGGCCGCCTTCCCTGGAGCCCCGCCGCGCGGCCCCAGAGACTTGCGGACCGGGGTGAGGCCGGGGCCAGGGATCGGGGAGAGGCCGGGGCCGGGGTGAGGCCGGGCCCAGCGGGGACAGGCCGGGGCCGGGGACCGGGGTGAGGCCGGGCCCAGCGGGGACAGGCCGAGGCCGGGGCCGGGGCCGGGGTGAGGCCGGGCCCAGCGGGGACAGGCCGGGGACCGGGACCGGGGTGAGGCCGGGCCCAGCGGGGACAGGCCGGGGACCGGGACCGGGGTGAGGCCGGGCCCAGCGGGGACAGGCCGGGGACCGGGACCGGGGTGAGGCCGGGCCCAGCGGGGACAGGCCGGGGACCGGGACCGGGGTGAGGCCGGGCCCAGCGGGGACAGGCCGGGGCCGGGACTCACCCTCCAGGCTCTCGCACTGCACCAGGTTCACGTAGTCGCCCTGGCTCAGCACGCCGGCCTTGAAGCCCCGCACCAGCCCCTCCAGGTAGCCGCTGTCCACGTTGAAGTAGAGCTCGGGGAAGCTCGACATGGCGGCGGCCGCGGACCCGGCTCGCTCCCGGGGACTGGGGGACCGGCCGCTGCGAATCACGTGACACGCGCGGCGCTCACGTGACAGAGAGGGGCGAGTGCGGGGAGGGGGAGAGATCCCGGCATGCCCCGCGCGGGGCCGCCCCCAACCAGCCTAGCACCGAGGGTGCGAGAATCATTGGCCGAGGAGCCTCCAGGGAGGGGGGGCCAGGGGGCGGGGCTGTCGGCAGGGGGAGGGGTTGATGGCGGGGGAGGGGGCGGGGCTGTTGCAGGGGAGGGGTTGATGGCAGGGGGCGGGGTAGAGGCAGGGGAGGGGGCGGGGCTGTCGGCAGGGGGAGGGGTTGATGGGGGGCGAGGGTAGAGGCGGGGAGGGGGCGGGGCTGTCGGCAGGGGAGGGGTTGATGGGGGCGGGGGTAGAGGCAGGGGAGGGGCGGGGCTGTTGCAGGGGGAGGGGTTGATGGCGGGGGTGGGGGTAGAGGTAGGGGAGGGGGCGGGGTTGTCGGCAGGGGAGGGGTTGATGGCGGGGGCGGAGGTAGAGGCAGGGGAGGGGGCGGGGTTGTCGGCAGGGGGGGGTTGATGGCAGGGGGCGGGGTAGAGGCAGGGGAGGGGGCGGGGCTGTCGGCAGGGGGAGGGGTTGATGGCAGGGGGCGGGGGTAGAGGCAGGGGAGGGGGCGGGGCTGTTGCAGGGGGAGGGGTTGATGGCGGGGGGGGGGGTAGAGGTAGGGGAGGGGGCGGGGCTGTCGGCAGGGGAGGGGTTGATGGCAGGGGGCGGGGGTAGAGGCAGGGGAGGGGGCGGGGCTGTCGGCAGGGGAGGGGTTGATGGCAGGGGGCGGGGTAGAGGCAGGGGAGGGGGCGGGGCTGTCGGCAGGGGGGGGTTGATGGCAGGGGGCGGGGTAGAGGCAGGGGAGGGGCGGGGCTGTTGCAGGGGGAGGGGTTGATGGCGGGGGCGGGGGTAGAGGCAGGGGAGGGGGCGGGGCTGTTGCAGGGGAGGGGTTGATGGCAGGGGGTGGGGGTAGAGGTAGGGGAGGGGGCGGGGCTGTCGGCAGGGGGGGGGTTGATGGCAGGGGGCGGGGTAGAGGCAGGGGAGGGGCGGGGCTGTTGCAGGGGGAGGGGTTGATGGCGGGGGTGGGGGTAGAGGTAGGGGAGGGGGCGGGGCTGTCGGCAGGGGAGGGGTTGATGGCAGGGGGCGGGGGTAGAGGCAGGGGAGGGGGCGGGGCTGTCGGCAGGGGGAGGGGTTGATGGCAGGGGGCGGGGTAGAGGCAGGGGAGGGGGCGGGGCTGTTGCAGGGGCGGGGTTGATGGCGGGGGCGGGGTGGAGGCAGGGGAGGGGGCGGGGTGGTGTTGTTGAGGGCGGTGGGTGTCCCTCGCCCTGGTGTAAACAGAGGCGTGTGCTGTGCTGTGCAGGCTCAGGCCTGCATGTGGATGCCCCTCTGCGTGTCTCTTTGTGTGTATTAAAGAAGCACAAGAAAATCCTGCCTGCCCTGTGGAAGTAACATAACATTCCCCCCAGTGCCATGATCACTGTGCGCGCGTTGCATCAGCTGCTCCGCCATCCGTCACGCGTGTGAGCGCTTCGAGGCAGGGACCGTGTATTAGCATGTACAGCAGCTCCTGCAAAAGCCCTCCCATCCTGGAGGGCGCCTCAATGTCCTCCTGGGACACTGAGAATTAACAGAGCTGTGCAGAAGGTGGAAATTCCATTTCACAAACTATTTCAAGATTTCAAAATGTGGCTTCATTGTTTCAAACAAAAAATGAAAACAGTTGGTTAAAAAATGTCCAAAAACGATGTTTCACCATTTTTAGAATTTTCCCCCCTCCTGCTTGTTCTCCAAAATTTCGACGAAATTGACACAATTTCACAAAGCGTTTCAGTTTCAACAGAGCTTCATTCTCCAGTGGAAAGTGGTTCTTCCTAAGTGTCTCCAACAAGCTATAATAATAATAATAAATTGACTTCCCTGCCATGCTGTAGCCCTGTCTGTGCCCCTACGAGTATGCTCTGCACCTTCTGTGCCCAGTCTGGGCCTCTCTTAAGTCAATTGTAACTTTTTTGTGACGTACACAAATAGGAAGTAGGGTGAGAGAAACACTAAGTTCATTTTCACTTGTCGGTTTAGATTAGTCCTTGCAAGAATACATTAGGCACATTACTATTTGTCCTCTGCAGCATTGGCTTATATTATACATATGCTAACCAGTTCTTTCTTCCTGGCAGAATTAGCCTTGGGTGCAACAGCAGTTGAGGGAGAGAGGATCTCTCACAGCGTTTGTACCACTTTAACAATTTAGAAACCGATGTAGTTAAATTGGCACCATCCCCTACTGTGCACACGGTCACACCAATCTAAAGGTGCTTACATCAGTATCCTCACTTTGTATAATGAGCCCGGTTGGTAGATTCGTTATATGGCTCCTGGGTTAAGTCTCAAGGAGCTAATATTAGTTTTCCTGGTTTTAAGAAAGGGGGGGAAAGCGATCAGAGAAAATACAGGCCTGTTAGGTTGACTCCAAGTGTGTGCAAGGTCTTGGAACAAATTTGGAAAGAGAACGTAGGAAAGGGCATCCAGGGGAATGATAACTGGGATAAAATTTAACATGGTTTTACCAAAGGTAGATCGTGCCAGACCCACCTGATCTCCTTCTCTGAGAGGATAGCTGATTTTTCTAGACAAAGGAAATGCAGTAGGTCTAATCTACCTGGATTTCAGTAACGCATTTGATAAAGCAAAGATTTTTGCTATAAGCTTGAGACTTATCAGTTGGAAGTGACAGAGGAGAAGAAAGACCTGGGTGTATTGGCTGATCACAGGATGACTATGAGTCACCAATCTGGCCATGAAAAAGGGTAATGCAGTCCTAGGATGCATCAGACGAGGTATTTCCACTAGAGACAGGGAAGCGTTAGTACCATTATACAAGGCACTGGGGAGACCTCATCTGGAATACTGTGTGCAATTCTGATCTCCCATGTTTAAGGAAGATAGATTCAAACTGGAACAGGTTCAGAGAAGGGCTAATAGGATGATACGAGGAATGGAAAACCTGTCTTATGAGAGGAGACTCAAAGAGTTTGGTTTGTTTAGCCTAACCAAACAAAGGCTGAGGGCAGATATGATTGCTCTATATAAAAACATCAGAGGGATAAATACCAGGGAGAGAGAGGAGTTATTTAAGTTAAGCACCAATGTGGACACAAGAACAGATGGATATAAACTGGCCATCAACAAGTTTAGGCTTTAAATTAAGCTAAGGTTTCTAACCACCAGAGGAGTGAAGTTCTGAAACAACCTCCCAAGGGGAGCAGTGGAGACAAGAAAACTAACTTGTTTCAAGACTGAGCTTGATAAGTTTATGGAGGGGATGGTATGACGAGACTGCCTACAATGGCAGGTAACCGATCTGTGACTGCTAGCAGCAAATATCTCTGATGGCTGGTGATGGGACACTAGATGGGGTGGGATCTGAGTTACTACAGAGAATTCTTTCCCAGGTGTCTGGCTGGTGGGTCTTGCCCACAGGCTCAGGGTCTAACTGATTTCCATATTTGGGGTTGAGAAGGAATTTTCCCCCAGGTCAGATTGGCAGGGACCCTAGGGGGATTTTGCCTTCCTCTGCAATGTGGGGCATAGGTCATTTGCAGGTTTAAACTAGTGTAAATGGTGGATTCTCTGTAACTTGAAGTCTTTAAACCATGATGTGAGGACTTCAATAACTCAACCAGTGGTTAGGGGCATAGGCGCCGACTACATAGGTGCTCCAGGGCTGGAGCACCCATGGGGAAAAATTAGTGGGTGCTCTGCACCCACCAGCAGCCAAGCTCCCCTCACCCCCACCCCACCTCCTCCCCCTCCCCTTCCTCTGAGAGCGCCGCATCCCCGCTCCCCTGCCTACCTCCCAGTGCTTTCCTCCGGCTGCCGCCAAACATCTGTTTGGCTGCATTAACACACTCGGGGAAGCAGGAGGGGAGGAGCAGGAACATGGCACGCTCAGGGAAGAGGCAGGGCCGGGGTGGGGATTTGGGGAAGGAGTCGAAATATTGCCAGGGAGGGGGTGAAGATGGGGCAGGGACTTTGGGGAAGGGGTTGGAATGGGGGTGGGGAAGGGGTGGGAAGAGGCGGGGCTCATGGAAGGGGTGGAGTGGGGGCGGGATGGGGGGGGTCGAGGACCCAGGGAAGAGAGGGGAAGTTGGCGCCTATGATTAAGGGTCTATTTCAGGAGTGGGTGGGTGAGGTTCTGTGGCCTGCAATGTGCAGGAGGTCAGATTATCATGATGGTCCCTTCTAGTCTTAAAGGCCACAGTCTATGAGCCCGACAGGTCTGCTCTCCATCACCGTGGTGGACTTGTGAGGATTTTCTTGAGGTCATCTGTTATCAGACATTATTGTATGAGACCATCTGTGTGCCATGGAGGATTGCTGCTCCCCCGAAACAGGAACCACTTCTGCTTTCCAGCCACACCACCTCCAATGTGGAGAAAGCACTCTGTGAAATTCCACAGACTCCCATGCCATAGGCAATCTGGTGGAAACAGGACACAGATGACCTGGCTCTCAGCACTCGCACAAGACTGATAGCCCCTGCCTTCCCAGCAGTCACCTCTCTGAGAGATTTCAGAGTAAGAGCCATGTTAGTCTGTATTCACAAAAAGAAAAAGAGTACTTGTGGCACCTTAGAGACTAACCAATTTATTTGAGCATAAGCTTTCGTGAGCTACAGCTCACTTCATCGGATGCATACAGTGGAAAGTGCAGAAGATCTTTTTAAGCGCTCCCTGAATCAGACACAGGGAGGTCTCTGTAACACGCTTCTCGCTAATGGGCATGAAGATATTTGCTGTTTCCTGCTAAAGGAGAATACCCCTGTGAGAGGCAAAGAAAAAGCCAGGGGCAGAACAACTGCACTTGGTGACCCTATTTACTAGCAGGTCGTTTATTGGAACTGCAAAGGGCACCCGGGCGTAAGAGAACCCGGTTACTAATCCAGGGAGTGAAAAAAGGGGGGCCGGGGAGCACGCCAACGCTAGTTCTTGCCACACAGGAGTGTGGCGCTGATTTTCCTGCAATAGCAAAAGGCATTGAAGAAGCGGCAGTAGCAGGTGGCACAAGGATCACAGCAGGGGAGCTGGTGCCCAAGGCAGGATTCCAGCAAGCGGACGCATCTGCGGGGAGCGCGCTCCTCTCGGCCCTGAGCCTCCAGTGCAGCAGACAACACCTGCAGGAGGAGCAAAAGAAAAGGGGTTTCATACAGGACAAACATGCACATGAATGGCGAACCGCTCAGTGTGTTCTTGGGACCCCCGTCGCATGCTGTGTGAGGGCGGAGGTTTAAACATTTGCTGTGCTTGCACTGAAGTTGGATTGATTTAGGGGTGCTGCATGTGGGTTTCATCAGATCTCCAGAAAGGGACATGGAGCAGGTGCACAGGCATATGCCAGAACTGGCTCCGCGGGGGAAAGAGAGTGCCCTGAAGATGATATCCATTTACAGAGGGTCTGAACCACAATGTCAGGGTATGTCCCCATATCTCCAGGGAAGGGTACACAAACCTGGTGAGTCTGGCCTGGAAGTCCAGGCCCCGTGTTCTCTGCAGCAAAGTCCCCAGACTCTGGTGACATTGGGTGGTAGCTTCAGATAAAAGTGAGGTTTGTAGATGTAAGCAGTGTCAGGATGAGCTCCACCCTGACATCTGGTGGTGAGGTGTGGCAAGTTGTGGAAAAGAACTTCAGGGGCTGATCTCATTTGCATAGGCACACCCACCCCGCCTAGAATGAGGCCATAGCTGCCCAAATGGTCACTTTGGCTGCTGTGGGATCCCCAGTGTCTCTGTTATTGGGGCAGGAAGAATAAATTGTTATTACCCTGATTATGGGAACTGTGCTTGGAACTGTACTTGGCCTTTTGTTATGATGGAGGGACTCACCATCAACTAAGTAGCACTCGCTAGGCAAGGGTCATGGGTTCCAAAACTCTGTGAATTGAGAGAGGTTGGGGATAAGTATTAATATTTGGTGGTATGGGCTCCTTGGTGAGGGCCTTACATGCTAATTGCACTTCCTCCTCTCTTCACTGTGGAATATTAGAGCTAATTTTGGTTTCGTTAGGAGTCTAGTTACAGGCTGCTGAGCTCACTTTGGGCTAATAGTGCACCAGCACTGAGGCTCCCCTACTACAAGCTGAATTCACCAAAGAGCTGAACTGACTGAGAGCTGAAATCACTGAGCATTGTGTTAAGGAGTGGAGGAGCCTGAAGATATATTGTGGAGAAGTTTGCGGGGTGGCTGGAGTGCCTTGTGGAGCAGTTCATAGGACGGCGGGAGTTGCTTGTGGGCCGCGGAGCGAAGCAGTTCGTGGGGTGGCTAGCGGAGCGGAGCGAAGGCCTATGGAGCTGTGGGGTGGTCAGCTTCAGATCATGTAAGGTGCCTTTTACCCCCATCTCCATCCAGGTTGGGAGGTAAAGCTCTGCAGATAAACTTTTGAACTCTGGGGCTGCCCTGACCAGGGACAGAGACTTTTGGGTCATTGGACTTTTGGGACTTTGGGTGATTTGGGGTTGCTGGACTCAAGAACCAAAGGGAAAGGGCATGCCCCAATTTGCTTGCGGTGGGTTTTTTGCTCATGGGTTGTGTTATGAATCCTGTTGGTGGTGTTTCCCCAACATAATGCCACATTGTTTCTCTCTGTTATTAAAAGGCTTTTTGCTACACTCAGACTAGGTGCTTGCGAGAGGGGAAGTATTGCCTCTTGGAGGCGCCCAGCGGGGGTGGTATATATTTGTCCCAGGTCACTGGGTGGGGCTCGAGCCGGTTTGCATTGTGTTATTGGAATGGATCCCCTAGATATTGAACCCGGCCCTTGTTGCTGCTAACTCTGACGGGCAGAAGGGTTACATAATGAATTAACCATGTAAACAGATAATGACCCAATCCATGCAGCAGCCTCCAGACTGGTTATCTTGTTATTGATTTCAATTTATTTTATACTCATCTCACATTTTAGTTTTCAGTGGATTTCTGTATTGACAACTCATAACACACCTCAGCAGTTGCCAGGCATGGGAGAGCTGAAGGTTTTAGCATCGGGGATGATAGGGATAGTTAGGGCTTGGGGCACACAGAGACTGTGGGGAGTCATTTGCTGGATGTTTCTACTAAAATGATCAGTGGTGAAGCAGTGACCAATACTGACATTTAAACTGTCATCTTTAGGTTTGGGAATGAACATGTCATTGAGCTGAATGGTGTAATTCACACCTCACACAGCGCTTGTCTCAGGCTCTCTACAGACTCAGGCAGACAATCCTGCATCTGTTACACTAGAATCATGTGTAAGATTTTCTTCACAACCATGAAAAGTAGCAATGAAATCTCAGCTTCTGGAGCACAAAAGCGTGGCAGGGAGTGAATTGCTCAGCAGTAGACCACTGGCCTGTGCTCTGCAGGAAGTCAGACTAGGCGATCACAGTGGTCCCTCCTGGCCTAAGAATCTAGGAATCTGTGACATGTCTCAGAATACATCTAGTCAGTGAGATGACGTTAGTTGTTAGGGGTCATAGGAAGTTACCTCTGGCTCCAGTACACTGGCTTCCTGCATGAGGTCCTCATCAGCTACCTGGAGCTCCATAGCCATCCTGTCAAACCCAGGTCTTGGTAAAGTCCCTGTGGAATACAGACAGAGTGAAGGACGCTGCTGATTGGCTTCTGGGGACTGGCTGAGCGAGAGCTCCACTCCGACCCGACCCCCCCACACACACTTCTCTACAACCCAGAGTGAAGGGGGACAGGGAGAGATTAAATGGTCACAAATGTCACTAAACAATGATGAGCCTCAGAGGTGCAACGGACTCACCAATCTGGGACAAGTCTAAACACACACAGAACAGCTCCCATCTGCCCACCACCTTCACTGGGTGCGGCCTGCAGATCTCAATGCCCCAGGCTGAGTCCCATGGGAAAGAAGCCCCCAAGATCTCGATCATGCCCTTCCTGTGTTAGCTGGGAGCCGGTTGCACTTCTCCTGTCCAACAACTCAGAACCCAGGCTCAGGAGTGACAGAGCCAAACAAGGGAGGAAAAAGTCCAATATTGTTACACTCTTAGTTATTGTCAGTCACAGTCGCAGTAAGGAGATCCTGCAGCAGGAGGGGATCTCCATCACCGCCTGGTGCTTCCTGCAGATCCCCATGCATGGAGGATAGGGGAGATCCTGCAGGGCAAGAGGGGATCTCCATCACCACCCGCTGCTTCCCACGCAGATCCCCATGCTCAGGGGTTAGGGGGGATTCTGCAGGGCAGGAGGGGATCTCCATCACCCCCAGTGCTTCCTGCAGATACCCACGCACAGGGGATGGTAGGATCCTGCAGGGCAGGAGGGGATCTCCATCACCGCCCAGTTCTGCCTGCAGATCCCCATGCTCAGGAGATGGGGGGATCCTGCAGGGCAGGAGGGGATCTCCATCACTGCCCAGTCTTCCCTGTAGACGCCTGTGCATGGGGAAAAGGGGGGATCCTGCAGGGCAGGAGGATCTCTATTTACCTCATAGGATAACATGCAGTAATTTGGCAGAGTCAGCCAGGTATCAAGTTACAAGTCTGGGCGTGGCTATGCTAATTAGGGGATGCAATGTTGCCGTGGAAATGACTAAGCTTGTGAGGGATGCTGTGTCAACCAGGGACCGACTGTGTTCCTGTCTTGTGTGAGTGAGCTGGGGCAGGAGCAGAAGGGTGAGCCATTACTCCTGACACACCGGACCCTGGGTGTGGTTCTGAACATCACACCCCTCGAGGGAAGCTGGGCTCTCCCAGGACGAGGGGCTGCATTTCTTTAAATGGTTCCTCTTTTCCTAGGCTCATAGACTTTACAGCCAGACAGGACCACCAGGATCATCTAGTCTGACCTCCTGCTTGTGAACTGGAACGAAGCGGCAGCACTGATTGTGGCCACTGCCATGTGCCAATTAGCTCACTGGTCATTGCTCTCGTTGGGGAGACAAGGCAGCCTTCGGGAGGGAAACACTCACCTGCGGGCCCCACGGGTGCCTCCTTGAATTTCTGCAGAAGGCTGGGGTAGCTGGACCTCTCTGCCCCATCCAGAATGGGGCGCAACTCTGACAGGTGACTGCTGCTGAGGTCAGCGGTGAGGATGGCCTGGATTCCCTGCAGCACTCCCCAACCCAGCAACAGCATATTCAGCATGATCCCCCAGAACCTGCACAACAGGAAGGGGATCAGGAGCTGGGCACAAAGGCCGAAGTTCAAAACGTCCGCTCTGCGGGCTGAATGATAGGACATGGATTAAACACAAACTCCATTCCCTGGTAAATTAATCACTGAACTGATCATCTCAGGTGGACACCGTACTGAGAGGGAGGGTGCCTGCCTGGCTGGCTGGCTGCACGGCAAACAGGCAAGGCCTAGAGTCGCTCACCATGTTTATTCACTTGAACGAAAGGCAAAGACCCTGAGCACCGGGAATGGACTCTGGGTACGGTACCTGCACTCGGTGGTGGCAACTCTCCTGATTTTATCATGAGTCTCATGATCTGTGTTGTATTTCTTAGAGCCCCAGCTGCTGGAGTCAGCTGATTGCATGAGAATCTTAGCTTTCATCAAAAAAAGAAAAGTAAGCTTCCAGCCTTCCTGGTTGCAAAGAAAACCTGGGAACCATGAAGTGACTCCCCTAAAGGCTCAGGAACTAGAAGACAGATAAAAAGAACCTGGCTGGTGTTTTCAGGCTGAGAAGATCCCATTTCTCTGGTTTGCCTGAATACCCAGACAGGCCTGCCATGGCTTAGAGAGGAGTCCACTCTGGCGGGGGGCACCTGGCCTAGCTGCTACTTCCAGGTTCCGTGACTTTGCCAGCTGCCCGCCAGTCCTGCCTTGTGATTCACACACTGCTGATGGAAAGCAGCCTTTGGCCTGGGTGAGCTGCACAGCTTCACAGACGCAGCTCAGGCCACATTGTTCTCTGAGAGGATGAACAGTTTCCAATGAAGGGCTCCCCAAATCTAAGAAATAGAGGGCCTGGGCACCCCAGCCCTGACTCGCTAGAGAAAACAAGCATTGGCGTAGGGGACTCCTGAAGCCCTCTATTTCTTAGATTTCGGGGAGCCCTTCACTGGAAACCGTTCGTCCTCTCAGAGAACAATGGCACCTGAGCCGTGTCTGTGAAGATGTGCAGCTCACCCAGCATGTGTAACCTACCAGGATACAATCCAGACTAATGAGCAGCTGTGGCACTCCTGCCCTGCTGCCTTGGGTGCCCCACAATGCCTTGCTGTAATAGCAACTCACAAGCAGCCTTCTAGCATGCAAGCCACACCCTGAGTGTCCGTGTGTGACTGCAGCCTGACAGCCACACTTGGGTTACATTCCGGCTCTCAGTGGCCTTGGTTATACTGCCGGGTTACCCAATACACCCAGTCTTAGATCTTCCTCCAGAAATGTATGTCCTGTACCACCCAGCCCTCTCCTGGACAATACAAGCTATGTTAGGTCCGTTATTTCTTTAAAAGGAACACTAAGCACACAACTTGCCACCCCAAATGGAGTTTCCCAGACCCTTCAATTTAAACGCACTGGATTAGATAAAACAATAAAACAAGTGTGTTAATTAGAGAGAGAGATTTTAAGTGAGCACAAGGAATGAGGCATAAAAGTCAGAAATGGTTATAAAGAAAATAAAGATAAAACTCTACTGGTGCCTAACTCAACAAACTATGTTAAATTCAAAGCAAAGTTTTCTCACCAACTGCTTTCAGCAGTCTGACTGACCAAACTTCTTTCGGCAGGAGCCCACCCCTAGTCCAACAGCTGCTTCCTTTATATCCCTTCAGGTGCAGTGAATCAATGGGCAGGGGGAAAGCGGGGTGTCCCTTGAGGTGTTGGTCCCTCTTATTTATAGTTTCAGTCCCCATTTTGAAAAATATTTTCAGCTGAGAACCAGGAGACAAAACGTCTGTGTGGAAGGATGTTCCCTGCAGCTTTGTTCTCACCTGTTTGCACTTCCTTTGTCTCCCCTTCCTGCTTGATGACTCAGTTTACTGCTTAAATGCACAGTAAGCAGAGCACACGTTCCTTTATTTGCAACAGACCCGTTTGCCAATAACACCATACGTTATATGGTAATTACGTTATATGGTAACACCATACGTTATTAACGTTGCCGTTAATAACACCATACAGTGGAAGCTCACAGCTTCACTTACAATCTTGTCACACGTATTTTCCCGGGACGATACTGACCAGCAAGGTACAAGTTTTCAAAGGGTACCTTACGAGGCATACTTTGTGCAAAGGTTAGTGTGTCAGGTGTGAATACAGGGGAGCATTTGGTCACATCGTGTTGTCACAGGATACATCTGAGATGTTTGCTGGTGTCCACTGCCTGCCTCATTAGGAAAGCTATTGTCCTGGTGGGCCAGAAAGCTCCATGGGACAAGCAAACAGACCTGCTGGTGAAGAGGGATTATGAGGCCTTTGATCCAGCTCTCAGAGCCACTCCATTGGTGTGATCACTTCTAAGGCCACTCTCCCTGGAGTCGCCTTGGGCTAGGCACCCTTTCTTCCCCATTTTCCTGACAAACTGGGGTCACCAGACATTGACTTGAGTCAATAAGACAAATGCAGACACCTCGACTCACTCACAATAGAGACCGCTCTGGTTCTTGGTGCCTCTCTTTTAGGACATCTCGTGTGATGTCCCCTGTGTCTCATGCTGTTCTCCCCTGATGCTGTGAGGAGAAAGACTAGCTCCATACCTGGGATATAGACTGCAAGTCCTGTACCCAGGACCTCACAGCTCCATTCAGTGGGAGACCCCCAGCAGCAGCCTTCCGTTAGGGAACTGATCTTGGCAGCCTCCAGTTGCTCAGTGAGGAAACGCAAGGGGGTGTTTCCTGCCAAGGTACAACTGCAGGGCAGGCTGCAAGCACCCCTTCCTCGAGCAGCCACAGCGACTGGGCGGCCAGCCAGTGACAGGCCTCCTCTCTGCCTGTTTGCACCACATCACAGTGAAAGTTGCTTCTCCCCAGGGGATTTGGTCGAGGTGGTGTCCTCCCATCGGGTCTGTGCTAGTGCCGGTAAATGCCAGGGAGGGGCGCTCATCTGGGGCAGTCCCTAGAGTTCTTGCCCACTTCGGCTGTTTCACAAGTGGGTTCCCTTCCCAGACAAATGCCTTGCTTTTCTCCAGAGGGCACAGCTGGTTCGGTATTGGGGCATTCATCCCATCCCCAAGAGGAGCAGAGCCAGGGGAGTGCGTGTACTGCTTCACGGCCTTTGTCCCTCTCACTACCCATCTTGCACCCCCTCCTGAGAGGGGACCCCATGGTGCAATTGCCCCAGCCCCCAAGCTCAGTGCTGACCCCTCAGAGACACCTCAGACTCCCATAAATTAGACACATTCTCTTCCAGGGGCAGGCTGTGGGGCAGGGCAGGGAGAGGGAGTGGGCAGGCTGCGGGGCAGGGCAGAGAAGGGTATGGGGCAGGGCAGAGAGGGGGCATGGGGCAGGCTGTGGGACCAGACAAGGAGGGGTAGAGGATAAGTTCTGGGACTGGGCAGGGAGAGGGAGGGGGCAGGCTGTGGAGGGGGTATGGGGCAGACTATGGGGTGATTCCCGGCAGCCTGTCCCACCCCTCACGTCATCTTTGATTCCACACAGCCCACCACTCAGATCATCCCTGATTCCCCGCGGCCTTCCCTCCACAGCGTCCCTCATACCCTGTGCCCTGCCCTTCATGTGGTCCAGGATTCCCCAGGGCCAGCCCCTCACATTGTCCCTGGGTCTCTCACGTCTCACCTACTCCGAGGCAAGGCAGGGTAAAAGGCTCCCATCTGCTTCTCTCCGTGCAGGTGCAGATGAGGCTCGGCTTGCCTCTGCGCCTGAGTGTCACAAACAAAGTGGGGAAAGCTCCTAGGGGAGCAAAGCAATGACGAGGGGCCAGAACGGAGTTACTTAAAGAGGAAACCGAGGAAACATTGGCAGCCTGGGTAACAGAGCACTCGGGACGGGGCGGTTTCCTGAGCAGATAAATCAGGCCAGAGGTGGAGGAGGAATTTCTAAGATTGGAAGTGAGGGAAGAACCCAGGAAGTGAGGCGAAGAAAATGGGATGGAATTAAGGTGAACAAAATAGACACCGAATATGGGGGGACCTTCCTGCCAGGGCATCGTACTGAGCCGGTGAATTGTCTCCTCAGGGAAGCACTGGGAGTCTAGTTCCTTGGCATATTTAAAACAAGCCTAGGCAAAGCGCTCCAGCTCCCATTCCCACCCATCACTGTGGGTGCATCTCAGTCGCCTGTTGCCTCTTGTTGTGATCTGGACCAGGAGCTCTTTGGGCAGGAACTGGCTTTTCCCTGCGTGTCTGTGCAGCACCTGGCACAATGGGCTCCAGCTCCTGGACCAGGCCTTTTGGGCACGACTGCACTGCAAAGAGAACACTACAAAGTCCCTCAGGTGGCAGAACGCCCGGCTGCCCCTGGGTGGATTAAAGGGTTCCACGCAGGGCTGACTCCACCTCTCTTTCACTTCTTTGACCCCTGCACCCAGGTATCATGGAACTAGTTCTCCCTTGCTGCGGCACATCGGGGTGGTTTGAAAAGCCATGTAATCAGCACTGGAGTGGGAATCACACGGAGCCCCCGGCTCTCGGCAGTCCAGCTGTCTCAGAGCAAGTTCACTTGTTCTCTTGTAACGTTTCCATTCCCAGCAGAATTTCCCCACCCCATTCACTGTAGAACTCCCAGAGACCTGCCCTGCTTCCAGGAAACCTCCACACTAGAGACCGTCTGAGGAAAGTCACCGTCGGAGACCAGCACACAAATGTGAAATGCATATGCACACCCGCACTCCATCTCCCCAGGAGTGTAACACCACCGCACCCACAGCCCAGTCACCATGAGTTTGCATACACCTTCCCACATAACCCTCACATGCCACAAGTCCTAGACAGAGCACAACACAGCTTTCTTAACATGGTCACGGGGCTTACCGGGCTCTGCTCTGCTCTGCTCTGCTGATCTCTCTGGGAAAGATGCTGTGCCTTTGTGTCTAGATTTCCCCTCTGCTAGCTGAGTGGGGTTTATATTGGCTTTCTGTAATTAAGTACTTCAGCCACATGACTGTGCTAACCTACCAAGTAGGTGGGCTTCTCTGCAAATAGATCTATGTCCATATCCTTCCTCAACTGAGGGAAGGGCTGGGGAGTCCAGGTGGGGGGGAGAGAGAATTTGCTTCTCTACACCCTGCCAAGCTCTGGCTCCAGGAAGGGTGACTGGCTCCCTCACTGCCATATGCACCAAATTCAACCACAGACTCACATTGATTCAAACAAGCCCCGTCTTGGCACCAGCTGCTACATGTATGGATATCCTGCAGTCTGAGAAGCATGGTCCTCATGATGCCAAAGGCAGGCATTATCCCTGCCATGACCCTGTTAGGAATCCTGCATTTGTTTCTGGGCACCACCTAACCAGAAATACAGGGTCATCCGGAGGGAGTTAAGAAAAGAGCAACAGAAATTGGCAGTGTGAAGGAACATCTAAGGAGCTAAGGGCCAGACCCCAATTGGTATAATCAGTGGTGCTCCACTAACTCCAATGGTGACTGGCCCCATTGACTCCAAAGGAGAAACCTCAAATTACACCAACTAGGGATCTGGCCCTTAGACTCATAGACTCCTAGACTTTAAGGCCAGAAGGGACCATTATGATCATCTAGTGCAGAGGTTCTCAAACAGTGGTCCATGGACCACCAGTGGTCCACAAGCTCCATTCAGGTGGTCTGCGGATAGTCCCTTCTAGGGTGTGCACCTTGGCGGCCGCACATGAGACAATGAAGGGCCACCCCCTGTGGAAGTATAACACTGTATAAGTATAACGGTGTATAAGGGGACATGCTGGATACATTGTATATGAGAGGGCATGCCAAAACATGTTACAAAGTATCTGAGGGAGCACACGTAGGGACAGTTAGCTTTTGAATGGAGAAGCAATTAAGATAGAGCCAGCACGTCTAAGAAGCAGGCATCAGAATGAAAGGTGTGAAGGGCAATTAGTTAAGTTAACTGGAAGCTGTTAAAGGAGATTGTTAAGGGTGGCAGGTAATTGAAGATACGTGACTGGTCTCAGGGATCTCGAAGGGTGGTGACTAAAATCTTTTTCTTCTTTTGTCTGTAACTTCTCTGTAACTTGTTCTCCAAAAAACTGTATAAATTAAAAGACACAAGCCCCACTCGGGGGGCTCACTTCTAAATGTATTAGCGGAGCAGCTTTGCTAATAAAACAGAGTGGTCTGATAAATTGTGAGTCTGAGTCAAACTTTGACACCCCCTAATTAGTGGGGCCACACCTGTGCTAATTAGGTGCCTGGACCCTGGAGAAGACCCACATGTAAGATGAGGTGGTAGCCTTCGGGGGAATAGGGGGTAGGTGGGAGGGGGCAGTGGGGTGAGAAGAGGGGGTGGGGGGAATTTGGGATGTGCAGGGCTGTAGCAGCCAAAGACTTTCCCCAGCTCCAGGGCTGCGGCTCCCAGGGAGAAACAGTCCTCCTTCCCAGCCCCAGCTCGGGGGCTGCCGTGGCGGGGAGAGACACCCCTCCTTCTCAGCCCCAGCTTGGGGGCTGCCGTGGTGGGGAGAGACCCCCCTCCTTCCCAGCCCCAGCTCGGGGGCTGCCGTGGCGGGTAAGACTACTGATATTAAAAGATGAGTCGTGCTTTTATCTGTAGAACAAAAAAACGTTAATTGTTATTGAGTTTTTTATATAGCGCTTTTATCCAAAGTGCTTCACAATAGTTAGCTAACGGTACAAACAACATTTGGAAAGAGCATTAAGTGGTCCGCGAACCCTCAGCAATTTTCAAGTGGTCCGCGAACAAAAAGTTTGAAAACCACTGAGCTAGTGTGATCTCCTGCACATTGCAAGCCACAGAACCTCACCTGTTCATTCCTATAATAGACCCCTAACCTCTGGCTGAGATACTGAAGTCCTCAAATCTTGATTTAAAGACTTCAAATTACAGGGAAGCCATTTACTTTAGTTTCAGACCAGCAAGTGACCTTTGCCCCACACTGCAGAGGAAGGCAAAAAATGGCCAGGGCCTCTGCCAATCTGACCAGTGAGAAGTTCTTTCCCAATCCCAAATATGGCGATCAGTTAGGCCCTGAGCATGCGGGCAAGATCCAGACACCTGGGAAAAATTATCTGCAGTAACTCAGAGCCTTCCCCAGCTAGTGGTTCATTTCTGGCCGTTGGAGATATTTGCTAAAAACAGTCACACTGTAGGCCATATGCCATGGTAGGCAATCTCATCATCCCATCCCCTCCATAAATGTATCAAGCCCAGTCTTGAAACAAGATAGGTTTTTTTGCCCCACCACTCCTCTTGGAAGGCTGTTGCAGAACTTCACTCCTCTGATGGTTAGAAACCTTCATCTAATTTCAAGCCTGAACTTGTTGGTGGCCAGTTTATATCCATTTGCTTTTGTGTCAACACTGGCCCTTAACTTAAATAGCTTATCTCCCTGCCTGGTGTTTATCCCTGTGATGTATTTATAGAGAGCAATCGTATCTCCCCCTCCCATTTTGTGGGTTAAACAAACCAAGATCCTTAAGTCTCCTTTCATAAGACAGATTTTCCATTCCTCTGATCATCCTAGTAGCCCTTCTCTGCACTAGTTCCAGTTTGTCTTTATTGAATTTTATCTTGTTGGTTTCAGACCACTTCTTCCATTTGTCAGAGTCATTTTGAATTCTAATCCTGTCTTCCAAAGTACTTTCAATTCCTCCCAGCTTGGTGTCATCCACAAATTTTTTAAGCACACTCTCCACTCCATTATCCAAGTCATTAATGAAAATATTGAATAGTACCAGACCCAGGACAGACCCCTGTGGGACCCCACTAGGTACACCCTCCCAGTCTGACACTGAACGATTGATAACTACTCTTTGTATTCAGTCTTTCAACCAAGCATGCACCCACCTTATAGTAATTGCATCCAGACCACTTTTCCCTGGTTTGTTTATGAGAATGTCATGTGGGACTGTGTCACGAGCCTTACTAAATCACATGTAACCCAGCCCTGAATCATGGCTGCAGCCTTATCCCTTTTCTCCTCAGGGGCATGGGTCCTGAGTTCATATGTAAAGGCACTTGGTGCCTCCACCCAAGGAACCCCCTCCTAGTGCATAGAACACAAAGGGCTTGTCCCTGGAGAAAATATTTAACACACAATCTCATACAGAGGAGTGTCAGTCAGAGCACACATGAATAAAACAGCTATCACAATTTCCAGAGTAATAAAACAGTATCCAGAGCTTTATTAGGTCTGGGGAATTCAGGGATACAGGACAATGGGGGAAAAAAAATCCGGATAAGAAAAGATAAAAACAACAATACATAAACTCTACCCCTCCCAACATTTACAGCCAGTACCAACCATGCTGTGCTCCCTCCTCGCACCCCTCCAGGCAAATAGTAAACTTAGGCTCGGGTTTTGGTGGGTGGTGCAGCTCTGAAGTTGATGGTGGGCTTAGAACAAAATATCAGAATAAACAAGGGTGTTCTTACAAAGTATTCCCACCAAGGATTGTGAGGTCATCCTTGGGGCTCTCTGGTCTGGAGTCCAATGTGTAGTTAGGCGGGCTCATGGTAGCCTATTACTCTCCTCAGTCTCCTGAGGTTCTGGTCTCTGCTAAGATGACACTGTTCAATGTCCCAGAAATCCCAAAAGGACCCAGAGTCTTCCTTGGGGTAGGAATGTGGAGGGGAGAAGGGTCCTCTCTGGCTGTGATGCTTCTTGCCTTGCTATGCTCCAAACACAGCCAAAACCAAAAGTAAAATCAAACCCATTTATCTCTGAGTTCTGGCTCATGATTGGTTCTGGTAGTATTGCTAGCCAGTTCTGTCTCTGCCCTGAACCCTAGGCAATCTGGGAAATGGAGTCCTGAACCTTGGCTACCTTGCTGCTGTAGTCCAGGGATGATTCCCCTAGATGATCCATATGGTATTTCAGAAGCACCCCTTCCAAAAGGCCTATACATGTCTACTGCTTCCCCCTAGCCACGAGGCTAGAAATCCTGTCAAAGAAGGAAATTCGGTTGGTTCTGCATGATTTGTTCCTGACAAATCCATGCTGACTATTCCTTATAACCCTATTATCCTTTAGGTGCTCGCCAATTGATTGTTTAATAATTTATGCCAGTATCTACCCAGTAACTGAAGTAAGGCTGACTGGCCTATAATTCCCCAGTCCTCTTTGTTCCCCTTTTTAAAGACGGGTGCTGTGTTTGCCCTTCTCTAATCCCCTGGGGAAATTCTGGGGGCTCCTGAACTAATGCAGATTGCTCTTCCCACTCCACCTTCAAGCGTACCCCATAGTCTAAACTAAGGTGGGGGCAGTCGTCAGCCTTCTCACCAACAAAGCACTCGATTGGGCTTCCCCATGACTGGGACGCCTTCCTGCAAGCCTTCTCAACCACCTTTGATGACCTACATCACATATGGTCTGCAGAGGCTGCTCTCCGGAAGCATGAGGACATGATCTTGCCTCCTGCCCACCTCAAAAGAGCTTGGGAAATGGAGCAGCCCTGTCCCAGTGGCGGGGTAGAGCGTGGGCATCACCAGAGCTCCATGCTTTGGAACCACCACCCCCAAGCAGAATCCAACCCAGGAACCAGGGGGTCTTTCCGCATTTCCAATTGCTGCTATGATTGTGGGTCTTGGGGCAGGTGTGGTAGATCCCCCTGTAAATGGTGATGATAGCATCCATAAAGTTGGCAGTAGCCCCAGAGTCTAAGGCAGTCCAAACCCTCCCAATCCCAATCTGGCCAAAAACCATCCCAAACCTGGTGGAGGCGATTGATGGATCACCCCTATCATCAGGACTAGTGACCGAAGAAACCATCCCCCTAGAGGCCGTAGCGGAAGGCACTAGGAAACAATATGCTTTGATGTGATCCACTCTCCGTTCTTCCCAATAATTCTTGGCATTGCTTGGTTGGAGCAGCATGACCTATTTTCTCTTGGTGGTGGAGGAGCATTAGCTTCCCCTCCAAATATTGCCAGAAAGATTGCCTCAAACAAACCAACAAACCAACCTGGTGATCTGCACCACAGGCCCCAGGATTGGATAAGATGCTTGGAAATGAGACCCCAGACAGGGAGACTAGCCAGAAGGAAGCAGCTCCAGACCAGAACCTCAGCTTCTCAACAGGTACTGAGACTACCTGAATGTATTAGAAAAGAAAAACATAGATTCACTACCTCCACACAGGGACTATGACTGTTCAATAGACCTAGAGTCCGGGCAAAGGCACCCAGTGGTCAGATATACACCATGTCTGAACCAGAGCTGGATGCACTATGTGTGTATAACCAGGAAAATCTGTCAAAGGGCTTCATTTGAAGATCTACCTCCCCAGTGGGGGCACCATTCCTCTTTGTGTGAAAAAAGGTCTCGGTGTAGACTATGTCTATGTCCACTATGTCTCGGTGAAGACTATCGCGCATTGAACCAAGTGACTTTTCATAACCAGTACCCCCTACCCCTCATCCTGGAATTGTTGGACGCCTGAGGACTGCCAGGATCTTCACTAGACTAACTCTTTGGGGGGCATACAATCTAGCACGCATAAAGCCAAGGAACGAATGAAAGACCACTTTGAATACACAGTAATGCCATTTGGCGTAACAAATGCCCCCACAACATTTCATAAATGATGTGTTCAAGGACATCCTGGAGCAGTACACGATCATCTACCTTGATGATATACTGGTGTTTTCTGAGAACTCTGAGCAGCACTGTCATCATGTCTAGTCAGGCCTAGGGAGATTACGGAAGCATGGTTTTTCACCAAACTAGAGTAGTACACTATCCACCATTGAATTTTTAGGTTACATCTTCTCCCCAAAGGGCATTTAGATGGACTTGCAGAAGATGGGAGCCATCTGCAACTGAACAGTGCCCTGGACCTTCTGAGAACTTCAGAGCTTCCTGGACTTTGTAAATTTTTATAGGCGATTCATCACCACTTCTCTGAACAAGCAGCCTGCGGTCTTCCCTTCTTCGTAAAGCAATTTGATTAATTTGGTTGCCTGAAGCCCAGCTTGCTTTTGATCAGCTAAAGGCTACCTTCACCACAGCCCTGATTCTGGCACATCCTGACCCGACTTCACCCATTTGTAATGGAAGCAGATGCATCCAGCCTGGGCTGCGGGGCAGTACTCTCACAGTGACCTCAGTCCATTCTGCACCCTCATGCATTCTACTTTTGGAATCTCACCACTGAAGAGATGCATGATGGAATACTGGACAAGGAGATGCTCACCATCAAAACTGAATTTGAAGAATAGCATCACCACCTTGGGGGAGCTTGGTTTCCAGTACAGGTTTTCACTGACGTAAAGCCTTGAGTACCTCCACAAGGCCCAAGCCCTGAGCCAGAGGCAGGTAAAGTGGGCCCTGTTTCTTTCTCAATTCACGTTTACAATTACCTACCACACAGGAAACCAAAATGGGAAAGCCAACGTGCTATTGCTAAAAGGGGGTTATTACTTGGAAAACAAGGAACCTTCTTCCAAGCTCCCCTATCTCCTCAAGCCTAGTAATTGTGTCAATGCCACAGTCCAGCAAGACCTGCTCTCCCTCACCCTGTCTGTCCTGAAAGAAGACCCACTTGCCCAAGGAACACAGTCTGTGCCCTTAGGGCCTGAGATGCACCTTTCTGTGTGGGATGGTATAACACACTTGGAGCACACATATGTCCATCTTGATGCCCCAGACTGGAGGAGCTATGGCTGTGTCATGATGCCTGGGTCACTTTGGCTGCCAGAAGAGCTCCCACATGGTCACCTGTGTTTTCTGGTGGTCCTGCGTGTAGGCTGAGGTCCAAGCTTATGTGGATTCCTGCAAGTGCTGTGCATGTACAAAGTCACCCCAGAACAGACTGCTCGGCAGCCTAGTACCCCTGGAGAACCCAGCTAGGCTGGGTTTGCCATCAGCCTAGACTTCATTGTGGAACTGCCACTGTCTGATGGCCACACCACAGTCATAACAATCATGGATCATGTAACTAAAATGGCCCATTTCATCCCTGCAACCACCTGCCCCCTGCTGAGACTACTGCCCAACTCCTGGTGCAAAACCTGGTCCAGCTCCACAGACTTGCAGACCACAAAGTTTTGGACCCATGCCTGCAGTACACCTCTTGTTTTTGGCATGAAGCATTCAGATTACTGGACATCCACATATCCACCACCACCATACACCTCACCCCCAAACAGATGGGGAAGCCGAAAGGGTGAACCTAACATGGGAGCAGACCTTGAAGTGTTTTGGAAATTAGCACCAAGATAACTTGTCCATGCTCCTGCCATATGCAAAGTTTTCATATAATAATACTGACCATGCCTCTACAGGTCAGAGCCCCTTCGCTAATTATGGGTTCCAGCCTAGTTTTCACCTGGCATTACCAGCAGCCTCCCCAAACCCAGCCGCCACAACTGGTTACAACAGAGCCTAGAAGAGGTGAAGAATGCTTATAAGAAGCATGCAGACCATCAGGGACAAGAAGCTTCTGTGTTCACAGTAGGCCAGAGGGTGTGGTTTGCTGACAAGCACCTCCAGAGCAGTCAGCCCTCCCGGAAATTGGACTATCAGTCCAATACACCAGCAGATCATCCTGGTTACCTTTAAACCACAGCTTCCCCGGTCTCCAAACACACCCAGTTTTTTCAGGATTCTCTTCTGAAGCCCTAAGCTGAGAACCCCTTCCCTGATCGAACCACACCATCCCCTCAATTAAGGGGTAACGAGGAGTACAAAGTGCATGCTGTCCTCAATTCCCAGTGGGCACCTGTACTGTCTGGTGGACTGGGAAGGCTACAGCCCCAAGAAGCACACTTGGGAACCTACTTCCCATGCCCCTGCCGTGCTGGGGGAATTCCACCAGACTCACCCAGACAAGTCTGGACCAGCACCACCCTGACGGGCAGAACAATGTAAGAACCTGCAGGACTGGAACCTGGGAACATGGGGCTTGTGCACCACAAACACTTCCACATCACCACTGGAAGCTTAGGCTGGGGTTCTGCTGGAGGGCCCTGTGAAGCTAGGCACTGCAGAAAGCACCGCCCAGCAGTGCTTGAGTGGTAGCCCCCTGCAACCCATTGATTGGCTCATACTGCCGTATAAACCAGGAAGCCAGCCTGGGGAGCTGTCTGACCAGTGATGCACATGGCTGCTTGCTTCTGCTCCAGACCTCGTCTTGCTGTGGACGCTAGACTCAGGCTTGTCCCCAACTCTGCTACTTGCCTACTATCTGTAACCTGGTGCCTGACCCTGACTCCCTCGTATCCTGACCCGTCTCAGCCCCACCCTGCTACTTGTCTCCTCACTGCAACTTGGAGCCCAGTCAAGAGACTGATTAACCGAGTCCGGGGGCTTGTCACTGTGGTGAACAGGACAATAATGCCTTCAGCACCATGGGTCAGCATTTGAGTAGTATACAGGGAATTAGCCAGTGCAATGAATGAGCCAGGCTGACTGGATGCTGGCCAGGAATAAGCAGAGCTACCCGGAGAGTAGTGTCCGTCCGTGTCCTGCTGGCCCACTGGAGCACCCTTGGATAGCAGGACTGTCGGGGCATGGTCTCCCACAGCGCCGGTTTCTGATACGACAGTGTCCTGTACTCACCCTGCCTTCAGTCCTCAGTGTCTGGGCAGACAGAGAGCAGGTCCCGGCTGAGGAAACTCAGCCCTTCAGCTGAGTCCAAAAGGAGCCACCTGAAAACAAACAAACTGATGCGAGTCCACTGGGGGACTCCCTCCCTTCTTTCAAGGGCCCTCTGTCAGGCTGTGGTCCCGCCCAGCACCCACAGGCGGGGCTGGCAAGGGTTCCAAAGCAGTCCTTCGTTCCTTGGGAGGCCCGGGTGGAGCTCGTCGCAGAAGCTGCCCCGCACCTCACACAGGATTGTGAGGCTTTCCTGATAAGATACAGTCACATCACAGCTCCCGCATTGCCCTCAAGCATGGGGAGACGCTGAAAGAGCTGGGCAGGCAAGAAAGGGAACCCTGTGTCAGGAAGACTGTGCCTTAGCTTTATTAAGCAACAGAGCTATTCTGACTGTGCTGGATAACACAGCCCCATTTTGGGGCAGGCAGCTGAGGGCTCCAGTTCCTGCACTGGAGGGGAGTTGGCATCTGGAAGAGGCAGTAAAAACTGAACTGGGTGGAGAGAAGGGATGGGTGAGTTCAGCTGCAGTGAGAGAGAAGAGCATTTCATTGAGATCCTGCTGGACACAGACTGACCAGAGCACGGTAAAGAGGGATTGGAGATACGCAAGGCTTCTTTGCATGGGGATACTGAAAATATCCACTGAGCAATGAGCAAAAACTACCCCTGCCCTGGTGATAGTCTGCTCACGCGGTGCCTACACCCAGCGACAATCTGCTCTCCCGGTGCCTAGACCCAGCGGGGCTGGATCCCAGCAGACAGAGAGCATTTGTGGCTGTGCAACCTCTGACCCTACTGTAGAAATTGCACATGGAAGGATTGTAAGGAACACTTGAATGGCACAGAAGCAACTGAGTCACATAGGACAGTGATAAGGGTAAGTGATCCCAAGGCTGTTACTAAGGCACGTGGTTTGCAGTGTTGTTGCTCCCAGGATATGAGAGAGACAAGGTGGGTGAGGTAATATCTTATATTGGACCAACTTCAGTTGATGAGACATACAAGTTTTTGAGTTACACAGAGCTCTTCTTCAGGTCTGGGGAACAGAGGCGGATTAGGCATTTGTGGGGCCCTGGGCCAGAGCAAGTGGGGGCCCCTCCCCACCCCTTCACGCTGCAGTCCACCCTCATGCTCCTGTTGGGGAGCGGCGTTAGAGTGCAGGGGCTTGCCCTGTCCCACTTGCCCAGTGCTCATGCTGGGGAGTGGGTTCATGGCATGGGGGCTTCCCCTGCTCCTCAGCAGGAGCACTGGGTGGGAAGACCAGGTCAGGGTGCAGGGGTACCCATTTTTCCAGGGGCCCCCCCCCAATTGGTCATTGGCCCAGTCACTAATCCACCACTGCTGGGGAAGGAAGCAGAGTGTCTGAGCTAAATACAAGTTGGAACCAATTGTTAAGCAGAAGGGGTAACACATGGGAGATGGTCACTTGAAATGAAGTGGGCAATTGGGGGTCAGATTGTTATGCATAAAGGGTTTGAAGTGGGCAGTTAAGGGTAGCAAGCTGTGGGGCGTGTTACAAGTTGTCATGAGCCATAAAACCAGTGTCCCTCTTAAGTCCAATAGATGCAAAACCTGAAGACATATCTCCACTGCTACAATGATCCCCCACAACGCACCTGTCAAGTCCCACGGTCCTACAGATGCTTATCACAACATGTGGGGTACCTCATCCAGTACATCAACTGCCCCAACAACAACTACATGGGTGAAACCAGACAGTTACTATGCTCTTGAATGAACTCACACAGAAAAATGATAAAAGACAAAAACACCCTACCACCTGTGCACAGACACTTTTCACAGAGTGATCACTCCATATCTGATCTTTCAATACTTGTCTTCAAGGGAAACCTGCACAACACCTTCAAAAGTTGAGCTTGGGAACATCAGTTAATAACTCTGCTAGACACCAAAAGCTGTGGACTTAACAAAGACGCTGGTTTTATGGCTCATGACAACAATTTGTAGCATGCTCCACAGCCTGCTACCCTTGATTGCCCATTTTTAGCCCTTTAAGTATAACAATCTACCCGCAATTGCCCACTTCATTTCAAGTGACCGCCTCCACATGTGTTACCCCTTCTGCTTAACAATTGGTCCCAACTTGTATGCAGTTCAGACACTTCGCTTCCTTCCCCAGACCTGAAGACCAGCTCTGTGTGGCTTGAAAGCTTGTATCTACCACCAGCAGAAGTTAATGCAATAAAATATATTCCTCACCTACCTTGTCTCTCTCACTAAGGTCCATCCATCTCCCTAGCATCTGTAGTGAGTTCAAATCCCAAAGGAGGAAGATACGATGTCTTTGATCTTAGTATTTTACGGAGCCAGTAAGGTGGATCTTTTCAAAGCTACATAGGGGATTAAAATGCAGAAATGCCATTAAAATACGGTTTTAAAAATTAGCCCTATACAAAATCAATGTAGCTCATATGAAATGGATTAGAGATTGGGTAACTGAGAGCTAGAAAGTAACTGTTTAATAGGGATCACCATCCAGGGAGGGGAGGGTTTGAGAAGGGTCCCTACAAAGTTATTCAACACCTTTATCAATGATTTGGAAGCAAATATAAAATCACTGCTAGTAACATTTGCAGATGACATCAAAACCAACGGAGTGGTAAATAATGATAATGAATCAGTCTGTTCTACAGAGCAATGTGGATCATTTGATTAACTGGGCTTATTCACA
The DNA here is from genome assembly GCF_015237465.2 of Chelonia mydas. Lineage (NCBI taxonomy): Eukaryota > Metazoa > Chordata > Testudines > Cheloniidae > Chelonia > Chelonia mydas. The sequence goes on along the minus strand of NC_051252.2, from coordinate 4,900,526 downwards.
ATCCATGGATTTTAATACAGCCAAATGCAAAGTCATACAACGAAGAAGAAAGGTCAGTCACGTACACATATATACAGGAGGGGGCGCTATATCCTGCAATGCAGTGATTCTGGTAAGGGCATGGTGCAGAAGCACCAAACGTGAACTCCCAAGGCGACACTGTAGCTAAGAGGGCAAACGCAATATTTACATGTATTCACATGGGAATATCGAGTAGGAGGAGGGAGGTAGTGTGACCTCGGTACACAGCGTTGGTGAGACAGTTACTGAAGTGTACACACTTCAGGTGTCCACACTTCAAAAAAGATGTTAAAAATCAGAAAGGGCTCAGAGAAACCCGACAAGAATGATCTGAGGTCTGGGAAACCTGCCTTACGGTGCGGGATGTAAGAAGTTTTATCCGTTCAACTTACGTAATAGAAGTTTAAGAAATGACTTGACCACAGTCTATTAGTACCTACCTGGAGAGAAGATTTCTGAGAACAGATGGCTCTCAAATCTAGCTAAGGCAAAAGGAGAGCCAGTGGCTGGAAGCTTATGCTGGACATATTCAAACTGGAAACAAGGTGCACATTTTTAACAATAAGAGCAATTAACCTTTAGACCAAGTGACCTGGGACACAGAGAATTCTGCATCACGTGACGTCTTTTAAAATTGAGATGAAATATTCCTTTCTAAAAGATCTGATCTTAATATATTAAAAGCTATGGGCTCACTGCAGGAATCCCTTGATGAAATTATTGGCCTGCGTCATGCAGGAGGTCAGTCTAGATGGTCTAAATGGGCCTTAAAAATCTATGAATCTATTTGTAACCCTTCTGCCCCTCAGAGTTGGCAGCAACAAGGGCCAGGTTCAGTATCTAGGGGATCCATTCCACTAACACAATGCAAAACCGGCTTGAGCGCCCACCCAGTGACCTGGAACAAATATATACCACCCCCGCGGGCGCCTCTAAGAGGCAATACTTCCCCTCTCGCAAGCACAGAGTCTGAATGCAGCAAAAGCCTTTTAATAACAGAGAGAAACAATGTGGCATTATGCTGGGGAAATACCCCCAACAGGATTCATAACACAACCCATGAGCAAAAACCCACCCCAAGCAAATTGGGCCGTGCCCTTTCCCTTTGGTTCTTGAGTCTAGCAACCCAAAAGTCACCCAAAGTCCCAAAAATCCAACAACCCAAAAGTCTCTGTCCCTGGTCAGTGCAGCCCCAGAGTTCAAAAGTTTATCTGCAGAGTTTTACCTCCCAGCCTGGGTGGAAATGGGGGGGGGGGTTTAAGGGGCACCTTACAGGTCAGAATCTGATTGCCCCACCACTCTATTCCACCAGCCACTCCGCAAACTGCTCCACTCCACCAGCTAACCCATGAGCTACTCCACAATATATCTTCAGGCCCACCCACTACTTAACGCAGCACTCACTGATTTCAGCTTATAGCAGGGGAGCCTCAGTGCTGGTGCACCATTGACCCAAAGTGAATTCAGCTCAGCAGCCCATAATTAGGCTCTTAATAGAATCAAAACTAGCTCTGATAGTCCACAGTGGATAGAGAGAAAGGTGCAATTGGTATGTGGGTCCCTCACCAGGCACCCCTACCCCAAGTATTAATACTTGCCCCCAACCTCTCTCAATTCACTGAGAGTTGGAACCCATGACCCTTGCCTAGCAAGTGCTGCTTCGTTGACAGCAAGTCCCTCCATCATAACAAAAGGCCAAATACAGTTCCACTGTCCTTGATTCACATAATCAGGATAATAACCGTTTATTCTTCCTGCCCCAGTAACAGAGAAACTGGGGCTCCTACAGCAGCCAAAGTGACCATCTAGGCGGGGTGGGTGTGCCTATGCAAATGAGATCAGCCCCTGAAGTTCTTTTCCACAACCCACCACGACTCGCCACCGGATGTCAGGGTAGAGCTCATCCTGACTCTGCTTACACTTTCATAAAAATTAGGCAGCTGAATTCCTTCCATAGGGTGGGAAATCGCGGCTTGCACGTCTTGGTTTGCTGCATTGAGTTCCTAAGTGGGCCAGATGTCTGGTTTTGGGGACTGAGCAACCCTAAATGGCACCCAACCCAAAAGCCCAGTTACCGCGGAGCAGGGGGAGGTGCCGGGTCATTAACATGCACCAGCTCCTGCTCAGCCAGGGCCACCTCCTACCTCCAGGCAGGCTCCTTGAGATGATCCAGCGAGCGAGGGGAGAGGGGGAGAGAAGAGGGAGCAACACGGGTGAGGCCTTGGGGGAAGAAGTGGGGCAGGGGGCAGGGCCTCAGGGGTCCAGTTACCAGCAATTAGAAGGGTGGCAACGCTAGCCCTGCTAAATCCCAAGTGGGGCAGAAGCCTGTTTGTGTTGGCTGGTTTCCTTACTAAACGCTGTGTGATTTGGGGTGGGAGGGATAGCTCAGTGGTTTGAGCATTGGCCTCCTAAACCCAGAGTTGTGAGTTCAATCCTTGAGGGGGCCATTTAGGGATCTGGGGCAAAAATTGGGGATTGGTCCTGCTTTGAGCAGGGGGTTGGACTAGATGACCTCCTGAGGTCCCTTCCAACCCTGATATTCTGTGATTAAGGACAGAGATTCCCCGAATCATGACAGGGGCCACTCTGCTCCAACGTAACAACCTGGTGATGTGCCAGGGGCAGTTATTTGTGTGAAGAAACAGGATTCAGGAGGTAGGTAGGAGGACTAAGGGCTGTGCCCCCAGAAGAGACGAGGGATTTCTTGGAACCCCACATGCCCACTGAAAAGCCCTTGCCCTCCTAGTGCAAATAGTCCCTCACTGAAGTGCCAGCTACTGGGTCTGCTGTGTCCCTGGGAAGCAGGGGGGGAGTTCCCCAAGGCGGGAATTGCTGGGTGGACTCTGGCCTCTGTGTTCTGGGGCCCAGACCATGTGATCTGGCCTTAACACCGTGGGTCGATGAGCAAAAGCCAGGGGTCATTGTCCAGGAATGCAGAATGCCTGCGACTTCCACAGTTTGCCTGCAGCCCAGGGCATGGCTAATTCCTGCTCCGCCCTGCGTGGCCCCGGCGTCCCGGGCTCATTAGGGATGTTTTCGGCCCGTGCTGCGGATGTTCTGTGGGGAGGAGTGGGTTCGGGGAAGACATTAATGCAGTAACGAGGGAGGCGGCCTCAGACTTCACTGAAAGCTTTTAATCTGCGGGAGAAACGTTCACTCGATGCACTTCCCCAGCATCGGTAACGAGCTAAATGAGCCTCGGCCTGCTCTCCGCAGCCGCTTCCAGGAAGAGCCCCGGACAGCGGGGACAGCGCCGGCTTTGTCAACACAGCCTGTTTTTCTGACAGCCAGTAAAGGGGAGGGGAGGCCCGTGGTGATCCCCCGCAGCAACGCTTCCCCATGGCCTCTGCTCCCAGCTGTGTCCCCAGGCTCCTCGCAGGGCCCTGCTGTGCCGGCACTGCCCTCTGACCCGCTGCCTCCGGCTGCCGCTCGCTCAGCAGCTGCAAGGAGCCGAGCACCAGGCGGGAGCCACCCCCGCTGCAGGCACAGCTGGGAGGTCCCCTGACTCACGCCAGCCCCGCAACAGGGCAGCTGAGTGCCAGGGCCGGTTGGCATACTCCCCCTGCCCCCGGTAGCTTCACGGCCCCGTCACCACCGGCCTCCCTTGGGAGTTCTTCTCTCGGACACCGGCTCCAGGCTGCGCTGACTCTCTCATGCCCTCACTCCTGGGGCTGGGGATCTTGACATTGTTCAGCATCGTCCTCTTAGCCCGCTCTCCCGCCGTGCATCGCCTCTCCCTTCTCGGCATCCCCCGGCCCATCTCCTGCAGTGCCCCTCACCCAACTCTGCAGAAATACTACAGGAATCAGCAGTGTGTCGTCACTGTACACCAACCCCGCATCGCACATCACACCTCCCTCGATTCAGAGAACTTCAGACCAGTGCGGCCCGTTAGATCATCTAGTCTGACCCGCTGTCTAGCAGAGGCCTGAGAATTTCACCCAGTTACCCAGGTATTGAGCCTAATAACTTGTGTTCAATTAAAGTCTCTTCCGGAAGGCACCCCTTCTTGATCTGAAGGCATCAAGAGATGGAGAATCCACTACTTCCCTTGGTAGTTTGATTTCTTTCAAGGGTTAATCACCCTCACTGTTAAAAATCTTTGCCTTATTTTTAACTTGAATTTGCCTGGCCTTCTCTTCCAGCCATAGGTTCTTCTTATGCTTTTCTCTGCTAGATTAAAGAGCCCTTTAGTACCCACCGTTTTCTCCCTGGGAAAGTATTTATACACTGTAACCAGTCATCTCTCAATCGTCTATGTCAGGGGTGGCCAGCCTGAGCCTGAGAACGAGCCAGAATTTACCAATGTACATTGCCAAAGAGCCACAGTAATACGTCAGCAGCCCCCCATCAACTCCCCTGCCGCCCCCCACTCACCTGATCAGCCCTCTCCCTCCCTCCCTGCCCAATCGCACCTTCCGATCAGCTCTTCCCTGGTGTGCGGGAGGCCCTGGGGGGGAAGGGGGAAGGGGAGGAGCGAGGGCACGGCAGGCTCAGGGGAGGGGGCAGGAAGGGGTGGAGCGGGGGCAGAGCCAGGGGTTGAGCAGTGAGGACCCCCCGGCACATTGGAAAGTTGGCACCTGTAGCTCCAGCCCCAGAGTCGGTGCCTGTACAAGGAGCCGCATATTAACTTCTGAAGAGCCCCATGTGGCTCTGGAGCCCCTGGTTGGCCCCCCCTGGTCTATGTGTCACCCTTCTGCCCGTCAGAGTTGGCAGCAACAAGGGCCGGGTTCAGTATCTAGGGGTTCCATTCCAATAACACAATGCAAACCGGCTCGAGCCCCCACCCAGTGACCTGGGACAAATACATACCACCCCCGCGGGCACCTCTAAGAGGCAATACTTCCCCTCTCGCAAGCACAGGGTCTGAGTGTAGCAAAAGCCTTTTAATAACAGAGAGAAACAATGTGGCATTATGTTGGGGAAACACCACCAACAGGATTCATAACACAACCCATGAGCAAAACCCATCCCAAGCAAATTGGGCCGTGCCCTTTCCCTTTGGTTCTTGAGTCCAGCAACCCAATAGTCACCCAAAGTCCCAAAAGTCCAACAACCCAAAAGTCTCTGTCCCTGGTTAGTGCAGAGTTTGAAAGTTTATCTCCAGAGCTTTACCTCCCAACCTGGGTGGAAATGGGAGGGTTAAGGGGCACTTTACATGGTCCAAAGCTAATTGCCCCACCTCTCCGTGGGGATCTGCTCTGCTCCACCAGCTGTCCCACAAATCACTCTGCTCTGCCAGCACCCCCCTGTGAGCCACTCCAGCCATCCCACAAACTGTTCCACTCCACCAGCTACTCCGCTCCGCATCCCCCGAGCCGCTCCAGCCATCCCACAAACTGCTCTGCACTATATCTTCAGGCCCCCCCTCTACTTAACACAACACTCAGTGATTTCAGCTCTGTCATGATTTCAGCTTGTAGTAGGGAGCCTCAGTGCTGGTGCACCATTAGCACAAAGTGAATTCAGCTCAGCAGCCTGTAACTAGACTCCTAATAGAACCAATATTAGCTCTGATATTCCACAATGGTAGCAGAATTGGCATGTAAAGACAAAGACCCTGTCTATTCACTGAGTTTTGGAACCCATGTCCCTTGCCTCGCGAGTGCTCCTTAGTTGATGGCGAGTCCCTCCATCATAACAAAAGGCCAAGTACAGTTCCACTGTCCTTGATTCACATAATCAGGATAATAACAATTTATTCTTCCTGCCCCAATAACAGAGACACTGGGGATCCCACAGCAGCCAAAGTGACCATTTGGGCAGCTATGGGCTCATGCTAGGTGGGGTGGGTGTGCCTATGCAAATGAGCTCAGCCCCTGAAGTTCTTTTCCACAACTTGCCACAACTCACCACTAGATGTCAGGGTGGAGCTCATCCTGACTCTGCTTACCTCTGTAATAAACTAAACAGGCAGAGCACTTTAATAGAGGTGCTTGGAAAGTTTAGTTGGAAAATGCCAATTTATCAAGCCTGAAATATTTCACCTGAAATATCTTGGTTCGGTGAACTTTCAGAAAACCCAAGGCAGATGCTTGTGTTGTTGAGCAAATTTCATTTTCTAAGCACCATGTGGTGATGTTTCCAAAATTAAACTGTGGGGAGGGGGTCTGGTTTTGGTGAGAAAATTTTCTAGTTTCGGTTCAATCAAAACCGTTTCCCCCCCCCCCGCCCCCCGATTTTTCAGTTTAGCTCCTGAAAAAAAATCAGTTCTTTGCTGTACATTTTAAGTCTCTTACTCTGAGGCTTTTTCTCCAGCCCTTGAATGATTTTTGTGTTTGTTTTCTGCACTCTCTCCCATTTTCAACATCCTTTGTAAAACACAGACCCCCAGACTGGACACCGTATTCCAGCACGGGTCTTACCAATGCAGTATACAGAGGTCAAATGACCTCCCTAGCCCTGCTGACTGCTCCCCTGTCTATACATCCAAGGATCCATCAATAGGTGGATCCAACCACCACAGGTCCATCAATGGCTGTTAGCCAGGATGGGCAGAGACGGTGTTCCCAGCCTCTGTTTGCCAGAAGCTGGGAATGGGTGACAGGGGATGGATCACTTGATGATTACCTGTTCTGTTCATTCCCTCTGGGGCACCTGGTATTGGCCACTGTCAGAAGACAAGTTACTGGGCTAGATGGACCTTTGATCTGACCAGTATGGCCAGTCATATGTCCACATGAGGCCTTTTTGCCACAGAATCATACGACAGGTTTCAGAGTAGCAGCCGTGTTAGTCTGTATTTGCAAACAGAACAGGAGTACTTGTGGCACCTTAGAGACTAACAAATTTATTCGAGCATAAGCTTTTGTGAGCTATAGCTCACTTCATCGGATGCATTCAGTGGAAAATACAGTGGGGAGATTTATATACATAGAGAACATGAAACAATGGGTGTTACCATACACACTGTAACAAGAATGATCACTTAAGGTGAGCTATTACCAGCAGGAGAGCTTGGGGTGGGGAGGGGTGAAACTTTTGTAGTGATAATCAAGGTGGGCCATTTCCAGCAGTTGACAAGAATGTCTGAGGAACAGTGGGGGGTGTGGGGGGGAAATAAACATGGGGAAATAGTTTTACTTTGTGTAATGACCCATCCACTCCCAGTCTCTATTCAAGCCTAAGTTAATTGTATCCAGTTTGCAAATTAATTCCAATTCAGCAGTCTCTCGTTGGAGTCTGTTTTTGAAGTTTTTTTTGTTGAAGAATTGCAACTTTTAGGTTTGTAATCGAGTGACCAAAGAGACTGAAGTGTTCTCCGACTGGTTTATGAATGTTATAATTCTTGACGTCTGATTTGTGTCCATTTATTCTTTTACGTAGAGACTGTCCGGTTTGGCCAATGTACATGGCAGAGGGGCATTGCTGGCACATGATGGCATATATCACATTGGTAGATGTGCAGGTGAACGAGCCTCTGATAGTGTGGCTGATGTGGTTAGGCCCTATGATGGTGTCCCCTGAATAGATATGAGGACACAGTTGGCAACAGGCTTTGTTGCAAGGATAGGCTCCTGGGTTAGTGGTTCTGTTGTGTGGTGTGTGGTTGCTGGTGAGTATGTGCTTCAGGTTGGGGGGCTGTCTGTAAGCAAGGACTGGCCCGTCTCCCAAGATCTGTGAGAGTGATGGGTTGTCCTTCAGGATAGGTTGTAGATCCTTGATGATGCGCTGGAGAGGTTTTAGTTGGGGGCTGAAGGTGACGGCTGGTGGCGTTCTGTTATTTTCTTTGTTGGGCCTGTCCTGTAGTAGGTGACTTCTGGGTACTCTTCTGGCCCTGTCAATTTGTTTCTTCACTTCAGCAGGTGGGTATTGTAGTTGTAAGAATGCTTGATAGAGATCTTGTAGGTGTTTGTCTCTGTCTGAGGGGTTGGAGCAAATGCGGTTGTATGGTAGAGCTTGGCTGTAGACAATGGATCGTGTGGTGTGGTCTGGGTGAAAGCTGGAGGCATGTAGGTAGGAATAGCGGTCAGTAGGTTTCCGGTATAGGGTGGTGTTTATGTGACCATTGCTTATTAGCACAGTAGTGTCCAGGAAATGGACCGCTTGTGTGGATTGATCTAGGCTGAGGTTGATGGTGGGATGGAAATTGTTGAAATCATGGTGGAATTCCTCAAGGGCTTCTTTTCCATGGGTCCAGATGATGAAGATGTCATCAATATAGCGCAAGTAGAGTAGGGGCACTAGGGGACGAGAGCTGAGGAAGCGTTGTTCTAAGTCAGCCATAAAAATGTTGGCATACTGTGGGGCCATGCGGGTACCCATCGCAGTGCCGCTGATTTGAAGGTATACATTGTCCCCAAATGTGAAATAGTTGTGGGTGAGGACAAAGTCACAAAGTTCAGCCACCAGGTTTGCCCTGACATTATCAGGGATACTGTTCCTGACGGCTTGTAGTCCATCTTTGTGTGGAATGTTGGTGTAGAGGGCTTCTACATCCACAGAGGCCAGGATGGTGTTTTCAGGAAGATCACCGATGGATTGTACAATCATACGAGGAGCTCGTGCTGAGTTTCTTGTCCACTAGGAGCTCTAAAACTTTTTCAGAGTCACTGCTTTCCAGGATACAGCCCCCCATTCTTTAACAAACTCGGAGACCTGGTAGGTAAGGTCCCGTGGGAAGAAAATGGGAGGGGAAAAGTTGTTCAGGAGAGCAGGCAGTTTCCAGGGGAGAGCCCCGCACGAAGGGGAAGGCTGGAGATTCCATGGACAGGCGTGAGAAGGCCACAGCAGGAAGAAGCCCAGGGAAGCAGCAGCAGGGAGTTGTACTGAGCAGGCCTTGCAGGCTGGTTATAGGGTCTGGTAGTGGGAGGGCCTGGGTTCCCCTAGCCGCCACTGGCAAGGTGGCATGAGTCCAGAGAAGGGAGCAAGGATGACAGAGAGCCCTGAGAGAAGGGTGTGAAGACAGCAGCTCCTGGAGCGTTGGAGCTGAAGGCTTATTATAAGGGCACTGGACTATTTATTTGTGATTATTGGACTTTGTTACCACGGAAGCAGTGGACTTAAATTGTGACCTAGCCAGAGGGCCAAGTCACAGGAAGAGGCAAACCGCTGGAAGACCGGAGTGACCCTCGGATGCACCAGGTGGAGAGAGCTGCTATGCTATGCCCAACTACAAGGAGGCACTCGAATGGTGACACACACTTTGCAAACCAATGTGGCCTTCTTGATGGAGGGGTTATGGCTTTTTGGGCATCTAGTCAAACCATTCCCTATTATCATTCAGAGTTTTCTGGTAAAATTCTTTCTCCCAGCTGATTTGGCTCATAATTGTTTTCAGCTTTGGGAAATTGGGCCTTGTAAAAGTGCCACGTGTCTTTTTATTGTTGATTGGAACTTTAATTCAGTTTGCACATCATAGAAGTGATGAAGAATTTAACCAGAAAACTCTGAATGATAACTGGGAGTGGTTTAACTTGACTAGATGCCCCAAAAAGCCGCAATCCCACAAATGAGGAAGAAGGCTGGGCTGGTTAAAAAATCAATCTGGTTGAGAGGGGAACTGAAGGCAGCTCTAAAAAATAAAACATAAGAAATGGAAGAAAGGGAAAGTTGACAGCAATGAATATAAATCAGAAGTTAGGAATTGTAGAAAATTGATAAGGGATGCAAAGGGACACAAGGAGAAATCTATGGCCAGCAGAGTTAAGGACAATAGGGAGGGGATTTTTAAGTATATTGGGAACAAAAAGAATCCTGACAATGGTATTGGTCCATTACTATATGAAAGTGGTAGAATTATCAATAATAATGCAGAAAAAGGCAGAAGTGTTCAATAAATATTTCTGTTCTATATTTGGGGGGGACAGATGACGTGGTTCACCAAACAGAATGATAACACTTGTCCATTTCATTAGTATCTCTGGAAGATGTTAAACAGAAGCTACTGACATTAGACATTTTTAAGTCAGCAGATCCAGATAATTTGTATCCAAGAGTTTTAAAAGAGCTGGCTTATGAGCTTGATGGACATTAATATTGATTGTCAGTAAGTCGTGGAGCACTGGGGAAGCTCCAGAAGACTGGAAGAAAGTTAATATTGTGCCTGTTTTTAAAAAGGGTAAATGGGATATCCACAGTAATTGTCAGGTAATTGTCAATCCCAGGGAAAATAATGGAGTGGCTGATATGGGACTCAATTAATAAAGAACTAAAGGAGAGTAATGTAGTTAGTGCAAGTTGACATGGATTTAAGGAAAATAGGTCCTGTCAGACTAACTTGATATCTTTTTGATGGGATTAGAAGTTAGGATGTAAAAGTAACAGTATTGATGTAATATACTTAGACTTCTGTAAGGCATTTGACTTGGTAGTGCATGCCATTTTGATTAAAAAACTAGAATAATATAAAATTAACATGGCACAGAGTAACCAGATTAAAAACTGGCTAGCTGATAGGTCTCAAAATGTAACTGTAAATGGGGAATTGTGACTGAGCAGGTCTCTTTCTAGTGGGGTCCTGCAGCAATCTGTTCTTGGCCCTACACTATTTAACATCTTTACCAATGACCTGGCAGAAAACAAAATCACTGATAAAGTTTGCAGATGACACAAAAACTGGGGGAATGGTAATTAATAAAGAGGACAGGTCACTGATTCAGCACAATCTAGATCATTTGTTAAAGTGGGTGCAAGCAGACAGCATGAATGCGTTTTAATACAGTTAAATGTAAATGTGTACATCTGGGAACAATGACTGTCATCCATACTTACAGGATGGGAGACTCTACCCTGAGAAGCAGTGACTCTGACAAGGATTTGGGAGTCATGGTGGATGATCAGCTAAACATGAGCTCCCAGTGTGACACTGCAGCCAAAAGAGCTGATGCAACCCAGGAATTGTTATGGACTGGGATGTAAGGCAGTCCGGCCTCGGAGGCAGAGCAGGAGTCAGGCATCCAGGTTGAGGAACAAAGCTAAGGGTCAGCAGCAGAGTCAGCTGCCGGTTACCAGAGCCGGGGGGCAAGCCAGAGTCAGAAGTTGGAGGCCAGAGTAGGAGACAGGACTGGTAACTGAGAATGGAGGCGAGGCACAAGGGCAGAAGGAGAGAGGCAAGGATCAAGCATGGAGCAGGAGCACACTGAGAAAAGGAGTGAGGGCAGGAACCAGGAGCACACTGGGAACAGGAGTGAGGGCAGGAACCAGGAGCACACTGGGAAGAGGAGTGAAGCCAGGAGCACACTGGGAACAGGGGTGAGGGCAGGAACCAGGAGCACACTGGGAAGAGGAGTGAAGCCAGGAGCACACTGGGAACAGGAGTGAGGGCAGGAACCAGGAGCACACTGGGAACAGGAGTGAAGCCAGGAGCACACTGGGAACAGGAGTGAGGGCAGGAACCAGCAGCACACTGGGAAGAGGAGTGAAGCCAGGAGCACACTGGGAACAGGAGTGAGGGCAGGAACCAGGAGCACACTGGGAACAGGAGTGAAGCCAGGAGCACACTGGGAACAGGAGTGAGGGCAGGAACCAGGAGCACACTGGGAAGAGGAGTGAAGCCAGGAGCACACTGGGAAGAGGAGTGAAGCCAGGAGCACACTGGGAACAGGAGTGAGGGCAGGAACCAGGAGCACACTGGGAAGAGAAGTGAAGCCAGGAGCACACTGGGAACAGGAGTGAGGGCAGGAACCAGCAGCACACTGGGAAGAGGAGTGAAGCCAGGAGCACACTGGGAACAGGAGTGAGGGCAGGAACCAGGAGCACACTGGGAACAGGAGTGAGGGCAGGAACCAGGAGCACACTGAGAACGGGAGTGAGGGCAGGAACCAGGAGCACACTGGGAACAGGAGTGAAGCCAGGAGCCCACTGGGAACAGGAGTGAAGCCAGGAGCGCAGCAGAAATCAGGAACAGGGTTGGGTGCCGGGGCCAGGCACAAGCAGGGTCCAATGCAGCCACAACAGGAAACCACTTTGTTGCTCAAATGAACTTCCTCTGCCTCCTGGCTTCCATAGCGTGGTTAGACCAATAGGTGGAGCCAGGCGATCTGCCAATCGGAGCTCCGGCGGGAGATGTCTTGGCTGGGGCTACAGGCCTTGTAGCTTCTCAGCCCACCAGGTTTCAGCGAGACGGGGTGGAAGCCAGGATGTGGCAGCTGTCGGGAGATGCCCAGGGCTGGGTTCAAGGCTCAGGATATTACAGGGAGGCATAAACAGAGGAATTCTGAGTAGGAGCAGAGAGGTTCTTTTGTCTCTGTATTTGGCACTGGTGCGACCGCGGCTGGGATCCTCTGCCCAGGTCCGGGGCCCACCGTTCAAGGAGGACGTTGATAAATGTTAAAATTATGTTTTTAGTGAAAAACAATTGACTAAAGTAGATAATGGCAGCAGGGCCGTCCCTAGCTATTCTGGGGCCCTATGCAGGCCCCCCGCAGTGGGGCCCCAGGCCTCCGCAGAGGGGCGCGGCTGGCTTGGGGAGCAGGGAGGAACTGCCCCCCAGCACTCACCAGTGGCGCGGCTGGGTCTGGGTCGCTGCACTTCCCGCCCCCGGTGAGCGCGGACCCGGCCCTGCTGCAGTCCTCAGGGGCGGGAAGGGGCGGGGCTGGGGCGGAGCAAGGGCGGGAAGGGGCGGGGCTGGGGTGGAGCAGGGGTAGGGCATGGGCGGAGCAGGGCGGGGGCTTTGGGGAAGGGGTGGAGTGGAGGCAGGTCGGGGTGGAGAAGGGGCAGGAAGAGGTGGGGTGGGGGCGGAGCAGAGGCGGGGCCCTGGGGAAGAGCGGGGCAGGGGCTGAAGCAGCACACAGCTGTGCAGGGCACCAGGAAATGTGGGGCCCCAAATTTCATGCTGCCCTACACAGCTGCGTACTTTGCGTATGGGTGGGGACAGCCCTGAATGGCAGTAACACAGATTTTAAGCAGATTTTATATTTTACTGTATCTCTAATAAAGATAGTGTACAACGTATCAACCCTGTGTTTCTGATATCTGTGTTAAAGCTTTAGAACTGGTACCTCAAGGGTTGGGATGGGGAATATCTTGCTGTATTTCCTGATTGTTCTAAATTTACATATAAACTTTAAAAGTGGCTTTAATTGGAGTTTGTATAGATTCTTTTCTTTCTTAATATAACAATTAGAGACAGTGCTCCTGTCAGCTAATTCCTAAGTTGTTATATGCAAAAACCTTAGAGTTTTCATGTGCCTAAGGAGTCCCTGAAATCATGGTTAATGTTTCCTCTCCCCCTCCCCCCAAATCTGAAATGGTGCCCTGGGTGAGCCAGGAGGGCCGTGGGCTCTGGCAAGATGCAGGCCCCATGTGACAGTGCGAAGCCTTGAGCCACGTGCTGGGCACCAGGCATCGCAAGCTGCAGCAGCAGCAGAGAAAGGTGGCGATACACCAGAGACCAGGCCACCCCTACTTCTGCCCTGCGGCTGGTGGCGGCGTTGCCTTAATTTGTGCCAGGGCTGAGCTCTAGCCTCTGGCATCTCTTTCAAATTAAACACTGGGAGAGGCAGCAGGATCCAGAGGTGATGGGGCAGGGGGGAGCCCTGGGAGCCCGTGAGGGCCAGGAGTGATTCGGGGTGGGGTGGGGTGGGGAGGCAAAATACAAGTTCACCCAGGGTGCCATTTTCCCTGCGTGGAGGAAGGTTCAGGGGGGCGCCAGCAGCCACCTGGGGCTGATAGTGGGAGCTCACAAAATTGCAGCTGACAAACTTGTGGTGGAACCCACGACCATTTGATTTAGCTGGGATGATTTAGTGGGGGATTGGTCCTGCTTTGAGCAGGGGGTGGGACTAGATACCTCCTGAGGTCCCTTCCAACCCTGAGATTCTGTGATTCTGTGATATCCAGAGCAACAACTACCTTTCCAGCCTTTTTATAACAACGACTATTTTTCCTGCCTTCTGGTTCAATATCTCCTATCCTGTCCTTCCACACGCACCTGTGCAGTGCTTTTTCCGCTGGTGAATTTGAGATTTCTTCAAATTATGTGGCAAAAAATGGAGCGGTACTTGTTGCCAAAAGACGGTCGTGTTCCGAAACGAACGGCAGACGCTGGAACGACTAAAGTCAATACAGAGGGGGAAAAAATCTGCCAAAACAATAAAATATGAAGAATATTTGGATTTTGGTTTTACTTACATTGCATTTAATGGAGAAATTAGATTTCAATGTGTGGCGTGTGCAGTAACGTTAGCAAACGATCGCCTGAAGCCAACAAAATGAAGATGCCGTTCAGAAACGAAACTTGGCGATCTGGTAGGAAAGAGAAGAGGGGTTTTTTTGACAGAAAACTGTTATGTTCTGCGTGGTTAATGAGGTGGTGGGAAAAGGTTGTTTACTTCTGTCACCGATCCACAGGCCCGGTGCTCTGGAACAGCCCTTGGAGGTGAGCCAGACCACCCTTAGGCTCTCACTCTTTCACAAGGGCTAGCCACTTGGCTTCATCACCTCCTTGGACCGAACCTTGGAGCCTTCAGCACCCCTGCCTCACACCATGAGCTACCTTCAGCAAGTCCGCCTGAGCTGGAGACCTGAGAGAGACTTGTATACCCAAAGAGAGCCATGCAGCCCCACCTTCCACATCTGCAGTGACTCTCAGCCGGCATTGTAAAAGCAGTAGGGTTTATTAGATGTTTGGAACACAGAGTAAAAAGTCCTTGGCTAGCAAAGAGAACAGAAAGTTACAGCATGGGCCATCTTGTTCAGCCAAGAGTCCTCTTGTCCCAATTCAAAAAGTCTCCAGCTTCCATCAGCCCACACTTAACACCCCCCTACCTGGCTCCTCCTCAGTCCTTTGTTCTTGTTCCTGGGCAAACATGGCTGGTTTCCTGCAGAAGGGTGGTATGACATTGCACTCCATAATGTTTTATGGAAATATGCTTATGAGTGTAAATATGATGTAACTGGAATATGCTTCATGCAAAAGGTCTCTTGTAAGGTGCCATTACAAAGGTTATAACCTACTCAATATATTCCTCCTATTTGTATGAATGTATCATTCTTGTACCTGAAGCTAGAAATATGAAGTATAACTCTGAGGTCCTATTGTAATTATGCAAAGCGTGGGCCATTAATGGTGGTTTAGAATCCTGATGGCTCCCATTGACTAGGAGAATTGACTGTAAATGGCTCTGTTTACCTGCAAGCCTGCCTGTGTACGTGTAGGCCAGCCTGTGGCTAATGAAGAATGAGGTCTTACAGTGACATGTGACCATGTCACCTGATACTGAAATTCAGCTTAAACTCTTTGACCGAACTAGTCACAAGTGGGCCATCCATGTGGCTAGTTGCACTGTCTTCTCAGACTGTCCATGGATATGGGGCCCAGGCCTCAGACACTAGGTGTTGGTCACACCTGTTTCTCCAGGTCTCTGAAAAGAGTAAACAACCTTTTCCCACCACCATGCTACACATAGGGGAAACTGAGGCACGTGCAGTAGTCATACAAAATATTACAAAAAATTCCCACTCCATCACACTGAACCATGAAAGGACCTTCCAGGGACTGTTTACTTTCTTAAGAGCCTTTGGTGTGGGACCTGGTCAAAGGCTTTCTGAAAGTCCAGGTACTCTACATCCACTGGATCGCCCTTCTCCATGAGTTTGTTGACCCCCATCAAAGAATTCTAGTAGATTGGTGAGGTATGATTTTCTTTGCAAAAGCCATGTTGACTCTCCCCAGCATATTGTGTTTATCTGTGTGTCTGATAATTCTGTTCTTTACTATAGTTTCAACCCATTTGCCTGACACTGAAGTTAGATTTACTGTCCTATAATTTCCAGGATTGTCGCTGGAGCCTTTTTTTTTTTTTAAATCAGCATTACATCCGCTATCTGCATGTCATCTGGTACAGAGACTGATTTAAGCAATAGGTTCCCTATCACAGTTAATAGTTCTGCAATTTCATATTTGAGTTCCTCCAGAACTCGGGTGAATACCATCTGGCCCTAGTGACTTAATACTGTTAAATTTATCAGTTTGTTCCAAAACCTCTTCAATCTGGGACAGTTCCTCAGATGTGTCCCCGAAAAAAGAGTGGCTCAGGTGAGGGAATCTCCCTCACATCCTCGGCACTGAAGATGGCTGCACAGAGTTCAGTTAGTGGCTCTGTAATGGCCGTCAGTCTTCCTTCAGTGCTCCTTTAGCACCTCGATCCTCCAGTGGCCCCACGGGCTGTTTGATAAGCTTCCTGCTTCTGATTTTCTTAAATAAAAAAAATAGCTGTTAATTTTTCTGTCTTTTGCTACCTGCTCTTCAAATTCTTTTTTGGCCTGCCTCGTTATACTTTTACACTTGACTTGCCAGAGTTTATGCTCCTTTCTATTTTCCTCAGTAGTACTGCAGCCTGTTCTGCTTCGGGGGGGGGGGGCGGGGGGGTTCCTTGTCTGCCTGGGTCCTCTCCATCCCAGCCATCTTATCCACCACCCCCTTACACTCCCTGCCCGGTCCATAGTCACCACTGCCATGTCTATCTTGACAGTCCTTGACCTAGCCTGGTTCCCAGGAATACCCTTCCTATCCCGCCATCTTCTAAGGGGGCACTGCCTTTTTATATAACCCTCCTCATGGCGCCAAAAGCCAACCCTTTGCTTCTCTTTGGCCATGGGACTCCCATTGTCCTTCCCTTGCTCAGCCCCTTCCCGTGGGCTAGCCCTGACCCTACAACTCATGTAAGGTCACTCCTTCTGCACATGCCCCGGTTGCCCACAGGCCCAACATGCCCATCCCTGCTCTGTTCTCTTCACAGGTGGGATTCTCTTGGGCTCTCACTCCTTCCCACTCTCTGGGTGGGGCTTCTATCCCCCATCCCAGTAGGGGCACTCCCTCTTCAGGAGTCTGTGTTGCCCCTAGGCATAACATGGCCCTACCCTGGGGCTTAGCTTCTCCTCTCGCTCACTGCGGCTCCCAGGGACCCCTTGCTGCAGGAGTTTGAGGAGATACAGCTGCTGCTCAGCTAGCTGTGCCATATAGGCCGCCAAGTACTCCTGTGCCTCCCACTGTCTCTGTTGGGTTTCAAGTACCTGAAGCAGCAGGGCCTGATGCCACCTTTGCTGCTGGTCAGCCCCTTCCTGCAGGGGCACCGGCTCTGGGGTCCAGCCTGGGAATGCACAAGAACCCTCAGCAAAGAAGGCTTCTGCATACCTAGGCTCCATTGTCTCAACCTTCAGTGTCCCTCAGTCTCTCAAATTCCTGTAACGGGCAATTGTCCCCACAGTCCTCCCCTTATAGCAGGGGTGACCACGTACCCATGCGCTCCACCACGTGCAGCTCCGCTCATCACACTGGCACCTCCTGCTGGTCGTCTTGGGGATTAGCTCTGCAGGTCGGTACACCCACTCCCAGTGGTGCCTCACCTACTGTCACTTCTGCTCCTGGACTCATGTCACTCCAAGGACTGTGGCATTCTCTTCATGACACAGCCCAACCGCCATGCTGGGATCTGTGCTCCCCACTTCCAGAGGTGAGTGTTGCAGTCCAACTGTCCCACCGTCCCACCATTTCCCCATAGCCCCAGCACCCTCTTCGCCCTTGCCTCAGGGCCTCAGCCTGCAACTCCCAGCAGACAGCAGGAGCTCTTCTTTAGCTCCTCTAGTCCCTGTTAGCAGCACTGCTCTGGCCAGCGTGCTAGCTTCTTTCTTTCTTTCTGCCTGCCAGGCACCCAGTTCTCCCTCCTTGAGCTCCAGGGAGTAACTGCCCCACTCTCCCCTGTGGCTCTTCTTATATGTGCCTGCTGAGCCCTGATTGGCTGTTCCTTGCACCCCCTCTCCTATGGGCTGCTTCCTGCACAGCCTCCCTAAGGCCTATTAACCCCTTGCATGCCAATGTGGGATGTATGCCACATCACACAGGGTCAAAGCTGGGTAGGCACTTGATCACATTTGTCCTGTGCAGTGTTGTGTTGGGTTCATGCGCTAAAGGTCTCGCTCTCCAGTGGTCAGAGAAGGGTGAAGGACAGGACAGGGCAGGGGCAGAAAAGCAGGGATGCTGCAGGGAGAGGGAGCAGAGTTGCATGAGGGGCATTGCAGGAGATGGGCCAGAGGGATGCCGAAAAGGGAGAGGCAATGAATGACGGGAGAGCAGGCTAAGAAGGTGATGGTGAGGGAGGTTATGGTCCACAGCAACAGTAGGGTTGCCACCTTTCTCATTGCTGGTAACTGGACCCCTGAGGCCCCACCTCCTGCCTCACCTCTTGTCCCCCAGGCCCAGCCCCATCGTTAGCTCCTCTCCCCCATCACTCACTGGATCGTCACTCGCTGGATCATCTCAAGGAGCCAGCCTGTAGGTAGGAGGCAGCCCCAGCTGAGCAGGGGCTGACACGGGCTAATGACTCGGTGCCTTCCCCCACCCCGTGGTAACCGGACTTTTTTTAGCTGCTATTTAGGACTGCCAGGTGCCCGGGTTTTGACCAGAAAGTCCGGTCAAAACCTAGCCACCTGGCAACCCTTAATGGCACCAGACACAGAAGCCAAAAACCAGGCTGCCCAGGTAAAATCCAGACAGGTGGCCACTCTAAGCCCCAGGAGTGAGGGCATGAGAAAGTCAGCGCAGCCTGGAGCTGGTGACCGAGAGAAGAACTCCCAAGGGAGGCCGGTGGTGACGGGGCTGTGAAGCTACCGGGGGCAGGGGGAGTATGCCAACCGGCCCTGGCACTCAGCTGCCCTGTTGCGGGGCTGGCGTGAGTCAGGGGACCTCCCAGCTGTGCCTGCAGCGGGGGTGGCTCCCGCCTGGTGCTCGGCTCCTTGCAGCTGCTGAGCGAGCGGCAGCCGGAGGCAGCGGGTCAGAGGGCAGTGCCGGCACAGCAGGGCCCTGCGAGGAGCCTGGGGACACAGCTGGGAGCAGAGGCCATGGGGAAGCGTTGCTGCGGGGGGTCACCACGGGCCTCCCCTCCCCTTCCACTGGCTGTCAGAAAAACAGGCTGTGTTGACAAAGCCGGCGCTGTCCCCGCTGTCCGGGGCTCTTCCTGGAAGCGGCTGCGGAGAGCAGGCCGAGGCTCATTTAGCTTGTTACCGATGCTGGGGAAGTGCATCGAGTGGACGTTTCTCCCGCAGATTAAAAAGCTTTCAGTGAAGTCCGAGGCCGCCTCCCTCATTACTGCATTAATGTCTTCCCCGAACCCACTCCTCCCCACAGAACATCCGCAGCACTGGCCGAAAACATCCCTAATGAGCCCGGGACGCCGGGGCCACGCAGGGCGGAGCAGGAATTAGCCATGCCCTGGGCTGCAGGCAAACTGTGGAAGTCGCAGGCATTCTGCATTCCTGGACAATGACCCCTGGCTTTTGCTCATCGACCCACGGTGTTAAGGCCAGATCACATGGTCTGGGCCCCAGAACACAGAGGCCAGAGTCCACCCAGCAATTCCCGCTTTGGAGAATTCCCCAGGGACACAGCAGGCCCAGTAACTGGCACTCCAGCGAGGGACTATTTGTACTAGGAGGGCAAGGGCTTTTCTGAGTCCCATCTCTCTCCCTCATGGTGGGGGCAGCACAGGAAGGCTCTTCTCCCACACTCCAAGGAGCCACCTCAGGGCTGGGGGAGCAGCAGTTCCCAGCCAGCTGCAGCTCTGGGTGGCATCTCTTGCTCATCCACTGGGAAAGCAGGAGCTTGGCTGGACAGGCTGTCCCTTGGCACATGGAGCATCTCTGATTGGCTGCTCTTCCTCAGGAAGTGGGGAAATGGGGAAGTGCAGCCAATCAGAAGGGATTTCCCTAGAGCCGCACAGGTGGATCCCACTGCAGAAGGGTCTGAAGACATTTAAGGTGGCAGGTGTTTCTGCTCCCTGATCCCCAGTAGTTGCTCACCCACTGACGGCCCTCAGCTCGGGTTCCAGCCCCGTCTCCAGCCCAGCCCAGCCCCACAGCTCCCGTCCCTGCAAAGCAGCCGCGCGTTAGGAACGAGGAGCTCTGTGTTAAGCTGCTCCTTGCTGTGCCTTCCTGCATAGGGTCCTGCCCTCCTTTCCTCAGCAAAGGCCACAAGAAGCTAGCCAAAAGCCACTTCTCTGCTGCCAGACTCCCAGCCCAGCCATGCCTTAGGCCAGGGCATGGCACTTGGCATGTGTGTGGGTGGCCATGACAATGGGAGGTCATCCACGTCCCCCTCATCCTGCTGGGCCATTCTGCAGCGTTTGAGTCTGCTGATCGACAAACATCCCTGCTTGTGCAGGCCAGCCTTCATCCTGCTCACCCACACAACAGCTATGTTCCCAGACAAACTATGTTAGCAGGGAGGTAAGGTCGAGAGCCCATGCCTCTGACTTAGGTACATTACAGGGGGGCTGTAATTATCCCAAAACAAGCGTTTCAAACCCAGGGAATTCAGTTCTGGGTAACCTGAAAGAAACCATGTGAAGGATGTAAATGCACTCTGCCCCGCAGTGCACTAGTCATAGAATGACAGTATATTACTGCCGGTGGTCCCACATTAGAACAAAGTAAGTGTTAAACACAGTTTGCTTCATTTCTTTTCCTTCGTGGTGTTGCTAGGGGAGAGGACTAAAGCCACACATCGTCTTTCCAAAAGGTGGCCACTGTCCCCTAATCTTCCCAATAGAAGTGAAACCAAGCTGCCCTCAGGGAAGAAAGTGGTCCCAGTGTTTGTACAGCGCCTAGCACAATGGAGCCCTGGTCTGTGACTAGGGCACCTAGATGCTATGGTACAACAAATAAATAACAATGCCGGTATTAATGTGCTGTCAGGAAGCACTATGTGGAGCAAGGGAACGTAGGCAGCAGCTGTCTTTGCTAAGGGAGCAGTATTGCAAACTCCAGAAGCACAAGTTAGACCCCAAAACCTGTAAGTCTGGCTTAAAAATCAAGAAAATTTTAAAAATTACAAAAAGTGGGCTCTTTTCATTGGCCTTCTGGTCTCAGATCCTGGAGGGTTACACTGGGGTGATCTTTCCAAGCTATTTTCTGCCACCTGAAGGCTAGAAACTCACTTTAAGCAAAATGCAAGTAGAAATTCTCGTTTGACTCCTGGAGCTGGGGCTTGGGAAAAAAACCCAAATATTGTGAGACTTGCAGTGTGAGAGTCAGCAACACTGGGCCTCAGACCCCTTGAAAACAATAGATGGTGGAAAACCAGTGAGTTTCTCTGAAAGAGAACACCGCTCACCAGAACCTGCTGAAGGCAAAACTTCCAGTTATGAAGAATAACAGCAAAAAATGACCATGAATCATGATTTTGCCTCAGTCTGGGAAGGATATGCTATTCTTCAGACGTAACCAGCTCAAGCCAGGACCGGCCCCTCCACGCTGAAGCAGCCGGTTGAGGTAATGAGCTAACAGGAGCTGATGCATCAGCAACACGCAGATGACACCCAGCTGTCTATCCCCCTTACATCACCTGTTAGCGGCACCAGGTCCCAGCTTCCCAAATGTTGGGGACTTCAGAAATCACTGCAGCCAAGTACTAGCCCTATGGCCTGACAGACCCCTCGCTTTCCACCGCCAGAACCTTCCCCCGTGGCTGAGCTCCAGCGGAGAAACGGCCCTGGCTACAAACCAGGAGACTTGTATCTCCAGGAGGCTGAACTTTCCCAAGTGGCCACCTGCCCCCCACCCCCTGTCTGTGCCCTGGGGGGGGTGGATCCCCCCTTCCTGGCCCCACCCCAGAACGTGGAGTTGGTTAAACTTAAACTCTGAATGCCAGAAAGCACAGAAATAAGGCACACACCATCCTGCATCTGTGTGGGGAATCCCCTGAGGGCAACTCTTCCTTAGCTGTTCTTGGGAGATAATGGCTGCAGTGATACTGGTTTGTTTGTGTTTCTACCGTGCATGACCTTGGTGCGACTCTTGGCGCCCACATCCTGGCCCCCTAACTTGTCTGTGTCACTAGATGCTGTAGCTGAGTGGCTGCCTCGTCAGCTGTCCCAGGGGTCCTCTGGTGCCTCTCTCACCAGGATGTGGTTTCTTGTCACGGTGGTTTGACTTGTTCTCTCACCGTTCCTGCAGCTGCTGTGCAGTGTGTGTGCCATGTGACATGAAGAGCTGCACGGAGCGGGCCCGGGCCTGCTCTGGGGGTATTTCTGCAGTCCAGTAACGCTGTCCAGGGGTCTCTATCGTGCCTTTTTGAACAGTTTCTCGGCAGTTAGGAGAGCCACTCCTGCGTTGCCATTAGACTGACTGCGACGCAGGGAGCGTGTGATCTATTCAGTTCTGCTGAGGCGACAGACTCTGCACATTCCCAACAGGCCAACAGCCTCGGGAGTTCCACACTCGAAACGCGCAGCTGTGCAGGACGCTGCTGCATGTAGCGTAAGGGATCTGGTTCCCAAGAACCCAAACAGCGCTCAGCCGTCACCAGGGAGACATGATCTCCCACTGCACAGCAGTCCACACCTAGCTTCATCAGGTATTGCGTGCATCACGAGTAATTCCTTTTGCTGAACTGCAAGGAACCCATTGCAGAGACTGCACTGGCTTATGAAATCATAGAATCATAGAATATCAGGGTTGGAAGGGACCTCAGGAGGTCAGCTAGTCCAACCCCCTGCTCAAAGCAGGACCAATCCCCAATTAAATCATCCCAGCCAGAGCTTTGTCAAGCCTGACCTTAAAAACTTCTAAGGAAGGAGATTCTACCACCTCCCTAGGTAATGCATTCCAGTGTTTCACCACCCTCCGAGTGAAAAAGTTTTTCCTAATATCCAACCTAAACCTCCCCCACTGTAACTTGAGACCATTACTCCTTGTCCTGTCCTCTTCTACCACTGAGAATAATCTAGAACCATCCTCTCTGGAACCACCTCTCAGGTAGTTGAAAGCAGCTATCAAATCCCCCCTCATTCTTCTCTTCTGCAGACTAAACAATCCCAGTTCCCTCAGCCTCTCCTCATAAGTCATGTGTTCCAGTCCCCTAATCATTTTTGTTGCCCTTCGCTGGACTCTCTCCAATTTATCCACATCCTTCTTGTAGTGCGGGGCCCAAAACTGGACACAGTACTCCAGATGAGGCCTCACCAATGTCGAATAGAGGGGAACGATCACGTCCCTCGATCTGCTGGCAACGCCCCTACTTATACATCCCAAAATGGCCTTCTTGGCAACAAGGGCACACTCTTGACTCATATCCAGCTTCTCGAAATCTTTCACTTCACTGCTCATGTTGGGCCAAAACAGGGCTTTCTGCGGCCTTGCTTCAGTACAACGACGCCTGGGGTGAGCATTTCAGGATGCATGTCTTTAGGCATAGGTGCCAACTCTGTGCGTGCTCCGGGGCCCAAGCACCCATCAAAAAAAAAAAAAAGGCAGCATTCAGCACCCACGAGGCACAAGTAGGTGCAGGAGCATGTGCATGGTGCCCAGTGAAAGGGAAAGGTGGAAAGCTCCCACCGGCAAACCCAAAAGTCAGTGCCTGTGGTTTTGGGCATTTTGACCCGACTGCCTTTCTAGGGAGTGCCATTTGGTACGGAGTTCTTCGCTGGCTGACCGATATTCACCAATACAGTACTAAGTGGCTTCTCTTCTTTCTTCTCATTGGCCAGACCGGACAGTCTCTACGCAAAAGAATAAATGGACACAGATCAGACATCAAGAATTATAACATTCAAAAACCAGTTGGAGAACGCTTCAGTCTCCCTGGGCACTCAATTACAGACCTAAAAGTCGCAATTATTCAACAAAAAAACTTCAAAAATAGACTCCAACAAGAAACAGCAGAACTGGAATTAATCGGCAAACTGGACACCATTAAATTAGGCTTGAATAAAGACTGGGAGTGGATGAGTCATTACACTAACTAAAACTATTTCCCCATGCTAATTTCCCCCTACTGTTACTCACACCTTCTTGTCAACTGTTTGAACTGGGCCAGCCTGATTATCACTACAAATGTTTTTTTTCCTCCTGCTGATATTAGCTCACCTTAATCGATTGATCTGTTAAGAGTTGGTATGGCAACCCCCATTTTATCATGTTCTCTGTATATCTATATCTTCCTACTGTATTTTCCACTGCATGCATCTGATGAAGTGGGCTTTAGCCCACAAAAGCTTATGCTCAAATAAATTTGTTAGTCTCTACGGTGCCACAAGTACTCCTCGTTCTTTCTTGGAGTGCCATCCTGGAGAGCTTGCTGGAAGTGCTCTATCTGTGCAGATAGGTCTCTGTGTCTGCAGAAGCCCCTGGGCTGTCACATGAAGGAATTCTACTTGGCTGAGGTGTTCAGACTCCTGATGAAACTCCTCCTCTTGGTGTATTGTGAGGATTTCATATTCAAGGGAGTCAGCATCGCTGTGTGTTGTGTTCCTGCTGCTCCGACCATCGCAGACCCGTTTGCATTGTGCACACATGCGATGGTTTGCATTGTAGCTGACATGCTTTGGGAGATGTTCTGGAACTGATAACAACAGCTTTTGGAAGATGGGCTCTGCAGATCTGTGGCTTGTGCCCACGTGGCTTAGATCACGTCCCAGGAGGGACTAGTCAGACTTTAGTGCATTCAAAATGGCTAGGCGTTCCTTGTCTGCGTGAGCACACTTTGGCTCTGGCACAAACAGTGTCCTAGTAGCAAAGGCTACAGACTGGCCATCTGACTGGCCAGAATAACACTGCTCCAGACTGGCCAGTAATAACATTGCTCCCAGTCCATGTTCACTGCATCCCACGTGATAGTTACAGGTTCCTTTACATCATACTATGGCAGGACCAGTTGGCTAATCACTACCTTTTGGAGCTGTTCGAAATTCCCAGCACCAACTAGCACTTTCATTGATCAGCCTCCTTGTGGGTTCACTGAGCAGGGAGGTGTGTCGGGAACTCAGACAGATCATTAGCAAATCCCCCAGAGCTGTGTGTGTCTTGCACGTTGTGTACACAGGGCACATCCGGAACTGCCCAACCCTTCCCTCTCCTGTCAGGAGTCCAATACACAGCGCAGCTGACAGGCAGTCTCACGGGTTTCTTATCTGGTGTGGGATTCACCAAGTGCACTCTGTATCAGGTTATGATCCTGATCAGGAGAGTCTGCACAACCAAATGCTAATCTACACCAACCCCTCTAGCCCCATTAGAGCTGCGTGGCGACATCGCGGGCACACTTCTGGGACAAGAGAAATGCCAAATGACATTTGCAGTCATCTCTGTCTGCCAGAACAAGCCTAGAAAGTCACCCGAGCTTTCTTAAGCAAGTTTTACCTGCCTGAAACAACCTTTGGCACCTAAAACGGAACACATCTTAACTTTGTGAGTCTGGGCAGGATCTCTTCTTCATCTGTTGGAAAGGGGTAATGGAACACTGAAGAGCTTTGCAGAGGGGGAAGGGGTCAACACGTACACAGAAGAGACCTGTTTCTTAATAGCTACCATATTGCTGTTCCTGTCTGTTGGTCTTGTAACTTTTTTTAAAACTCCCATCTCCACAAGCTTGACAAAGTGTTTTAATTTTCTTCTTCAAAGGAATCACTACTCTGCTGGGTGGTTGTTATAGCAGTTTCACCCCAGGGTTGATTTCCAAGTGCAGGAAGGTATCCAGGAAGGTATCCACACCCTTGAAAACCATCCCCAGATGGGCTGTGCTATTTGTCTCCTTGGGAGAGGCCTGTGGCTGGAACGGTCTATCGCATTGTGTGTCAGTCCATCATCCGCCTTCCTCTGTAGCATGGGGCACGGGTCACTTGCTGGAGGATTCTCTGCTCCTTGAGGTCTTTAAACTACAATTTGAGGACTTCAATAGCACAGATATAGGTGTGAGGTTTTTTTGTAGGAGTGGTGGGTGAAATTCTGCGGCCTGCGTTGTGCAGGAGGTCAGACTAGATGATCATAATGGTCCCTTCTGACCTAAATATCTATGAATCTATGAATCCGCTACCTGGAAAAGCCCCAACTTTCCATGCAATTCTGCTGTGCACAGAGGTGCTCGTGGCATTTCAGCGATTTCAGTCTAGTTTGTGGTGTTTGCCCTTGTCTGGACCCATCAGTTCGAGCTGCTTGGAGATTTTCTGATTGAACAGATGCTTGCTGGAAAACGCTAGCTTGTCCAACCCAACGTTTCTCATGAAAGCAAGTTGGGTTCAATGAACTTTTTCTGAATCACAGGCAGGATCCCAATGGAATCTGGCTGGCTGCAGAGCAGCCCCGCCACGTCATCTGCCCCAGGGACCACAAGGTTCTAGGGGCCTTGGCTCCAGGGCAGCCCCACTCTTTCCCAGCTCCTGGCTGTGGAGTTGGGAGCCTGAAGGCCCTGGGGGCTGCCAGGTTCCCTGCTGTGAAGCTGTGAGCCTAGAAGCCCTGGGAGACCTAGCTGGAGCCTGGACTCTCAGGACTTCCAGGCACCCAGCTCTGCAGCAGGGAAACTGGAAGCCCAGGGATCCCCAACTCTAGCTGGGGTTCAGCTCCTGGCTCTGCAGCAGGGAGTCTAGAAATCTTGGGGCCTCTGGGGGCTTCCTGTCATGGAGCTGGGAGTCGGAAAGTCCTGGGACGGGCTCCCAGCGTCTGAGACTCTGGGGCAGCTAGCCAGCCCCCAGGCCCCCAGCCTCCGGGCCCCTTGCTCTCTGGGCTGCGGGACCCAGGCGCTTGGAAGCCCTGGGGCCCCCTGCTCGGGGGCAGTCCACAGCGCAGGGCTGCCGCTCGCTGAAACTCTCGTGAATGTGACTCAGCACCTGCCTGCCCCTGGGGCGCGATCGGCCCCCCGGGGCTCAGGGCGGGGCGGGGGAGCCGCTGGCCGCCCGGGCCTGCCGGATCGGGGCCGCTCCAGGGGCCGCGGGACCAGCCCCCGGCTCTCTGCGCAGCCCCGCGGCAGGGGGCGGGCTCGGCTCGGCTCGGCTCGGCTCCGCCCTGCCCGGGACTGCGCCGAGCGGCGCCCGCAGGAGCCCCCCGAGCGCCCGGCCCCGGCCCCGCCGGCCCCGGCCCCTTTCCGCGGCGCCGCCCGCCGGGCTCCTGACGTCAGCGCGGGGACCCAGCCCAGCCTGCGGCGCGGGGCGCAGCCCGACCGGGAGCCGGGTAAGTCGGGGGCGGCCCGGGCCGCTGCGCCCCGCGGTGCTGCCGGGCCCCGGCGCGGGGGGCTCCGTGGCGGGGCCGGGGCCTGCTCGGCCGGTGCAGACAGACCCGGCCAGTCCGGGCTCGCCCGGGGCTCCGCGCTGCTGCTCGCGCCTCTCCCTGGGGCCGGGCCCCCCCGGGCTGCCTGCCGGGCTGCCCGGCCCCGGAGCGGGAGGGGAGCCGCAGGGCAGGGCTGGGCTGGGCTGGGCTGGGAGCCCGGCTCTGGGGGCAGCGCCCCAGGTCCCTCCTGGGGGCTGTGCTCGGGGCGCGTAGCCGTGTCCGGGCGCGCTGCGGGGCTGGCGGGGCGCTTGCTCGGAGAGAGCCGCCCCCCCCGCCCCGGAATCGCTGCCCCCCCCCCTCCCCCCGGGCCCTGGTTCTCCCAGCAAGGCGCTTGCCCAAGTCCTGACCCAGCTTGTGCGATGCGCTGGGCTGCTGGCGGGGCCCGGGGCCCAGCCTGTCGGTCAGCCCGTCCCAGGGGGTGCGGTGCCCTTGCCCGCCCCCTTATTCGTGTGCTGGCGAGGGAAATCTGCTGGCCGGACGCCAGGAAGCCCCCCTCCCCGTAGCGGGTGCCCTGTGTGCCAGCACGATGGGCCCAGGGAGCCCGCCACCCAAAGGTGGGCACGCTGCCAGCCCAAGGAGCCGTGGCGGTTCTGTGGCAGGCCCTACCCCACACGTTGTTCCCGGGGTCCTGCCCCCAGGCGACAGCCCACCCATCCCGGGGAACCCCAGTTCCCTGACACGCAACTGTGATGCTGGGGGTGGGTCAGAGCCCCAGGGCGGCGAGGGATTTCCACAGCCCCCTCCCCTCTGTCTGCAGGAGGCAGCTGTGCCGTGACCCTGTGCTGGGCTCGCTCCCCTTCCTCTCCCAGTGACCCCAGAGCCCCAGGTGACCCAGGCTGTGCCCAGGCCATGGTCCTTGACAACAGCTGTGGTGTGGATGGGTTAGGGTACTGTGCAACGGGCCACTTCCCCCACCCGCTAGCCCCTGGCTCCCAAGTGCAGGCCCTGGCCCTGTGAACACCCCCACTTAGCGTGACGCTACCTGCCCCTGCTGTTGGCAGCCCGGCGTGACCTGTCTGGCACCGGGGTGCTCACTGCCTTTAGCCCTGAGTCTGAAAACACCTGGCTGCCCTGCACACCAAGGGGCCGGGCCTGGCCTGGCAGGGCTGAGGGGTGTCAGCAGAGCTGTGAGCGTACCTGGGGAGGGCACGGCTGGGGTAAGGGGGGGCTGCAGGTTAGGACTAAGGAGCATTGACGGGTGGGTGGGCAGGCCCCAGGATTAAGAATAGTTGGGGTGGAATTAGGGGGCATCCAAAGAGCTCGGATTGTGGGCCGAGCTGGGGGCGGGGGGCCCAGTGCCGGGGTCTTAGGGGAGCTGCAGGTCGGCAGTGAGGGGCAGCGGCAGAGCTGCCACCGCCCCCCTCCCCTCTGCTGCCACAGCTCGCTCACACCAGCGGTTTGGTTGGGGAAAATATTGAAAGCCCCCCCCGGCCCTGGAGTGACCACGCGGCCTGGGCCCCTGCTCCCTGGGGCTGCAGCTGGAGCAAAAACATGCCGAGGTGCCTGGATAGGGGAGCTCCTTTAAACGCCCCCGTCCATTGGCACTTGCAGGGGGGGAAGATTCTTGCACCCACACCCCTCCCCCAGTGGCACCTGGCCAGCACTGTGCCTCACGTGAATCAGTAACACCCCCGTGGTGTGTGGGGCTGGGGCTGCCCCCCAGCCTGGTTGGGGGAGCCTCTGGGCCAACGTGCTGTGCAGGTGCTGGAAATCCCATCCCAGCGTGGCTACGTGCAGACGGCTGGCTGGGGAGCTTGGGGCAGTTATAGGCTCAGCGCAGAGGGGAGAAGAGGCCCCATCAAGGTGTGACTCCATGGGAACCCAGAGCAAGAGCTCAGGCCTGGTCCGAGCTGGGCAGCAGCCCAGTGCCGGCAGCATGGGGGCACCTGGCCACATGCCGTCCTACACAGGCCATGGGTATGAGCACACATCGCACAGGCAACCTATGGGACTCCTTGCTGGGGATGTTGTGAAGGCCAGAAGTATAAATGGGTTCAAAAAAGAATTAGATACGGTCATGGAGGACAGGTCTAGCAATGGCTGTTAGCCAAGATGGTCTGGGACACAATCCCATGCTCTGGGAGTCCCTAAACCTCTGACTGCCAGATGCTGGGAATGTTCTGTTCATTCCCTACGGGGTGCCTCTTATGACCCCGGGCAGCTCCTTGCACTGTGAGAGTCAGCAACACATGGCGTGTGAGAGAACCAGGATCTCTGTGAAGGAGAGCTGGGCTCCGTCTGTGCAAGTGTAGGCCAGGGGGGTGGGGTCCCGTTGCTCAGGGCACTCTGGGGGTGAAGGGCTGTGCACATGGATGGGTGTGGGGCTGAAAAGGTCAGGGTTCCCCATGTGCTCAGTGGGGTGTTTGGGGAGTGGGCTGCCTGGTGCCCTTTGTGCTCAATGGAGTGTTTGGGGAGTGGGGTTCCCCCTGTGTTCAGTGGTGTTTGGGCAGGGAGTGTGCCTGCTGCCCCCTGTGCTCAGTGGCTTCTCTGTTGTGCCCAGCCTCCCCGATGCCCGGCCCCCTGTGACACTCCGGTGCAGCCATGGCGGGGGCCAAGGGCTGCTACGAAGGGAAGATCGCCGGCCTGTACGACCTGGAGCGCACGCTGGGCAAGGGCCACTTTGCCGTGGTCAAGCTGGCGCGGCACGTCTTCACGGGGGAGAAGGTGGCGGTGAAGGTGATCGACAAGAGCAAGCTGGACGTGAGCGCCGCGGGGCAGCTGCTGCAGGAGGTGCGCTGCATGAAGCTGGTGCAGCACCCCAACGTGGTGCGGCTCTACGAGGTCATCGACACCCACTCCAAGCTCTACCTCATCCTGGAGCTGGGGGACGGCGGCGACATGTTCGACCACATCATGCGGCACGAAGGCGGGCTGGCCGAGGGGCGCGCCAAGCACTACTTCGCCCAGATCGTCCACGCCATCTCCTACTGCCACAAGCTGCACGTGGTGCACCGCGACCTCAAGCCCGAGAATGTGGTCTTCTTCCGGGAGCAGGGCGTGGTCAAGCTCACCGACTTCGGCTTCAGCAACCGCTTCCAGCCCGGCAAGATGCTCACCACGAGCTGCGGCTCGCTGGCCTACTCGGCCCCCGAGATCCTGCTGGGGGACGAGTATGACGCCCCAGCCGTAGGTAAGTGACCAGGGCCGCCTGCTTCTGGCTCCTGCCAGGTTGTTTGGGTGAGGCTGGCACAGCCCAGAGCGCTGAGCGGGCACGTCTGTGAGGGTTGGTGATGGGAGGGTGGGGAAGCGCCATGGGCATGCATGGTGCATGTCCCGCATTCTCATTACCAGTGTGTGTATAAGGCTCCAGTCAGCCTGGGACCTGAGCATCCCGCGCAAGTTTATGGACATCCCCTCCCAAGGTCCTTGCAAGGCAGGGGCAGCTATCCCGTGGCGGGGAGGGGGCCTGAGGCATGCAGAGGCTAATGTAGCATGGGCAACAAGGGAGGAATTTGAGATTGGCTATGATTGGTGTCACTCCTCCCTGTGGGAGGAGTCACATGACAGGGATGTTAAAGTCACTGGTTACAGCCTGCTTCAGAGTAACAGCCGTGTTAGTCTGTATTCGCAAAAAGAACAGGAGGACTTGTGGCACCTTAGAGACTAACAGATTTATTTGAGCATAAGCTTTCGTGAGCTACAGCTCATTTCAACGGATGCATCCGATGAAGTATTAACTGGGTCAGTGTATTAATGATGTGTTCAAGGCAGGATACTGGGTGACGTCTGTTATAGAGACCAGTCGGACAAGGGAGCAGGATGAGCAGCTCCTTAAAAATCCCCCTCGATGTGTAGAAAGAAAGACAGTGTTATCGGGGGGGATTTCATTGTTGGGGTGGGGGTAGGGGGAGACATGCTGGAGCTTTCATGCTGCCACTAGTAAGATATCCTTGAAAGGTTCTAAAAATTATACATGACTTTCTAACTCAATAATTCTTGCAACCAACTTGGGGTCATTCCTCATACGGATGAATTGAGCATAGAATTAAATGTGATGGTTGCCTAGGTGTAAGCGATCATGACTTTAATGTTATTGGCTAGGTGTAGACCGAATATAGTCCCGCCCAGGAATATATATATATATATATATACACACACACACACACACACACACATATACATACGTACATACTTGGTTCTTTAAAAGGGCCAACTTCCCCAAACTGAAAACAATCATGAGCAAAACAGAGTAGGAGGAGATATTTAAATATGTAAATGTGAATGATGATTGGGAATCCTGGGAGTTTGAAAATGATCAGCTATAATTTTTAGAGGCTCAAAAGGTATTGCAACCAACGGAGGGTGGTTCTGTATCTGACTTAATTCTGACAGGGAAAGAATTGATCACTGAATTAAAAATTAGCAGTTGCCTAGGTGCAAATGATCACAATCTAATTTAATCTATTCTGTTCAAGCAGAAAAGAGTCCTCTCCAGGGAACTGACCCACCCACAGCCCCCTCCCCTCTGTCTGCAGGAGGCAGCTGTGCGGTGACCCAGTTTTGGGCCCCGCACTACAAGAAGGGTGTGGATAAATTGGAGAGAGTCCAGCGAAGGGCAACAAAAATGATTAGGGATCTGGAACACATGACTTATGAGGAGAGGCTGAGGGAACTGGGATTGTTCAGTCTGCAGAAGAGAAGAATGAGGGGGGATTTGATAGCTGCTTTCAACTACCTGAGAGGTGGTTCCAGAGAGGCTGGTTCTAGACTATTCTCAGTGGTAGAAGAGGACAGGACAAGGAGTAATGGTCTCAAGTTGCAGTGGGGGAGGTTTAGGTTGGATATTAGGAAAAACTTTTTCACTCGGAGGGTGGTGAAACACTGGAATGCGTTACCTAGGGAGGTGGTAGAATCTCCTTCCTTAGAAGTTTTTAAGGTCAGGCTTGACAAAGCCCTGGCTGGGATGATTTAATTGGGGATTGGTCCTGCTTTGAGCAGGGGGTTGGACTAGCTGGCCTCCTGAGGTCCCTTCCAACCCTGATATTCTATGATTCTATGACCCTGTGCTGGGCTCGCTCCCCTTCCTCTCCCAGTGACCCCAGAACCCCAGGTGACCCAGGCTGTGCCCAGGCGATGGTCCTTGAGAACAGCTGTGGTGTGGATGGCTCAGGGTACTGTGCAACTGGCCACTTCCCCCACCCGCTAGCCCCTGGCTCCCAAGTGCAGGCCCTGGAGCTGTTAAATATTTTAGTAGATGCCTAAAAAACCACAATCCCAAAATCATGAAA
Source organism: Chelonia mydas (assembly GCF_015237465.2). Classification (NCBI taxonomy): domain Eukaryota; kingdom Metazoa; phylum Chordata; order Testudines; family Cheloniidae; genus Chelonia; species Chelonia mydas. The sequence continues at coordinate 4,868,304 of NC_051252.2, read as the reverse complement.
GAAGGCTTCTTCCCTTTTAATCTGTTGTTTTTTGGGTTTTTTAAATCTGAAGGTGAAAGCTGCAATAATTATATATATGGGGAAAGTTGATGCAATTACCATAAATTATCAGTTAAGAAATGCAGACAGTTGATATGGGAAGCTAAAAGTATCGATGAAAAATCTACGGCCAGTAGGTTAAGGACAATAAAAAGGAAATATTTACTCTGTCAGGAACAACAGAATTCCTGGTAGTGGTCTTGGTCCGATACTAGTTGGGGATGGTACAGTTGTCAATAATGATGCAGAAAAAGCAGGAGTGTTCAGAAAATATTTGTGTTCTGTATTTGGGAAGAAGCTGGGTCATGTATTCGTGGCTCACAGGGGAATGAAATTATTTTTTATTATAGTAGTAACTAGGGAGAATGTTTCACAGCAGCTGCTAAAGTAAAACCTTTTAAAGCTGCAAGACCAGATAACTTGCATCTAAAAATATAAAAAGCATTACCTGAGAAGGTGTCTGAGACGTTGGTGTTCACTTTCACCAAAACTTGGAATGCTGGGGAAGTTCCAGAGGACTGGAGAAAAGCTATTGTTGTACTGATGTTTACAAAGGGTACATACGGTGACCCGGGAAACTACAGTTCGGTTAGCCTGACACTGATCCCAGGCTAACTCGTGGGGAGGCTGATATCACCAGTTTGGTTGATACAGTAACTGTGTGGATATAACTGAATTGGACTTCTGTGAAGCATTTGACTTTATTCCACATGATTAAACAATTAGCACTCTTCAGAATCAGTGTAGCCCATGTTCAATGAACTAAAAACTGGCTAACTGATAGATCTGAAAACGTAATTGTGAATGGGTCTCCCAGGGATCTGTTCTTGGGCCAGTGCTGTTCTATACCTTTATCAGCCATCTGGAAGAAAACATAAAATTGCTGCTGGCAAAGTATGGAGATGACCGCAAATATGTGCGTGGAGGGGGAGCTCCTGTGTGTTTAGCCCGTGCTGCCCTGGCACAAAGCCATGCAGGGAACCTAAGTGCCGTGGGGTGCAGCCTGGCAAGGTGCTGTTAACTATGGGGGAATCTGGGGGAGGGCAGAGGGGCATGTGGCTTTGAGGCTCGCTCCGTTCAGTTCTACGGAGCCTCTTATCCCATGGTGTCTGAACGCTCTCCAGGCCAGCATTAAGTGACATGGCTGACCCCAATCATCCCTTGTGGCTCGTTCTCTCTCCGTGTGCCAGGGGAGAGCTGTGTGTGCTCAGCGGGCTTTGTTTGTAGGTGTCGGGGCTGATATCGGAGCAGGCCAGATGGAGCTGTGTGCCCAGCTGTGTGGGAGCAGGAGATCTGGGATGGCCCTGGGGAAGCTCGTTCCACATCTTGGGGCTGGCCCCTGAGGAAGCTCTGTTTCCTCCTGGCGGTGGACAGTCCCCAGGGCCTGAGGTGCGGGAACTGTCCACCCCAGTCCTCATGCTCCTTTAGAGACACTGGGCCTAGCCGTGGAGCACACGAAGACCAGGAGCGAGCCCTTGGACTCTTCAATGGGGAGTGGCGGATAGGCTGGAGAGGTGGCGGGTGCCTGGAACACCAGACATGCGGGCGCTTCCAGGAACTGCGTGGCCCCCACCTCCCACCATGACACCACCCCCAGTATGACCTCATATACATGGGGGATGCCGTTTCCAAGAGGGTGCTGCCCGCCCCCGCCGGCCTGACCTCGCACGGGGATCACGCTGGTGCGGACGGAGCGGGGCAGTCTTGGAAATGGTGTTAGCACCCCCTCTCCCCGGTCCGCCACCACGTCCAGTTTTGGCCCCATACTGGCTGGGGACAAAGCAGCCCAAAAGAGGACGGTGCAGTGTGACACCGGACGGGTGCCTCCCCAGTCCACACTAGCTGGAGTGCCCGTAGGGCCTGGCCTGGGCTGGGGTGGGGAGGGGAGGGTCCGGTGGAGTTGGGCTGAGGCCGAGGTGACAGGCCTCCCTGCCCCTCCACTGGACGGGAAGGTTGTGTGGAGCTGGGCCCGTGCTGCAAGGGAGAGGGTCAGGGCTGGAGGTGACAGTGCACTTGCCCCACCCCAGGGGGGAGCTGGGTTGGGGGAGCAGAACCTGGCCATGCAGGGAGGGGGCAGGATGGGAGGTGGCGTGTGGGGAATGGGCAGGGAGTGGGGGGAGGGGCATGGTGAGGCTGGGGGGAGATGGGGATGCAGCAAGGCTGCGGAGGAGCATGTTGGAGGAGGCTGAGGCCAGGGTGGGAACAACGGGGCAAAGGGCAGGTTTGTGGGGGCATGCAGGAAGGGTGGGGCATGGTGAGGCAGGGCAGTTTGTACCCAAAGACAACCAAGCAGCGAGTATGTGGAGCCCAGTGAGGGGCTGGCTTGGGGCAAAGGAGTCTGTGCTGGCACTGGGAGGGTTAAACCCCCTGGCTTGTGGCCCAGGGGGGCGTGTGGCACCCAGAAGGAGCAGAGGGAGATGGTCCCCTCCCACACATGCTGTGACACAGGCCAGGTCCCAGTGCCCGCCTGAGTGAGCAGTGTCCCCCCGCTCCAGGCTGATTGGCCCCTCCAGCGCCGTTGCGCCAGGTGCCCCAGGGGGGCATGTTCAGGGCTGTTGCGTCCCTGATGCAGTGGCTGGCTCGAGGTGGCCAGGCTGGGGCGAGAGCTCACTGCCTGCCGAGGGCTGACTCCGAGCCTTGGTTCCTGCCCTTCCTGGGGCCGGGTTCCTCCCCTGCAGCCCAGATCCCTGCCCTGGCACCGCTCCATCTAGTAATGCCCAGTCTCCCGCCAGCCCCACCCCTGCAGGAGGAGTTGCACAACAGGCCCCACCCCCTATGTCAGTGCACCCAGCTGCTAGGGTGTCCGTCCAGAGGGACCCTGCTGCTGCCCCAGTGGGGGAAGGGAGCCCTGTCACCACCCCCCAGGTGGGACCTCGTGTCATGGTGCGCCTGCCCGTTTGCTGGCAGTAACGCAAAGCCTGGCCCAGCCTTCCGGCCTCCGTGAGCCGGAGCCCTGGCAGTCACAGGGGCATCCGCAGTGTTGCAAAAAGACCTGGCCTTGACTGCCCCCTCCCCTAGGGGCAGGCAGCTTTTCCCTCTAGTCCTGTCTCTGCACCATCCCTGTGCCAGTGACCCCAATTCACTGCCGCCCTGGGCATGCCCTGGGATGATGTGATCGCCCCAAGGGAACGGGGTGACCAGGGCCCCTGGAGCCACTGCTGGAGAACCCCCCTGTCAGCGCACTCCTGGCTCAGGTTGTAGATGGGGGCAGGTGTGCTGGCCCAAGTCTCTGTGGGGCACGGAGGTACAGGCGGTGCAGGGCCTGGGCAGAGCCTGGCACATCTGCTGGTGCTGTCCATGGGGCCGCTCTGGGGTGGGGTCACTGGGGCATGGGAAGCGCTCGGGAACAGTCTGTGCTGAGCTGAGTCCGAAGGGTTATGGCAGGAAGGGCCTTTCCTGTTCCAAGGAGCCTGGCTGGGCAGCTGTCCCAGCCCAGCGAGGCCCCCAACAGCTCTGTGGGCCTGGCTGGGCCCTGCCCCTCCCCAGCTCTGCTGATGTACAGGGATCCCCCTGCCCAGCCTGTGTGTGGAGGGGGACAGGAGTCTGTGCTGCTGGGCCAGCAAGGGGAGTGCTGCCGGGGGGAGGGGGGACAGATGGGGGACAAGCCCTGGCACAGAACTGCACAGCCAGCTCCAGCTTTGGGTGGTCTCCCTGTCTCTGTGACCTGCGCAGATCTGGGGCCAGGCTGGAGTCCAGAGCGGGAACAGACAGAGCCAGCCCCAGGCCACAAGCTCCCCAATTGCTGGATGTGGGCCCCTTGTGCTCCTCTCCAGCCACCCCCACAGCTCTAGGGTTCAGTGCTGCACCCCCAACTGGCACGGAGCCTCCAGCCCCACTGACCCTCTCACAGCCCACTCCCTGGCTGGCACAGAACCAAACAGCGCCTGGATGGCACAGATGCCCCGGAGCAGTGCTCCAATAGTGGGTGCCAGGATCCAGCCCGTGCTCCCCTGGGGGCCTGGCCCTGTCTGTGTGTGATGCTGCTGCCCTTCCCCCCACCACTCCAGGCCTCACCCCCCTGCCCCCTCCGGGATGCAATCCGCTTTCCCAGGGAGGCTGAGCAGCTTACAGCCCTGAGAGGCACTGTTGTGGGCTTTGTGGCTGACGTGGGCTTGTGGCCCCCGTAATCCCTGCTCCTTTATCCCTTTTCCCAGCTGTGGGGCACGCACATTCTGCCCTGCCCCACGGCTCCCTGGAGGCTTCCCCTGGGCAGTTCCCTCGGCCGACCCACGCTGCGCACCTCCCTGCTCGGGAAAGCATTCCACACATGCTGAGCGTGAGCAGACGCACAAGTCCCGGTGCCTGGACAGCTGAGCTGTCCTCGCCCCCCGGGAGAGACAGCCCCATGCTATAAATAACTGGTAATCACTTCAGCTGGAGGTGGACTCTGACTCCCCGCCTGCAGCCCTCCCCACTCGTGCCTCAAGGCAGCCCTTGGGGATGGATTCAGTAATAGTTAATGTCCGTGGGGGGGGCGACATGGGGCAGAAACACACTGTCTGGAGCAGCACAGTGTACTTAGGTGACATACAGACTTTCCTCTCACTGCTCTGCTGGTCCCCTCAATCCCCACTTGCAGCCCCCTGCTATCCCTGACCTGGGTTCCCCCGCCTCCCCAGTTCTGCCAGTCCCTTCATCCCCCTTTATCCCAACCCTGGGTTTCCCACGAAGCTGGGTTATAACTCTCTATAGAACAGGACCTGGTCAAGAAGCCGCGAACAAAGGGCAGGAAGATATAGTTTCCTCCTGGTGAAAGGCAGCAGAAAGTGCCCCCAGGTG